>NC_139629.1:34994817-35019817 GCF_964638095.1 Poromitra crassiceps
GCACCGTCCTTCTGGGGGCTGGTCGTGGTCGTGGTGGTGGAGACGAGGCTTGTTGGGTGGCAGGCAGGCGTTCCTCGGGGGGGAGAGAGAGGAGGGAGAGAGAGGAGGGGGAGAGAGGGGGGGGAGAGAGGGCCTGCTGTGCTGCCTGTCAGGAGGACATCCGTTAAGGACCTGATCTCATTGCAGAAGACTGAGAATGTAAGTTTCATTCCTGTTGGTGATATTTCAGAGTCCTGTTTTTTGTACGTGTTCCGCTTTTGTACCCTGTGGTGTGTGTGCGTGTGTGTGTGTGCGTGTGCGTGCACATGCGTGTGTGTGTGTGTGTGTGCGTGTGCGTGTGCGTGTGTGTGTATTGTAGAAGATGTATGCCTGAATAAATGTGATAGTCAATAACAAAATGGATGTGGGAGCTGATAGGAAGTCAAAGAGAGTGAAACACAAGCAGAGGCATGTTAGAAAACACTCGCACCACCACCCCGCTAGACGTCAGACGGCTCCAAGCTGTGCTTGGAATTCTGTAGTTCTCCAGCCAACGTCCGCCTTCTCCCTCTGCTGCTGCGTCTCTACCCCCTCTCACACTCTCTCTCTCTCTCTCCCGTCGTCACTCCTGGTAGGAAACAATTACAGATCTGTTTTGGGACTTGTGTGTGGGCGGCTTCTTATTAGTCCGCCTCTCTGGGGATCTGCTGCTCAATAGAAGTCCAGTTTCCAGTTCCTCACAAAGTCACCGGCTCTCCCCCCTCTTCTTCACTCACTTTGACTTTCTCCTCCTCCAGATAACAGCCAGGACCAGGGAGCAGGTGTCCCGGAGCAGTTCACCGGCCTGCTGCACGGATCCTCGCCCGTCTTCGACTGCCGCGAGGGCCCCTTCAGGCTGCCGGGTGTAGTACCGCCACCGGCCACCACCGCCCGGGGGGGCCACCACCCCGAGTCGACCAAAGGACCGACCAAAGTCAAGACGGTAGCAACAGCGGCGCCGTCAGCACCGCCACCACCCACTAGCCGTCCCAGTATGGCCGCCATCCTGACAGACTGTGACCCCAAAGCCATCTACGCCACCGTGATCAAGGAGCCCCGGGGCGACTCCTCCGGGGCAGCAGCAGGGGGGGCGTCCGCCGGCAGGATGCGCCCCCCCGGGGACCTGAAGCTGGCGCGCCCCCCCGGTGACCTGAAGCTGGCACGCAGCCTCTCCAAGTCGGACTCGGACCTGCTCGTGTCGCCGCCCAGCGAGGAGGAGGGCGGCCTGGGCAGCCGCAGCGAGTCGGTCTCCAACTGTAGCACGGGCAAGAAGAGGCTGGAGAAGTCTCCGTCGTTCACCTCCGAATGGGACGAGGTAAGAAGTTTGACTGGGAGATGATGAAGCGTTTGTCGGGTCCTTTAGTCTAGTCTATACAAATCAGTTCATGTAGACTGCAGGTCAGTGTAGATTGAAACGGAAGGTCACTGTTTACAATATGCACACAAGACACGTAACGCTTTGGTCAGTGTTTTAACTGCAAGCGGTTACAAATGCAGTGTGCAGGTGCAACTGCTACAACACCCTGAACACCAGGTAGAAACATACCTGCAAAACAAATGAGTATTTACACACAATTCACAAAACTGATACTAGTGCTGAACTGACTGAAAATGTCATATAGAAATTGAGACTAGTGCTGAAGTTGAACTGACTGAAAATGTCAGAAAGTAGTAAAAGCCATAGGTAGTAAAACATGAATATGATGTGTGGGAAATAAAAGTATCATAATACATAAGACGGCGATCCAGTTCATGGACAAGGATTGCACAAAAAAATGCAAACATTTACATCCGTATTTAAATAGTAGATTGAGTGTATGAATCCAAATCTATGCCTTCTGAAAGAGCGTATTGTCTCCTCTGAAGAAGATAAAAATCACAGTGACACAAAATCAGGCTGGCTGAGCATTTGAAGTCACAAGACATTTGAAGTCCCCTTGTCCATAATAGAGGATACAGAAACCATTGTATCAAATGCAAAGAACCCTCATGAAGACTGTGGAGAGCTTCAACAAAGACTTCCTGGAGCTCGCTCAACTCATGGACCGCCTACAGCTGTCCCTCATGGACCGCCTACAGCTGTCCCTCATGGACTGCCTACAGCTGTCCCTCATGGACCGCCTACAGCTGTCCCTCATGGACTGCCTACAGCTGTCCCTCATGGACCGCCTACAACTGTCCCTCATGGACTGCCTACAGCTGTCCCAAGGAGAAGATGGTACCCTTTGAGCTGTACCTGGTTTTGGACACAACCACACCAGCAAACACAACCTTTGTCTGCATGTTTATAGAGATGGAACGATATGAAAATTTCATATCACGAATCGATCATAGTGACCAAAATGATCACGGTTATCAGTATTATCAATGCTGAAAATGTTCAAAAAGTACTAATACACTCACAGAAATCATTTGACCAAGTTTTATATTGAAAACTCAAGACCCAAAAAGGATTGATACACTCACTGAAATCATTTCTCCAAGGCTGCACGTTTGCATCTGGGAGACGGTTGCCAACTTTGGTTAATGATGGACAGTATTTACCATGTTTTTCAACGAACTGTAATCAAGGTAACATGGTAATCACGGTACCACGGTTTTAATGATAATGGAAATTTGAAACGGTACGGTTATCGTGAAGGAATTTTATCACGTTATCATTAAAAACCGGTTATCGTTACATCCCTACATGTTTATAGGTAACTGGTGAAAAACATGAGCCTAGAACTGAACTTGAAATTTGAACCCGGTGTATTTTTTTTTTAAGATTTCTCATTCCTGTCGGTGTTTGTTATCATGGTGGATATTCCTCACTAAATATATCCACGCATTCAGCACTTAATACTTTGTCTGGGAGGGAGATAAAGAGCCGGGCAGAGAGAGAGAGAGAGACACAGAGAGAGAGAGAGCCACAGAGAGAGAGAGAGAGCCACAGAGAGAGAGAGGAGATTAGAGAAGACAAGAGGAGGATGGGGATGAAACGATTGAGGGGGCAGAGAGAGAGAGAGAGAGTAAGAGGAGAGAGAGAGAGTAAGACCAGCAGAGAGAGAGAGAGAGAGAGTAAGACCAGCAGAGAGAGAAAGAGAGAGGATTGGAAATTGAGATGCGGAGAGAACGACTGAGGCGCAGCTCTATCCTCCCTTCAGGACTTGTCTCCTCGAGTTGCCAAGGCTTCAGACTCCAACCTGAGCCCCCCTAGAGATGACACACACACACACACACACACACACACACACACACACACACACACACACACACACACACACGCACACACACACACACACACAGTTACCAAATATAGGATTATTCCAAGACAACAAAATGAGTCTCTTAAAAAAAAAATACTCGCCCGTCTGTGTTAGACAAAGGTGCTTGATGCAAACAGGTCCATAAAAAGACATTCTAATACTTAGAATAGCGTATGTTTTTGTATATTAATATTTAAATTACTTTTTTTTTTATTAATCATATTCAACGTACGTAACTGGCAGTTAGCCTTTTTCCTGTATATGAATGAACAGGAGTATACAGTCATTCAGGCCACAGCGAAAAAATTGTCCCTTAACATTATCTCACAATTTCGCCGACAACGATCTTCTCATTATTCCAGGACTTAACGATGTCCTCCAAGCTTCTCAACGAAGTGTTGCCATCATAAGCTGCCCTTGATGGCCATGAAATTAGTCTCGACTGTCCAACATTAGTCTCAAAGTAGTTGTGGGTTTTTGCCTGCTGGTATTGTGTGTTTTCTGTGTTGTTGTTGTTGCTCAGTGGAGATTCTTAACCCATTGATACCTGATGCAGCATTTGCGTGTATATCCCTCATTTGTGTGTGTATCCTTTTAAGACCGCGAACCGCGTGACGCGGTTCGCGGTCTTAAAAGGGATACACACGCAAATGCTGCATCAGGTATCAATGGGTTTTAAGGAGGACTCACTTGCCCTTGGCGGTTCATTCAGACACTATAGTGCAGCTGAGTCATACAGAGTGGCACATTACATTTATGGTTGTAGTTATGATGCCAGACCATTGGAGGGCGAGTGGATAGCACTCAAGCTCTCTCTCTCTCTCTCTCTCTCTCTCTCTCTCTCTCTCTCTCTCTCTCTCTCCACAGTGAGCAGATCACATTGCTGCCCACTGTTCCTTATATGACCCTCTCCCCTCCTCCCAGCAGCCACACAGTCAGTTGTGCTAATAGCAGCGCTGGCGGTCGATATCTTAGCCGCCCTGGCCTGCGCCGTGGGTTTGTATGTGGGTGGTCAGGGTTGAAGATTCCCATCCATCCCCGCCCCCGCCCAGTCCTGCTTCACCACCTCACTCACTGACCTCCCCAGGATGAAGATGCCAGGACTGTGAGTCTGGTTCCTGCAGGGTGAAATGCAAAATCACTCTTAATATATCGACAGAACTTTGACAGGGCTGTTGACCAATACCAATGAGGATTACTTGGCGCCGCTTGGCGATGTTTATCTTTCAAAAACTCACTTTCGGTGCGGTTGTGCATCCCCATCACATACTCGCATTTTTCAACCGCTGCAACGAGGAATTATGCATGATTATGACTAGAGTATTTTTTGCATGGTGATATATTACCTCTTCACTACGCCTTTCTGTTGGATCACTGCCTTACTTATAGCTCATTTCCTCATATATCTGTGAAAATGTGACTTTATTATGTTATGTCCATTACAGGCCACCGTACGTTGTTCAGAGATCTGTCGATGCTAGAAGCGACACGAGGGAGACGGTGACTCAGCAGCAGCACAGGCAAAAAACAGGCTGGAGGAGATGGTGGTTTAGCGGTCAGGAATGATGCTTGTTCTCTCAGGAAGAACTATTTCTCATCACCTCAGCATTCGCCCATATTTACTTGTTGTCAATGAGAGAGAGATGGAGACGAGGCGTTTTGAGACGCGGCCTAATTAAAGATGCCAGTCAACGTTCAGAAGCCCTTTCAGGCTCGAAGGAAAAGTACAGCATATTGACAAGTCTGAGTCATTCTTACTTTTAAGCCTAGGTGTACAGACTAGAGTAGACAGCCCAGGGTAACCTTGTCCGCTCCACGGAATGCTATATTTTCGAGCACTACCAGGAAAGTTTTTCCCCCCACCGTTATCCTCGGCATCAGCATTGCCAGAGGGATTGAAAACATCATAACAACATAACTTTAGTTTATAGGCCTTGTCAAAGTCTGCCAAGGAGACACTCCCTTCAAATTGGTGGTATTGTTTAACTTTAGTATCGTTGAACAAAAACCACCCTGCCCAGATCGGCGGAGGGGGGTGGAGCAACAATCTTAGGCAAAGGGGGAATGGGCCTTTTTCACAGCCGCCATTTTGTGTCTAAAGGGCAGGGTCTAAAACGCAGGTGCAACCAACTCACTGATTAGGGCCCCAGCACTGGGAACACCTAAATGGACTGCAAGTTGGAAACCCTAATTCATGTGTCGGTGCACCTGTGCTACTTCCTGCCTTTTGGACACAAAATGGCTGCTGTGAAAAAGGCCCATTGGACATGTACGACCAGTATTAGTATGAGCAAGTATTCTGTAAGAGATATGGAACTAAATCTATTATGATGATACCATTAGGTCATTTGTATCTCTGATGGTAGAACCCAGAGCTGGTGTATATAGAAGAGTCGCGACATCTCCATTCACTCCAATGGACAATTCATTTTTTACTCCCAAGAGTTCCAGGAAGTAAGGTTCTGGATTGTGCAGCACTGTCGAGTTGCAGCAAAATGGCCAGTTTGTGTTGTACTCTGAACGTTTTCCGAATCAAATTGTACATTATCAGCTTTATTTTAGCGTTCAAAAGTAGCGCGAGACCCCTTCCTGGCTGTTCATTGGCTAATGAGTCACGCATTTTGGTCCTCCGCTGCTGACGCCACTCACTCTCTCTCTAAATTGCTCTGGTAGAACCTACTGGAGGGTAGAATTGTTACATGATGAACCTGCCCCTGATACATTGCTATGCCTCTGCACAGGCTCGTGGGGTAATAAGGTCACTGGAGGGGACAGCTTGCGTCCTTGAGTCAAATCCCTCTTTAACAGTTTGTGCTCGCCGGAGGGGAGGAAGGAAGGCAGGCAGCAGGCAGGACAGTGGACACCTCACTGTCCAATTATCCAGGTTGATGAACACCTCGCCTCCTCGCTCTGTGCCTCAGGGAGGTGCTCTTTCCAGGAGAGATGAAGCAGCAGGCACCATGACATTAAACTTGGTTATTGGAGATCGCCGCTCTTCCCCCTGATGCCCACAGCGGCATGCTGAGATGTTTCTGGTGTCTTCTCTCTGGTACGTGCAGCTAATATGCAGATCGACCGACTAGACTCGGCTTAATAATTGATCCATCGCAGGCTTTAGAGGAGTCGTGGGGGAAAACCGACGGTTTCCCTTTTCTCCGGCACTAGAGTTTCCCTCCCCGGTGGCCAGGAGGAGGTGGTGAAAGAACGCGTTGCATTCTCCTCCTCTGCGTGATCTCGGGAGCGATAAGGAGATGCACTCAAGGAGGCACTGGCCTGGTTTCTGTATGCACCACGCTAGTGTCTGTTACTGAGGGGAAATGGCCGGCTTCAGTTCTCTCAAGGTTTCTTTGAAATGTGAAAGTAGGCTAGCAGAGAGCTTCACTCTTCACTCTTCAATTAATTATTCACTATCCCCCAGGGAGGTCATTTGATTTACTGCCCAATCAATCAGTCACAAAATGAAAATGTTGGTCCATCATTTTTTTATAATGCAATTAATCTCCTGCAATTATAGCTTTTCCTTTGCTCTGGCTGTCAAGAATTATTTCACAGCAAATGCAGTGTGTTCCCGCACTGTAGGCGGCGGCTAACCATCCATTCTGACCAGTCTCATGTATGCACATGTTCTGTGTCATGCTCTCTTGTCAGACCCTGTGTGTGTGTGTGTGTGTGTGTGTGTGTGTGTGTGTGTGTTTGTGTGTGCGTGCGTGCGTGCGTGCGTGACGAGGGGCTGTTTGCTCGACCAATAGGATCACACGTTGTGGTAGAATAGCCCTGGGAGCTACATGGCTCATATGTTGACAGTTTGCTCGACAAGACAGCCGCAGCGAATGCTAATGCGCCGCTAACCCCAAGCTACAATGTGTAGAAGATAAGAACCCCGCTGCCCCTCAGAGCATGACGTGAATGAGCATGTTGCACACTGTGTGCAGTGGTGTAACTCCTGATTTTCACATGGCAATAGATGATATTAGCGTGTTGCACACTGTGCAGTGGTGTAACTCCTGATTTTCACATGGCAATAGATGATATCAGCATGTTGCACACTGTGTGCAGTGGTGTAACTCCTGATTTTCACATGGCAATAGATGATATTAGCGTGTTGCACACTGTGCAGTGGTGTAACTCCTGATTTTCACATGGCAATAGATGATATCAGCATGTTGCACACTGTGTGCAGTGGTGTAACTCCTGATCTTCTCATGGTAATAGATGATATTAGCATGTTGCACACTGTGTGCAGTGGTGTAACTCCTGATTTTCACATGGCAATAGATGATATCAGCATGTTGCACACTGTGTGCAGTGGTGTAACTCCTGATCTTCTCATGGTAATAGATGATATCAGCATGTTGCACACTGTGTGCAGTGGTGTAACTCCTGATCTTCTCATGGTAATAGATGATATTAGCATGTTGCACACTGTGTGCAGTGGTGTAACTCCTGATTTTCACATGGCAATAGATGATATTAGCGTGTTGCACACTGTGCAGTGGTGTAACTCCTGATTTTCACATGGCAATAGATGATATCAGCATGTTGCACACTGTGTGCAGTGGTGTAACTCCTGATCTTCTCATGGTAATCGATGATATTAGCATGTTGCACACTGTGTGCAGTGGTGTAACTCCTGATCTTCTCATGGTAATCGATGATATCAGCATGTTGCACACTGTGTGCAGTGGTGTAACTCCTGATTTTCACATGGCAATAGATGATATCAGCATGTTGCACACTGTGTGCAGTGGTGTAACTCCTGATCTTCTCATGGTAATCGATGATATTAGCATGTTGCACACTGTGTGCAGTGGTGTAACTCCTGATCTTCTCATGGTAATCGATGATATTAGCGTGTTGCACACTGTGTGGAGTGGTGTAACTCCTGATCTTCACATGGCAATAGATGATATCAGCATGTTGCACACTGTGTGCAGTGGTGTAACTCCTGATTTTCACATGGTAATAGATGATATCAGCATGTTGCACACTGTGTGCAGTGGTGTAACTCCTGATCTTCACATGGTAATAGATGATATCAGCATGTTGCACACTGTGTGCAGTGGTGTAACTCCTGATCTTCACATGGCAATAGATGATATCAGCATGTTGCACACTGTGTGCAGTGGTGTAACTCCTGATCTTCACATGGCAATAGATGATATCAGCATGTTGCACACTGTGTGCAGTGGTGTAACTCCTGATTTTCACATGGTAATCGATGATATCAGCATGTTGCACACTGTGTGCAGTGGTGTAACTCCTGATTTTCACATGGCAATAGATGATATCAGCATGTTGCACACTGTGTGCAGTGGTGTAACTCCTGATTTTCACATGGCAATAGATGATATCAGCATGTTGCACACTGTGTGCAGTGGTGTAACTCCTGATCTTCTCATGGTAATCGATGATATTAGCATGTTGCACACTGTGTGCAGTGGTGTAACTCCTGATTTTCACATGGCAATAGATGATATTAGCATGTTGCACACTGTGTGCAGTGGTGTAACTCCTGATCTTCTCATGGCAGTAGATGATATCAGTAGCATGTTGCACACTGTGTGCAGTGGTGTAACTCCTGATCTTCACATGGTAATAGATGATATTAGCGTGTTGCACACTGTGTGCAGTGGTGTAACTCCTGATCTTCACATGGCAATAGATGATTCGTGTTTTGCATCTTTGATGTCATTTGCTACTAATGAGACCTGCCTTAGTTTTTAGCATGGAGGACTGTGTTGTTGCTCGCCAGCCCATTAAAGGCCCCATGTGATGCTATTTTTAGCTGTTTAAAACATGTCTCACAGGTCTTTAAAACAAGGTTATGAATGCTGTTGCCTCTCCAGCCTCTGTGCCACTTCTCTGTCCACTCTGTCTCTTCGCTCATTAACTATGCGCTGTTCTGAGGGGGCGGGGCCTCTGATAGGAAGATGATCTGTTACTTTAGATCCATCTTTGGTACAGTTGATTGTGTTCTGGACATTTTGTCCACACTATGTAAATGCAACAGACAACAAGGTGTGGTCTTCCTCATTCCGTTGGCGGGGGGCGGAGTGTAACTTTGTGATGTCACAAAGTTACGGAAGTCAAGACGGCTCGTTTTGGAGGCATTGTCCCTTACATGGCTGCTGTGGATTTCTCTGGGAACCATTGAGACGTCCATCATGTCCTTTATAATCAGAATCAGATGGAGAAATCCTGTTTTACACGAAATGGACCTTTAACAATCTAGAAACCAATATTATTGTCAAAATTTACTTTTGTCCAGTAAGAGCCTTGATTAATGTTAATGAACTCAGAAACCTATTTTTTGCACTTGAATATTAATTTAGCAGCCTAATATTTTGTTTAACCTTTATACGGGGGGAGTCTCACTGAGAGCAATGCTCTCTTTTTCAGGAGCTCCCTGATCACATTCACCCACACATTCATACCTGGAAGCTGACCAGTACAACCACAGTCTGATCTGCTGGCCACTGAGCAGCTCCACTGGAGCGGTTGGGGGTTAAGGGCCTTGCTCAAGGGCACCTCAGTGGTGGTAATGAGGGGAGGGGCAAGCGCTGCCTTTTCACTTTCCCCCACCCAGATTCATCCTGCCGGTCCCCGGGATTGAACCGACGACCTTCAGGGTCACAAGCTCGCTTCTCTAACCTGTTGGACCACCACTGCCCCTATAGAATACTATCCTGAAGACGATAGGCGAAAGCCCTGAATGTTGCTTCTCGTTCTCTTTCGAGGGACCAGACCTCTGGGTGTGCTTGAGATGGAAATAGCCACACTGCTGTCGGTGCTGACGTATGTGAGGGAAATGTAGTTAAAGTTTGATTGGTTTGTAACTGACCCCACGCTCTCTTTCATGAGGTTGGGAGTGTCGTCTTAACGAGAGAGACGAGGGACGTCTCAAGCTGCTCTCCTCTCCATCCTCTCTCTGTCCCACTGCCAGGCAGATACCCCCCCATCTTGCTGGTTGCTGTGAGATGTAGGCGGCGCCGGGCTCTCTCTCTCTGTGGCAGCCATCTTGCTGGTTGCTGTGAGATGTAGGCGTCGCCGGGCTCTCTCTCTCTGTGGCAGCCATCTTGCTGGTTGCTGTGAGATGTAGGCGTCGCCGGGCTCTCTCTCTCTGTGGCAGCCATCTTGCTGGTTGCTGTGAGATGTAGGCGTCGCCGGGCTCTCTCTCTGTGGCAGCCATCTTGCTGGTCACGGCTGGCTGCTCTGGAACACTCTACTGAGCTGTGTGACAGCATCTGGTCCAGGGGTCCCAGGACGACCCCCCCCCCCCCCCTCCTCCTCCTCCCCATCATGCACACGCCCCTCCAATTTTTATTCTTTTATTTCATTGTCTCTCTAGTCTGCCAACTATTCCCATTCTCACAGCCTCTCTCTCTCTCTCTCTCTCTCTCTCTCTCTCTCTCTCTCTCCCTCTCTCTCTCTCTCTCTCTCTCTCTCTCCCTCTCTCTCTCTCTCTCTCTCTCTCTCTCTCTCTCTCTCCCTCTCTCTCTCTCTCTCTCTTTCTCTCTCCCTCTCTCTCTCTCTCTCCCCCTCTCTCTCTCTCTCTCTCTCTCTCTCTCTCTATATCAGTCTTATTCCTCTTCTTTACACAGAGCCTCGGATACGCCGCCTCTGGTTTCAACACCGGGACATTTGACTTGCATGAGATGAGGTCTTGGCCTTGCCTTCTCTCCATTTAAGGAGCTCTGTGTGTGTGTGTGTGTGTGTGTGTGTGTGTGTGTGTGTCTTGAGTATGTGTGTGTGTGTGTGTGTGTGTGTGTGTGTGTGTGTGTGTGTGTGTGTGTGCGTGCGTGCGTGCGTGCGTGTGTGTGTGCACACAATATGCGGGTGTGTATGTAAAGCGCATGCTAATGTCGCTTGCTCTTGGTCCTGGGATCACACTGAACATGACAATCCGGGGGGCACATTGTGTGGGCCAGCAGAGAGAGAGAGAGAGAGAGCTCCACACATGGGAGGAGAGAGAGAGAGAGAGAAAGAGAGCGACAGAAGGAATCCACTTCACTCTTAACTTAATTTTCTATTGGCACCACACAGATCCAGTAGCCACCACACAGATCCAGTAGCCACCACACAGATCCAGTAGCCACCATGAAACCAGCGTTTGTGAGTATTATTGATTCCCGTCCGTGCAGCAGCTCCACTGGAGTCTCATCCATCTTTTCTACCTGCCGTGAATGAATTGAACGGGGAAGGAAATCATTCCTCTTTTGTCGTTGTGTTTCTTGTGTTTTTGTACGGCTGACTTGTTTGCTCTGTGCTGGTTATTCCCATATTCCCCATCTTTTCCTTTAGTGTGTTCTTTGAATAGTTCCTCCTCTGTCTGAGGCATTTTAAACTGCACACAGGCAGTTTCTGAAGCACTTCTCTGTTCTTCTTATCGCCATTCTTCTTTTAGAGCTGTTTTGATGAGGCCATTTTGGACTTTCGTTATGTGACTGTGAGGAGAGAACGACCCTTGTTGCCGCTTGTTAGCGTGAATTCCCCTCGATTGGACGCGCTGGTGGAAAACAAACTGGCTGTGTGTGTCGTAGTAGCATGGTGCAGCCAGCAGGGGAGCTCTATTCTCGAATCCCCCCGGCCCCCCGCCAGCCAGGAAGAGATTAACACAGGAGAACCACAGAAGGAGGCTGCACACCCCCCCTGATTGTGTTGATATACGTACGTAAGTGTATCCGTGCTCTGTCCTCTTATCAGTGCGGTCAATGGAGACAAGGGATTCCCTCTCTCTCTGACCATTTCACCTCAACGGACGAGATGTTATGTTTGTATTTGCAGTGCGTCTCTTGCTGAGCGGGTTTCAGAGTTGTTGAGTTGCAGGGAGGAAAGGGGCGCGGTGCTCAGAAGAAGCACGAGCGTGACGATGCGATTTCCGGGACACATTTGGCTATTTCAGGAGGACGTTGACGGGACGTGCTGACAGTGTGTTGTCCCAGTGGAGTGTAGAGAGGCGCTGGCAGCTGCTCAGAGAGGCTGTTTGTGTTCTCTGGACGCCTCGCAAGACAAGTCCACCGTCCAACCATCGTTTTGGTGCCAGCTTGCCGATTTGAGGCCGGTGGTCTGGGCGCACTCTCTCTCTGTGGCACTCCTTTATTTCACCCTGAACCCGCTCTGCCAGCCCCCCCTCGGTCCCACCGCTCCCCCCCCTTCCCCCCCATCCCATGTCTCAGAATCTCCTGGATGGATGACTGGATCGAGACATCAAGATTCTCAAAGAAAGACTGATCAGTTTAGGGGGGGGCACGGTCGCACAGTGGTAAGCGCCGTCGCCTCACAGCTAGAAGGTCCTGGGTTCGATTCCCACCTGGGACGCTGTGAGCGCTGAAGGAGTGCGTGCCCGTCCGCATGTCCTCGAGTGAGTCAAAAGGGACCTTTCTTTGTGGAGTTTGCATGTTCTCCCCATGCCCCCTGGGGGTTTCCTTCACATAGGAGCCCCTCACCAAAACATGCAATATCCTGGTCGCTGAAGTGGTGCCTCCTCTGGTCGTTCGGCGCGCCTGTTCGGAGGGGAGGGGAACTCGTTGGAATAGCGTGAACCTCCCACATGCTATGTCCTACCGGTGAAGCTTCCCCTGTCAGGTGAAAAGAAGCGGCTGGCTAACTGCCCATGTCTCGGAGGAAGCATGGAGCCAGTTTCGGCTCTCCCCAGATCGGCAGAGGGTGGAGCAGCAACCAGGATACATAAATTAAAATTAGCACTAATGGTGGATAAAAATGGGATTAAAAAAATATATATAAAAAAAGACTGATCAGTTTATGTTTTCAGATCACAGTGAAAATAGCTGTCAAGTTGATTCTCCTCTGTGATCGTAGACCAGCGCTTGCTTGATAAATGGGCTCTTTAGTCTCTCACGCTGGCCGTCTCTCATCCCTCCTCCTCCTCCGAGCTGTTCAGCTGTTGACCTCCACCTCGCCGGTGACCTCTGGCCCCCCCGCTCATTGTGTCTCCTTGCCTATAGGGAGCCCCCCCCCTCTCTCTCTCACAATGGAGTCCAGCTCGTCTCCACTCCAGGTCTCTGTATTGATCAGACTCTGCAGCACAAACACACATTCCTCTTCCTCCTCGATTAACTCTCAAGGCGCCAGGTCGCATCGAGTGTCCTCCTGCAGAAACTAAACCCCCCCCCCCCGGGTTGTTGATGTGTTTTACCTTGAGGAAAAGGATATATTTACCCAAAGCTCCAGCACTATATCACAGCTGTCTGTCACGCCGGCTGCTTCTAAAGCCCGTTGGACCGGCTAGTTTTATTCACCCTTCCATTACCTTAGATGGGGGAAGCCAAGACTTCCAGATTGAACGAACGAAGCGACTTACTTTATAGTATACTACTGTATAACCGTGTGCGCGTACTTAGGGTGTTTAGATGTTTGCTATGCTGCCGACATCTGCCAGGGATACTCAACTTGCTTTGCCCGGGTGCCACTTTCGTGAAATGATAGAAGGCCAGGGGCCAGTTAATAAACAAAACAATATACATTTTTCTGTAGCGGATTGTAGGTTTTTGGGGTGTCAGCCGGAGTTTAGTCTGACAATGTTGTGCACACCGGATAGTTAGTTAAGTTAGTTAGGTTAAGTACATACATAAGTGCCTGGGTAGCGACGGCAGTATTTGACAATTTAGCAGCTAAATCATAGATTATTGAAAGATATTCCATATTCCAGACTGAAATGCTATAACAGAAGTGTGAGTATTGGCCAGAATGACATGAACATTTGGACACTTATTCAGCGGGTATCTTGCATGTTGCGTTCAGGTGCACTGTAATTGTTATTCCAGGTGCAATTCCATCGCGGGCCACACAGGGGGCGCCGGCCCGCGGCCCGCAAGTTGAGTATCACTGTGCTACAGCATGCATGTTTAATGCCATCATTCTCTCTGTAAGTACAAGGTCTCCTCGTACGCTGCAGCTGGATGCATCCAGAGTAACGTATCCAGAGTAACGTATCCAGAGTAACGTATCCAGAGTAACGTATCCAGAGTAACGTATCCAGAGTAACGTATCCAGAGTAACGTATCCAGAGTAACGTATCCAGAGTAACCTATCCAGAGTAACGTATCCAGAGTAACGTATCCAGAGTAACGTATCCTGGCACTGGCAGCGCTGCAGAGACTGATGGCCAGTTAGTGGAGAGATCAGGGATGGGCAACTTTGATGATAGAGAGGGCCACAAAAAAAATGTCCTCGCTACCAGAGGGGGGCCAGATTGTGACCGTGCACTTCCACCAGTAGCCTACTGTAACACCATCACTCCAAAATATAGCTACTAAGTTGATGAAAAGGACTGGTAATCAAAGTGTATTATACCAATATAATTTATATTTTTCATATTCAAATTGAGTAATTCTTCCATTCAGATGACACCAGAAACTTTGCTCTAGCTTTAAAACAGCCCGCTACAGCAATTTGATGGGGTACAACATCACCCAAATATGTGATACTAATCAGATTAGTAATGTTGCATGTGCAATGTGCATTCTGGATATAGTTTGTAACAATAGCGTTAGCTCAAATGCTAACGTTAAACAGTATGTGGATGGACAATGCTAACGCCATTAGCGCCATGTTCTGGGATGTACAGTAAATATATATATATGGGGCCCCCTGGGGATTGACCCAGGGGGCCACACTGAGTGAGGTTGGGGGCCGCCAGTTGCCCACCCCTGGTGTAGATGCTACAGTGGAGTGACAGAATAGGAAGACCCCTGGTATACCGTGTGTACTGTACAACTCTGTAGCTGTGGCTTTTCCTGTGAGAGCCATAGAAAAGGCAGCTGAATAGCAGAGCTTCTCAGACTGAGATCACTAAAGTCCTTGTTGTTCCCATTCTGCTCATTGCTGAGACCCACCTGATGCCCCTCTGACGGGGGTTTTTATCCTCACCTGGGTGGCTTTATAAGGGGAGAGCACTGGCCTGTTCTCATTACCACAGCAGCTGACGACAGCTCAGTGTGTGTGGGTTACATACTGGACCCCGGAGGGCTGCCAGCTTTCATCAAGAGGCTCATAATTGACTCTGTGGATCTGACGACTAATAATTTAGGGTGTTACGAGGGCAACGTAAAAAAAAGAGCACTTTTGTAACAAATTATGACTAATTGTGCAGAGAATATGTGAGGGTTTATATAGAGATATAGCCACGATCAGCACAGTGGTCTTCAGTGGACACGACAGGCAGTAGGAGTTGTTTCCCCCCCATCAGTCAGATCTCTGCCGGAGAGATGAGAGAGGGGCATTCTTCATTTGGTGGGCCAGATCAAACACCCGTCTGTCCACCCCTTTATTTGCCACATGGTTCGGTCCAGCGCTTCTCTCCCGCATCTCTTTAGCCAACATCTGCCTGGTCTAAGTTAGCCTGGGTAAACCCAGCCCCCAGTGACCTGCTCTCAGACAGACCCTGCTCACTAGTCACAAGGTCACGTAGTGACTGAGAACAGGTCTGAGAGCAGGTCACGTGGGGGCTGGGTTTACCCAGGCTAGGTCTTAGTTAGTACTGAGAGTAAGAGGATCCTCCCCTCCATTTAAGAAAATAATCTGAAATATTCATGGTTGTTATTTTGTGTTGATCAACTTTCCGAAAGCAACTAAAAAAGCACTCTAGGACAGTACTGTAAATGTACAGACACAGTGTCCTGATTCGATGTAATGTGACACAACATTAGCTTGTAGAGCTTCTGTTCTGATTGGTCAAATTAGCTTTCATCATTTCTAACTAAGGTGTATGGTAAGACCCTCCACACACACACACACACACACACACACACACACACACACACACACACACAGTTCTGTTGATTCATCTCGGTCTTTACCCTCAGAAGTGATGCAGACGACTCACAAACAAAGTTCCTATGGTGTCTGACAGTGTTGGAGGATATGTGCTGCTGGGAGACGGAGGTGTGTTGTAGAGTAGAGCAGTTGTCTAACTGCTCCCGACGAGCAGTTAGTGCCTTGCATGGCTGCAGACGCCGTCGGTGTGTGAATGGGTGAATGTGAGGTATTCATGTAAAAACGCTTTGGGTAGTCGATAGACTATATAAAATGCACTCTATAAATACAGTCCATTTACCATTTAGAGCTCGCGGGGACAGAGATGTGTGACTGTAGATGTAGTGGATATGTGCTCAGTGTCCAACGACGCCCCCGCACAGGCCAGATGTATTTTTATTTTTTTTAATTTTCTGCTCTCCCCAAAATTTCAATAAACCTTTATGGCCATATTATTACAATACAACAATACCGGTGTTGTTGACAGTAATAAAAGACGCCAAATCATTCAAAACAATAAGCATTTTGCTTTTAGGAGCATCGTCCCAGCGTGCGGCGCCGTTCCAAAACGTGTCGACGTGTGTCGTCGCCTGGGAAACGCACATCCCATAATACATATATATCTGAATATATAACTCTGTCTTGTTTATGTTTGAGCGTTTTGTAGCTTGTTTGTTGATTTGTTTGTATTGTTGAACTTGAATGATTTGTGTCTTGTAAGCCCAGACGGGCTGGGCACTTTGAATATGGTGCATGCACACAGAAATAAAAATGTATCTATCTATCTATCTACAACTGTTCGCATCGCATCCCATAATAGTACGATGATACTTGGGGATGGCATTGCGAACATAGATGCGAACAGGTTAGCTAAAAGTTTAGCGTCGCCAGCGAGGAGCCCCCGCCGTTGCGGTCGGTGGGAAGGTTTCAAAATCCCTCCAGGCCTGAAAAACGTTCTAGGGGGAAACACTGGTGCTGGTGGGAGACGGAGGTGTGGTGGAGAGCTAGCGGGAACAGAGATGTGTGGCTGTCGTCTACCATGCCGTCTATACATCTTTGTAAATTGAACAACACAGAGAGGGGTAACATAGAAAATACTTTCATCCTCCTCACTCCCCCCCGCACGCCTCTCTCTGCATTGAAGTGGAAATGAAGCGTCTTCCTCGTTACTGAAGGTGCTCAGGATTCACTTTGAACAGGAAGAAGCGAGATGCCTTTACTGAAGACTAATGTTAGACACCGCAGCAGACTGCCGCACAGCCGGTTTTATCTACTTTTTATTCTTTATTTATAATAGTCTCACCTCCTCTTCTCAATGCTCCTCTGTTCACTATATCACTGCCAAACAGCATATTACATTTAGTTTTATGTTCTCAATATCAAAGGTGTAGTAGGAGGATCTTGCATAACAACTGGTGGGATGAAAGTAAGATGATTTGTAGATGGGGACAAGGAAGGGAAAAAAAAAAAAAAAAAAACCCTAACTCTCTCTCAGCAGACACCGGCGGATTCAAAACCACGGAGAGCTAATTCCGTTGAAAGCGTAAGATCACCACCTTCATCTCAATATCTCCTGGTCCTTCTGCGGTGGGGTCTCTCTCCTCTTCTGGGGCGTTCTTCTCAGAGATAGACGGGCTCCTTTCAGGCTTCACAAAGCTTTGTGGAATGACATAATCTCAGTGATTATGGATTTAATTTCAGTATTCCATGTCTTTCTTTTAGCAGACAAAAACCTTCATTTAACTAATTGAGTTAACCGGTCTGATAGAAACTCTTTTAAATCGATGCATGATGCTTCATATTAAGCTTTCTCTCTTTGCTCCTCTGATGGACATTTCCCTTCAAATTTTCATTCTACCATTGATGTAGAATAAATTAAAGTTAAGAGTTCTTGAGTCAGAGATTCTTTTCTCTAACAACTATATTATTTAAACATTTACCTACTGATGATGATTTCATAATGAGGGGCACTTCACAAATGTAGATTTTGCTCTCCAGTGTCAATATAAGTTTTGATACTAATGAAGACTGCCATCTAACCTCCATAACAGGCTATCAAAAAGGCACGACCAAGATAGCTACTTTACCAAAGATTATTTTCCTGCAATATGCCCACACAGACATGACTGAATATGGTGTCAGTTACCCACAGCAGGTATTTACTCCCAAGTTATGAAAAGTGTTTTTTATCCACAAGAAGACCTTGGTCACAGTGTCTGACAGGTGTCCGCCCCTCCACCCGCGCCCCCCCCCCCACTCCATTGCAATATATAGAGAGGCAAAGGGACCGCCTACTTCCTGCTTCAGCACTGTACCAGAGATTTTCATCCGCCATTTATTTTCCCATAGACATTTCTTAAAATGCTTATAAAAATAGTTTCATCAAGCCAAACGGTCCAGCTATGTTTAGAATCGGGAGAGGCTGTAGAACATTTCACTCGGACCAAAACTTAAAAAAAACATTACATTGAAAAAATATTTTCTTTAAATCCGCAATTCTTTTACGTTTTGGTCCGAGTGAAATGTTACGTGGTCTCTCCTGTTTTCTAAATATATCTGAACCGTTTGGTTTGAACAAGTACAACTATTTTTATAAGCATTTTACGAAATGCCTATGGGAAAATAAATGGCGGATGAAAATCTCTGGTACAGTGCTGAAGCAGGAAGTAGGCGGTCACTTTGCCTCTCTATTGAAAACATATACACACACACACACACACACACACACACACACACACACACACACACACACACACACACACACACACACACACACACACACACACACACACACTCTTGGATTGGATTGGAGGCCTTACTCCAGTTGTGTGAGAGGTTGCTACTCTGGCGCACTGCTGATCCAATCAGTGCATTTGAGGGAAATGACAGCCTGTGTTCGTGTGTGCGTGGCTGCGCGTGCATCCACATGTGTGCATGCGTACGTGTCATAGATTAGTGAGTATGCTTGGCGAACAACACCGTAGTAATTTTCACATACATTATCTCGAGATGTATGTATGTATGTATGACGCATGGAACTGGACTGTAAGAAGGCATGCTGGTCTGGGAATCTTTGTTCAGTTATAACTCTTTCTTCTGTTACGTTTTATACCGTGTATAATAATAATAAGAGCGTCGGTTGACTCGACACATGGACTGATCGGTGTAATTGTTATTGGCCCAAAACATCACGATGCAGATCTTAAATTTAATTTGTCATACGATGTTTCCTTCCCATTGAGTGCTCAATATAGAAAATGCACGGAACGCCCGAAGCACTTGGTTTTGTTTGTGTATCATTTCAGTGCAGACCTGCGCTTTACTTCTGCCAGTTTCTCACTTAACTCAATTGCCCAGAACAAACCTTTGCTTTGTGATCATTTACACCCAATTCTGAGCCCGAGAAGCCTGAGAAAGCCTGTGTTCAATCATTATTGCTCTGGCTGCGGGCGGCACTGTCTTGTCAAATAAATACACCCTGGTAGCTCTTCCAATATCAAACAAAATGAAATGATTGCCATGCCTTGGGCGTAAAGGATGCACACAGCCTGGCACTCACGATGCAGTCGCTTAAATGCATTTCAAAGAATTTCAGTTTATGTGTCTTCTTCCAAGATGACCGTCCCCAGAGATACTCTTAAAGGAACAGTTCACCCAAAAATGAAAATTCTGTCATCTGCTCACTCTCATGCCAGATGAAACACAGGTGAAGTTGGTCCATATAACACACAACTTGAGAGAAAACCAGTCAGCATTGACTTCAGTACAGGTACAACTCACCTGGACTGTGGACTTGATAGACCTGTGTTTCAACTGGGACGAGGGTGATGATGTAGATGACAGAATTTTCTTTTTTGGGGGGGGTGAACTGGTTCTGTAATGTTCTCATTTCCTTTTACAGGGTGACTGTAACGTTTGATGGTTTGTTTGAAGGCATGGGGGATTTTCTTGGCATTTTGCTGGTGAGAGGTGGAGGCTAAACTCAGTGAAGGCTCCTCCAGGTTCTCATCCGTGTTCCTCTCTGTTCCTGTCCTCAGATCGAGAAGATCATGACACTGATTGGTGCTGGCATCGATTTTTCCAGAGATCAGCATTATGCAACACCAGGTAGAGTATTACCATTATAGTCATTTTCATGTTGTGAAATGTTAATTGGTTGTACTGGATACAATCTGCTTCTAGCCACTTCCCATTCTCTGCTGATAGAGGTTAACACCTGGAAAATTAAAATAGATAAGAGAGTGGGTTTTTTCCCCTCACTCTTGCATAGCCGTATCGTTACGTAAATTGACTTCCTTGTTTAAATTAACTCTTTTATAACTCCTTTTTGTCAACTCCCCTTTTTTCAATCCCCTCCCAAAACGCGTCATTGCAAAGTGGCCAGCTGGTGTTATCTTTGTAAATTGGTGGTTGTTGTTAATATGGTTTTCAACAGATCTTAGTGCTTAATTTGATCTCCTTTTTACTCACGTCTGTAATAAATGTCAGCACCGTTGTATTATTTATGTATTGTGAATCTTGCCATGAGAAGATAAAATCCTTAATGACACGCTTGGCCATAGGCAGAGATGATAAGTCAAAGTATGGACAGCGTAAGGGCGCATTTCAGTGTCTGTTATTTCTTCAAAACCTCCCATCAGAATTGATGAGTGTGATGCAGATTGGATTGCTGGATGTACTGCCGTCTGCCGGTGGGAGCTTCTCTGCCAAAGGTTGTCTCATTTGTCTCGTAGACGTTCTTGTAGTGGACCCAGACTGCATGCCTTCCATGCCAAAACCCACAGTTTCTCTTACAGTAGTATATACATTTTGCAGCATTTCAGAATTGTATGAAATGTCATGAAGTCAGTACCAGGTGTGTGTGTGTATATATATATATATATATATATATATATATATTTATTTATTTATTTAAGCAATATAGCATGAGAGCCAGTGTGTTGTGGCAAATATATCCCGCTGATCAGCTGTTATCCCACGAGGCCGCAGGCCGGGTGGGATAACTGCTGAGCAGCGGGATATATGCCACAACACACGCAGCTCGAGTGCTATATTGCTTTTATAAAACGGTTTCCAAGTATGATAATATAATAATAATAATAATACTATAAGTCCGACTGGCATGGCATTCTGATAGAGTCAGTTGAAACACTACTGTAAGGCGGGACCTCTAGCAAGAAGATAGATGTGTGGGTGATTTGATTGGATCGTTCTGGAGACTGAAGTTGACATTGGCCAATCCTGGCGCTTGCTGAGAAGCTGAGAGCTTTCTGCAAAGCCCGACACCAACTAACGTTACGTCTTATTTAGAAATGCGGGGTTAACAGCCTTTTTTTTTCAAAGAAGACATTAGCCCGCGTCTATTCTTGTACAAAACATAATTTTCTGCGAAGTATTAGTAAAGTTATAAGCGAAGATCGATTCACAAGGATCTGACAGCTGTCTCCGCCATTTTGTTTTTTCTACATTGTCATTTGAGGTAACCAAAGCCTTTTAGTAAGAGAGTTACGTCTCATAACCCATGGCCATGGGTTATGAGAGTGGTATACGGTATTTATACCATGGCTGTGAACCAATCAGATTGCTTGATTTGAGAGAGCCGTTTTATAAATATATATATACAATTTAAGAGCAAAGTGCCTGTAGGCCACGTTATTAGATCTAACTCAGTCATTTGTAATCAGATTTCCTTGCAGTGCCTGCTGCCCTGTGTCTCTGTGAGGCTTGTCAGTAGCATGTGGCTCGCCTGTCCTCAGCTCAGCGCTGATGGATGGCACCCTGCTGGGACTGATGGCACCCTGCTGGGACTCATGGCACCCTGCTGGGACTGAAGCCTCCATGGCACCCTGCTGGGACTGAAGCCTCCATGGCACCCTGCTGGGACTGAAGCCTCCATGGCACCCTGCTGGGACTGAAGCCTCCACTCCGTTTCTATCAGCTTCCTCCTCTCCCATGATCATACCTTCACTTCCTGTTTACACTGAAAGTGCAGCCTAAGCCCCTAAGCCGAAGCTTGATGTTGAAGCGATGCAGTAGATGTACTGAGCACAAAGCTCATCCCCTCATCCTCCCGCTCTCCATGTTTGTTGTGGTCTGCGTTAGACTGAGCTGTTGAGCATGTCTGGGAGGCGATGGTCTGCGTTAGACTGAGCTGTTGAGCATGTCTGGGAGGAGATGGTCTGCGTTAGACTGAGCTGTTGAGCATGTCTGGGAGGCGATGGTCTGCGTTAGACTGAGCTGTTGAGCATGTCTGGGAGGCGATGGTCTGCGTTAGACTGAGCTGTTGAGCATGTCTGGGAGGCGATGGTCTGCGTTAGACTGAGCTGTTGAGCATGTCTGGGAGGCGATGGTCTGCGTTAGACTGAGCTGTTGAGCATGTCTGGGAGGAGATGGTCTGCGTTGGACTGAGCTGTTGAGCATGTCTGGGAGGCGATGGTCTGCGTTAGACTGAGCTGTTGAGCATGTCTGGGAGGAGATGGTCTGCGTTGGACTGAGCTGTTGAGCATGTCTGGGAGGCGATGGTCTGCGTTAGACTGAGCTGTTGAGCATGTCTGGGAGGCGATGGTCTGCGTTAGACTGAGCTGTTGAGCATGTCTGGGAGGAGATGGTCTGCGTTGGACTGAGCTGTTGAGCATGTCTGGGAGGAGATGGTCTGCGTTAGACTGAGCTGTTGAGCATGTCTGGGAGGAGGAGATGGTCTACATTAGACTGAGCTGTTGAGCATGTCTGGGAGGAGATGGTCTACATTAGACTGAGCTGTTGAGCATGTCTGGGAGGAGGAGATGGTCTGCGTTAGACTGAGCTGTTGAGCATGTCTGGGAGGAGATGGTCTGCGTTAGACTGAGCCGTTGAGCATGTCTGGGAGGAGATGGTCTACATTAGACTGAGCTGTTGAGCATGTCTGGGAGGAGATGGTCTACATTAGACTGAGCTGTTGAGCATGTCTGGGAGGAGATGAGCTCATTGCTTTGTAGCCTTGAAGAAAAGACCAGACCACTGCAGTAAAGCACCTCCTGCCCTTCCCACCATGGCTTCTTGCATGTGGCTGGTTTGAAGCTGAATCCACTCCTCTGTGCGTCCGAGCTTCACGGGCCATCAGGGGGCGCACTGGAGAAGAACTCTCTGAGAGAGGCTCTCTCTCTCTGATGCACACGCCATCCTCTGGTTCCGTCCGCTGGTTTCCGTCTCGTCTCAGACTGTGGAGAGCTGTGATGTCTCTGGTGGAGCTCTGCACCTGCAGCCCCTCGTCCCCTTCTGCGTTCCACTGACCGACTTCCTCATTAGAGTGATTTTTTTTTTTTTTTTAACCGTTATTTATACAGGGGGAGTCTCACTCTTTTTCAGGAGCGCCCTGTTCACATTCACACACACATTCATACCTGGAAGCTGACCAGTACAACCACAGTCTGATCTGCTGGCCACTGAGCAGCTCCACTGGAGCAGTTGGGGGTTAAGGGCCTTGCTCAAGGGCACCTCAGTGGTGGTAATGAGGGAGGGGCACAAGCTCGCTTCTCTGAACCTTTAGGCCATGATGGAGGTGGGCTGGGGGATGCTTGAGAGAAACATGTTTAAAAAGTGTGAAAGAAAGGGAGAGACTCTGATGTCAAAGCAGGGGGAAGTTGAGCGCAAACGCAAGTGATCAGAGGAACCGGGGCAGAGCAGGGGTCTGTAGCTGAAACAACAGCTCACACTGACAAAGAGTGTCCACCTGCAGTGCCTCAGAGAGAGAGAGACTGAGGGGTTAGGGGAGAGAGAAGAGGAGGAGGAGGGTGGAGAAACGCAAGTGAGGGGAGAGAGAGAGAGTGAGGGAGGGAGGGGAGAGAGAGAGAGTGAGGGAGGAGAGAGAGAGAGAGTGAGGGAGGAGAGAGAGAGAGTGAGGGAGGAGAGAGGAATTGCGGGTAGCAGAACAGAACAGCCAGGACAATAGGAGGACGTTGCCCCTCGCTGGGATTGACTGAAGCATCACTGGACGACACGGGCTTTTTGGAGGAGGAGAGGCAGCTTCATCACTCTCTTGTCTGCAGAGCAGTTGAGCCCGGGGGACCGGCCGTTCCTAAAGCGCATGTTCAAGCTGATTGGATACTTCCCTGGATTCCCTCCCCCTCCATCATAAATGCCTTCGCGTCTGGAGTCACCGAAAATGGGTAGTATGACGTAGGAGTCTCCTCTGGAACAGGATGGGGTTTGTTTGTAGTAGGTTGGGTAGGTAAAAAGTGCAGTGGGAGGTGGGGGGGGGTCGGTATTGATTCATCTGCAGCTTCATACATGTTTAATATTGTGATATCTTCTTGTTCTAGTAAGTTGCAGTGTTTTGTTTATCTTCCTGCACACGATTTGAAAAAAAAAAAAAAATCTAGTGAATATGGAACTCTGTCTCGTGGGCAGATTGATTTGAAATCTTAAGACTGAAAGTTAATCACACCGAACAAAACTGCTCTGATCTTTTCTTAAAATCACTTGTTTCAATGGTGGAAGTGGATCTGTGCTGTGTGTTTGCTTTGAAAGTAAGTGAATGTATTAGATTCAAATGTGTACAGATGTAAACAACTGTCCTTGTCAAAGTCAGGCTGCGACGCTCGTTTCTCGGCTTCAGCTCAGCTGTTGTTCTTGATCAGCTCGTTACAAAGCGCTCTGGGCTTTTCCATTAGCACCTCGTCGGCGTCCTGCCGTGTTCCTTCTGCGCGCTGTCATGTTCTCGCCTCGGCGAGGAGCTTCCTGTCAGGGGTGTGGCTGTGCTGGATGATGTGCTGACTAGGTCGGATCTGCACAATCGGGTACGAGGTTCTTTGGTAATTAACTGTCTCCTGGTTCTTCTGATCACAATTTTCCACCTGGTGGAGAAACGCATCACTACCCCGGGACAAACTCCCCCCCCCCCCCCCCGCTTGTCGTGGATCTGCTGCTCTCCTCTCTGGACCCTCTGAGCTTCTCCTCATTCAACTTGGAATTTGATGGGATGA
>NC_139629.1:35024817-35089817 GCF_964638095.1 Poromitra crassiceps
GCATTTTACAAAATGTGTATGGGAAAATAAATGGCGGATGAAAATCTCTGGTACAGTGCTGAAGCAGCAGGAAGTGATGTTCCACTTTGCCTCTCTATTTGTTTAGCAGGCGGTTGAGAGGTGTGGAGGATGTAAACACTTTTAATACTTAAAGCGGTAGGCCAACATTTTTGGAGATTCGCCTATTTGCCGTATTGCCGATATCAAATGTAGAATGTGGATGCCTTTATCTTCAATGTGCGTGCAGTACAAGCAGCGGTAAACAGCTAACTGCTAATAGCTTAGCACTACAATGGCAGTCTATGGTACAACTGCCTATCCCCGTTCAGTCGCCAAAAATACACATTCCAACAGCGCCAGAAACACTCACATGTTACATGTTGTGACTCGTGTACTCACCACGCCATGAAATAATAATCCAAAGTTACGTGAAACCTGAAACGGTCATTTTCGAAGTAAATCCACACACCGAGAACCAACAAAGAGTAACCGAACTAACAAAGAATAACCTAAGTTACTTCCTCGTTTGCCATGAGGCGCATGCGCTGTGTGCAATCATCAGTACAGCTCATGCGCCTCATGGCAAACGAGGAAATAACTTCTAGTAACTTCTTTAATTCTTTCTGCAACCAACAAATGCAATATAGTCTTTCTAGAGAAGTAGCTTTCGAACATTTTGAAGGGACATACATCCTCAAAGTAATTTTCATCTTTGGTCAAACCTGATTTGGAATAAAAAAAACAATGGTCAACAGCACGACCGCTGTATCCACTATGTAGTGAGATCACTAATTAAACCGTGTTTATTCCACCAGTCAGACTTCTGTATCCACTATGTAGTGAGATCACTAATTAAACTGTGTTTATTCCACCAGTCAGACTTCTGTATCCACTATGTGGTGAGATCACTAATTAAACCGTGTTTATTCCACCAGTCAGACTTCTGCGATCTCTGCCTCCCCTGCAGTCGATCAATAACAGCACTGATTGTATAGTGTTCAAGCACAGACGCCCGAGACAAGCCGCCTTCGAAAACAATTAGACGCTTTTTATCGACTCCGAGAGCTGTTGGTTCCCCGCTGTCCTCGACTCCCGGCTCGTGCCGACGAGTGATGCTTTTTGAAACGGAAGCAAACTGCTCCTCTTCGCTCTACTTCTGAACACAGTCTGTTGGTGGCTGTAATATCGTCAGCTGTGACGGGGTCAGCGAAAAGATCGTTTGTATCCGAGGCGACTGTATCACCACCGATGCACTTCTTCGGGGGACATCACTTTGTTTGAAGCTAGTGTTCATGGAGCCGAATTAATTATGTGAGAGCAGCATCAGAACATGGGGTCTGTTCTGTGGACGCATCCATCTCATCTCAACACAACACAACACAACAGGGTCCACGTCTCCTCTCCTCTCCTCTCCTCTCTTCTTTTCCATCTTTGTTTATTTCTGCTGTTGAGCCAAATACAAAGTGGCTGTGCTGTACACAGCCAGAGCCGCAGTGTGTGGATCAGAAAATATGGTAATGGTTGCATCATGCTTTAGGAGCTCAAGGATCGGGTCTGGATTCATTCATCTTTCTGATGTGGTCAGTCTGCTAACACTGGTGGTGTTGAGCACTTCAGTGTCCTCTCAACATTACGTTTAGCCTCTTTGGCAAAGCTCTCTCTTGGCTTTTGGCTGCCTACAAAAACTATAACTTTCTATGCTGTTGGTGGGCCGTCCTTTAGACGGTCGGAGTGAGTGATCCGTGCCCGTGGGCCCGGATGAATTCGGAACACATTTAAATCGGAGGGATCCCTGTGGCTTCTCTCTGTGGATAGGCCGAGGAGAGAGCAGCATGCTAATGAGAGGACAGGGGAAGGGAGAGATAGCAGAGATGGATGGGCCTGCCTGGCCATACCAGCACAGAGACACATACAGAGACATACTGTAGCTAAATACGCTACGCTAGAATGTATACTTTTTCAGCCATTTTTTTGTGCCGAGGTCAGCATTCTCTCATATAATGTATTCCCATTCAGGACTGCTGAGCCTGTGGTGAGGGGGCAGAGTGGGAGCTCCACATTAGTCATAGATAGTATATTAAAGAAATTCCCTCACAGTTTGCCACCTTGTCAGTTTTCCAAGTTTGAGCTTTTGTGAAGGGATGAATGGTTTAGTCAGAGGTGGATAGATGGTTTAGTCAGAGGTGGATAGATGGTTTAGTCAGAGGTGGATGAATGGTTTAGTCAGAGGTGGATAGATGGTTTAGTCAGAGGTGGATGGATGGTTTAGTCAGAGGTGGATAGATGGTTTAGTCAGAGGTGGATAGATGGTTTAGTCAGAGGTGGATGGATGGTTTAGTCAGAGGTGGATAGATGGTTTAGTCAGAGGTGGATAGATGGTTTAGTCAGAGGTGGATAGATGGTTTAGTCAGAGGTGGATAGATGGTTTAGTCAGAGGTGGATAGATGGTTTAGTCAGAGGTGGATAGATGGTTTAGTCAGAGGTGGATAGATGGTTTAGTCAGAGGTGGATGGTGGTTTAGTCAGAGGTGGATAGATGGTTTAGTCAGAGGTGGATAGATGGTTTAGTCAGAGGTGGATGGATGGTTTAGTCAGAGGTGGATAGATGGTTTAGTCAGAGGTGGATAGATGGTTTAGTCAGAGGTGGATAGATGGTTTAGTCAGAGGTGGATAGATGGTTTAGTCAGAGGTGGATAGATGGTTTAGTCAGAGGTGGATAGATGGTTTAGTCAGAGGTGGATGGATGGTTTAGTCAGAGGTGGATGGATGGTTTAGTCAGAGGTGGATGGATGGTTTAGTCAGAGGTGGATAGATGGTTTAGTCAGAGGTGGATGGATGGTTTAGTCAGAGGTGGATAGATGGTTTAGCCAGAGGTGGATAGATGGTTTAGTCAGAGGTGGATAGATGGTTTAGTCAGAGGTGGATGGATGGTTTAGTCAGAGGTGGATAGATGGTTTAGCCAGAGGTGGATGGATGGTTTAGTCAGAGGTGGATAGATGGTTTAGTCAGAGGTGGATGGATGGTTTAGTCAGAGGTGGATAGATGGTTTAGTCAGAGGTGGATAGATGGTTTAGCCAGAGGTGGATAGATGGTTTAGTCAGAGGTGGATAGATGGTTTAGTCAGAGGTGGATGGGGTAAATGGAACATTTCTGCTGTGTGACTTCAGAATTTAATCCACTCAGCCTCCTTTGGAGGATTGGATCAGGCGTCCTCTGCCAGACAAGGACATGACTCTAATCTCCTTGCAGTCACAGTTGGAGATATTTGGGCTTCGGTTCAATTTGATATTTCAGGTAAAATGTGGAGGAAAACTCGAGTGTGTGTGTGTGTGTGTGTGTGTGTGTGTGTGTGTGTGTGTGTGTGTGTGTGTGTGTGTGTGCGTGTGCGTGTGCGTGTGCGAGTGTGTGTGTGTGCGTGTGTGTGCGAGTGTGTGTGTGTGTGTGTGTGTGTGTGTGTGTGTGTGAGTGGGGTACAAATCAGCTCATCTTTCAGCTTTTAAATCCTCCGACAAAATGTGAGACTCGGTCAAAATCAGCAGAGCCATATTGCTCTACTTATCTTCTAAGTTGCATGATTCCTGTGGTTGCTGCAGTGATCGATATACTCACCTGTCTATCACCTGCCTCTAGAAATGGGCAACGCGGTTGTGCAATTGCGCATCATCGAGGCATAAATACAACACAAGCTCACAACAGATCAGGTATACAGAAGACATATGAAATGAAAAGATGAAGACACATTGTGTCAACAACAAAGGAAAGGGGGGAGAGTGAATCTGTCGCAGTTCTCTTCCTCCCACAGAGACATTTATCGCTAAATCTCCTGTGAGAGAAGAACAGTGTAATAATGATCCATGCACTGAGGTGCTATTATTATTCGTTCAGCTGCCCAAACGGTCTTCAGCTGGACAGGCAGTGATCAGCACGCGGGTTCTTGGAGATAATGGGCTTTACGTTGTCAGGGTATTAGGCAAATGTGTTGTTATGATGTTGTTTTATTCTCAATTTAAGCACTCACTTAGGCTGAGTATCACTGTAGGTCGTTATTACCGACAGTACTTTCTCGGTGAGTTCTTGTGTTCATTTAACAGTTCATACCTCTCTCTGTCTCTCTCTATGCCTCCCTCTCTCCCCCCACACACTCCCTCCCCTCCCTCTCTCCCCCCACACACTCCCTCCCCTCCCTCCCCTTCCTTATGCATACCCCTACAGAGGCTCATTCAAAATCATAAGCAAATGGAAAATGTTTGTGCACACAGTGAACGTAACGACGTCACAGGAGAGCCATAGAGCAGGGGTTCCCAACCTTTTTTTACCGGTAGATACATGTAAAAAAGTTGCGGACCGGTTGTCAATTTTAATGATTTTAGTTACATATATATTTACTCACCAGGTGGCGACAAAGGGTAAATAACAGCCTTTTGTGTTGTACTGTATGTAGCCTACAGTATTTATGTTTTTGTTTGAACTACAAACCTAAATAAACGTCAACTTGAAACTATGTTTCAACTACCGCACACAGCCTATAATAGTATAGCCTATGTTTATTAAAAAAATAAATAATAATAATTGGACCGGGCTCGCGGCCCGGTACCGGGCCCGGTGGTTCGGGACCACTGCCGTAGAGCACCGGTCCACTCAGCCACATTGTGTCTTAAAGGGCAATGTCGCCTACTTTGGTGAACTTGTGCCACTCTTGTCTAAAGCTGGAGATTAGGGCTGCAAACTAACGATTATTTTCATTGTCGATTATTTTGTCGATTAATCGATTAGTTGTTTGGTCTATAAAATGTCAGAAAATGGTAAACAAATGTCGATCAGTGTTTCCAAAAGCCCAAGCTGGACCCTGTACTACGAAGCTAGTTTAACAGATCCGCGATAAGTCCCTTTGATCTGGTTTGACTGAACAGGATCAAAGCTATCTAGTTTAAGGATACTACGACGCTGGTTTTGTAGTCGATAACTGAAGCTGGGATCTGCCTGTGCACGCGCACGTTTTTCGCTCGTGCACAGGCGCGCGTCCACGCGAAAGAGGTGCGCTAGCCAATCACATTATGAACAGCTGAGTTGATCCACGCCCACACCCATTTCCACACCCATTTCCTCATTCAGCGCAGCCACAGTGTGATCAGAGATTTTTGCGGATATTTAATGTATCCGCGATTTAATGTCAGAATGAAAATCCGCGTTGGATAGTCTGCTGAAGGGCTGTCTAAAGCAGCAGCTTGTATTCACATCAGTCATTTGATTTACTTTGATCAGCGATTTCTGTCTGATACAGCTGCATTGATACAGGCAGCAGCAACAAATGTAAAAGTGTAATCTCAGTCTATACATTTCCACAATCTGTAAGCCTATTTAGACCATAGATTTAGAAACGCATGCTCAATGAATAATGATCTCTATCACTCATGTGTGTGGTTGCACTGATCGAATAATTCATATATAAAATAGCCTAGTATAAAGCCTAATAGCCTACTATAAAAGAGAAAACTGCTGAACTGAATTGAGACGATGCGGGCATAGTTATCATTGATAAAAACTAGCCTATTTTTGCTCATATATTGGCATACAGCCTACAGGACACAGTTCCAGCTGAAAGATGCAAGAATAGCCTGCATATTTAGTATTGGGGCTATCCCATATTTATCCCATATCTATATTATATGTATAGGCTTTTCTGGCATGTAGGAGAATATCACCCTCACTCCATTTGAGGGTCCTTTCATGATATGCGCCGCGGTGATTAATAGTGATCATATTTCTCCACGCATCGTTGAGCTGTTAAGACATAAAGTGGTAAGTAGGCTTAATTTAATTATGTAGCCTACAGAGCCACGAATGTTTTGCTTGTTCTATTCTCAGTTGACTGCAATCTATTTTTCATATGGCGATCTTATGAATGGTGAGTGACTCCAGAGAGCCGATATTATATGGGTCTCTCATGGATTTTGATCTTATCCTCTGAAGCTAACCTGGTCGCGACCAGGTTAGCTTTGCAGCGTCAGTTGCCATGGTGATTGAAAGTTAACTTGCTTTGTAGTACGGCTAAACCAGGTTTAAACTCAAACTTACTCGGATAAGGCATTAAACTAGCTTCGTATTACAGGCTACTGACGTCCTGTAATGTCTTGTTTTGTCCACAACCCAAAGATATTCAGTTTACTGTCGTAGAGGAGTCAAGAAACCAGAAAATATTCACATTTAAAGAAGCTCGAATCAGAGAATTTTGACTTTTTTTCTTAAAAAAATGACTCAAAACGATTATCAAAATAGTTGTTGATTATTTTTCTGTCGATCGACTAATCGATTACTCGATTAATCGGTGCAGCTCTACTGGAGATCAGGGAAGAGCCCTTAAGTTTGTGATGTCACTCGGATGTAAAATCAGGGCCTCCGTTGGCAGTGAATGGGGCGAACCTATGAGACGCTAGGCTGAATTGTCACACACCAAAATAAAGTTTGTACGCTAGTATTCGGGAAGAGTGGTGCACATTCTCAAGTATTGACTGAGCTGCTTACCCACTGACTGTACTTTCACTTTCACTTTGAGGCGCTCAGACCTCCTTTCCCTGCGTCCGTTCCACCTCCAGCCTGCCTCTACAGGGTCTGCATGAAAAACAGTCCATCGGGTTTGACCTACACAGCTCCTGCTCAGTATCCCCTGACACTGCAGTGCTGTGCGTGTGCACGTGTGTGTGTGTGTGTGCACGTGCCTGTGTGTATGTAACGCCAGAAAAGATCAATAAATACAATGGTGCCATTCCTGATTTATGTTTCAAGTGCCAAAAAGAAAAAGGTACACTTTTCCACTGTTTATGGCAGTGCAGCCAAATCAAAACATTTTGGGATGCAGTGAGAAAGTGTATCCAAGATATTTTGTCCATACAAATACCTTTAGATCCAAAGCTTTTTATTTTAGGATTATACCCACTTAATTTTAACATCAGAAGGAGACAGAAAAGGTTTCTGGATATAGGTTTACTTTTGGCCAAAAGAGTTATTGCCATAACTTGGAAACAGGTTGGTAGGCCGGGGATCGGGAGATGGATTTCTGAGTTAACAAAAACGCTGCCCTTAGAAAAAATCACATATATCATCAGGGGTAAACAGGAATTGTTTGACAGCATTTGGGGCCCTTTCATTTGTTATCTAGAGAGGACAGATGTGGCCGACATGATGGAAGCGCCTGGGACGGGTTGAAAGATTGAATGTTTCTGTTTTCATCTGCATTTTGTTTTTTGCTTCTTTATCCCATTTGCTCTCTGTATTCCATTCTAAGTACCTGTACATGAGTCAAGATGTAACTGAAAAAGTGTAAACTAGTTAGCCCCCAGAAGAATCATGGTCTGTATGTCGGTGTGTTTTTTGTTTTTGTTTTGTATGTTTGTTTATTTTTCTGTTGTGCTATCGGGGGGAGGGGAGGGAGGTGGGATATGTATGGGATGTTTGTATTGTAATGTGTATAAATGTCTAAATGTGATAAATGAAAAACAATAAATACAATGTTGGAAAAAAAACAAATATCCTAAATAAATAGATAGATAGATAGATAGATAGATAGATAGATAGATAGATAGATAGATAGATAGATAGATACTAACTAAATACATATTTTACTACAGTGTCCATCGTGATAGCATTTCCAACTTCTGAGTTTACAAGATGTCCTTGAAGGCACCATGGTCGTCAGTTCCCCACTGAAGAGTTCATTCGCTCAGGAGTCCTCCTCCCACTCAACCAGGCAGATAAAAACATCTGGTTCCAGAGAGATTAGCCTACTCTCTAAACTAAAGCAGAAATGGCACAAAGCGACAGCGACAGCGACAGCTTCCCTGACATAGTGGAGTTGAACGTGGGTGGACAGGTCTATGTGACCCGACTCCAAACTCTCACCGCGGTGCCCAACTCTCTCCTGTGGACCAAGTTCACCCAGAGCTCCCCCAGGGCGCTGCTCAAAGACGGCAAGCAGCGATTCTTCTTCGACCGGGACGGCTTTCTGTTCCGCTACATCCTGGATTACTTGCGGGACCGCGACCTCATTCTGCCGGACTGTTTCAGAGAGAGGAGGCGGCTGCAGAAGGAGGCGGACTTCTTTTTGCTCCCCGAGTTGTCGAAGCGCCTCGCCGGCTCCTATGAGGAAGCAGCCCTCCTCCACTCCCCGGTGCAGCCTGGGGGCGAGGCCGGGTACCTCACCATCGACCATTGACCGGCTGGCCGAGGCGGGTTTCCGCATGGTGGCCTGCAGCTCCACCGGGACCTCAGTTACACCGAGTACGTCTTCTCCCGATAAAGTGGCTGCTTTGCGGGCGCGGTGCTGGCTGGGCTCGCTACTCAGAAGAGTGCATTATAGCTAACTCACTGCTCCTGTCAAAAGTAATGGCATTACTTTAAGCTACTGTAGTAGGCCTAGCTATAGCTCCTTTCAAAAGTAATGGCATTACTAGGCTACAGAGTAGGCCTACTCCCTAGTGGAGTGGATAACAGAAAAAATCATGCAAATTTTGATACAAGCATGAAATTTGGCTCGGTTGTTCTCCAGAGGTTTCTGATCAAATCTGCCCGATGGGCCATCTGAAAATCTGCTCGTTTTTCAAGATGGCCGCCAAAATCGCCAAAATTTCATGGAAATGTGTGTACTTGGCCGATTTGAATGATCTTTGTGTCTATCCCTATGTTTTCAAGCCTTCTGGAGTCGATTTTTCTCATTTTATAGCCCTTTGATTTTGTCATTTTTCAATATGGCCGCAGAATCGGCCTACCAAAGTTGATTTATTCCGAAGAAATGTGTGTAGTTGGCCAATTTGAAAGTTCTTGTTGTCAATTTGTATGTCTTAGAACATGCTACTATTTTCTTACTAGTTTAGCACTGATCTAATGATTTTAGCGATGAATTATTAAATTTGTAATGAAACAATAACGAAATATAATGCCAATACAACTTTCTTGGAAAAGTAACAAAAAAGAACACCAATACAATTGATCTCATTGTTCTTTCTTCAGTTGTAACTCCACACAAAAACAACTGTCTGTGGATGTTATGTGATTGGTCCTCTATGAGCTACTGCTCACATATCCAGAGTTAATAGCTATTATCATTATTAACTGCCTCTCAGTCTAGTAATAGGCTTTCTTCCAGGACCAAATAGGCTGTTTAAATAATGCTTTTGTCAGAGGAACACAGAAGTGGGAATAATTTCAACCCTACAGTATAAAGTTATCTTCAATGCCATTTTTTTTAAAGTGGGAGAGGAGAGGAAGATTAATTATTATTATTATAATAAATAAATAAACCATCTAATTTAGTAACAGCATTTAGATTTCAGTCTGAGAGAGGCGATAACAAAAGTAAAGATTTTTTTGGATAGCCAATTAACTTTTGACTATGTTGGATGGAAACAGTAAATAGCCTAGTTTAAGTTAGGTACTAGTTTTTACAGAGAAAAGTCATGAAACTAGGCTACTACTGTAACATGAAAAAGGCGTTAGCACGCAACACTTCCTGCAGTGGGGGTGTTTGCACAGGGCCAGCCTGCCTGATAACTTTAATGGCTTTTTACAATGACTGTTGTATGTTCAAGTAGATGACGTGATGTCATTTTGGGTGGCAGACATAATTATAGGAGCTGGTTTCCATAGAAGTTGAAGTTATTGTATAATTGAAGTGACTACCGTAATTTGTATAAGATCATCTGAGCTGCTTGCGTTTGTATTTGTGATGTAGTGTAGAGGCCATTGCTGTTGCTACAAATAATGTACCAATGTTTGGTTTGTGTTTTGAACTATTACAGGATTAATAGTTAATTAATTTATCACATTTTGATTAGCCTGATTGTGTCCATGACTCATATCTATCACAGCTTCACGCTACACAGTAGGTTTTTTTTTTTTTTACTTTTTGTACTTTGTCCAAATACCACAAGCTCCAGCAAATAAAGCATGAACACTATCAACCTAATTGTCCCTTGAGTTAATTGTGAAAAACGATTTGCCAATAAAGATGTATAGCTGCAAAATAGACGTGTACATTCTACAAACACAATGATGCTGCACTTCATGTGAGTCAAAACAAAGCATGTTAGTCACATCCTGACTTTGTTTTTGTCTGTGGTCACGTGTATAGCATTTTGCTAGAACAGTTATTTTCCATTTGACACTTCCTCTTAATGTAATGCTGCCCCCCACCTTTTTGTTTTCACTATAACTGTTGTACGCATATTGTGTCAGTACTTCATGAGAGCACACTGTTAGGTGTCTTGTGAATTACTCAATCAGCTGATTTATTAAAAGCTCACTTTCAAAAGACATTTACGTGTTTCTACGCTTCCATTGGTCTGGCACATTCAACAGGGTTTTTCCACTACAAGAGCCACCGTCATGAAAACCCTGTTATTGATTTATCGGTCAGTCATCCATTGCTTCTGCCTGCCACACAGCCTCCAAGGTGATATCGTGTGTAACCAGAGATGGGTTCTGACCATCGTTCACCCACTTCCCCTGTCAGCCTCCCTCCCCCACACTCTTAAATCTCATTTAAGGGCTTATTGACGTGGCGCCCCCTGCTGTAGTCAGTGGGTTAGCAGCTCCTAGGGAGGTTGAACTTCTCACTCAGGAGCTCATTGACCTTTTCCTGCCATGGCAGCATTAGTCCTGATCAATACCAGCCTGCAGAGTGTGCTATTCTCCCGGTTAGGATTTATTTCATCTACATTTGACCTATCAGCCTTAGAACACAAATGAAGAGTTCATTTGCAAAAACAGGTCAACGCCATTCTTAAAACGAATAAACGACACCTGTTTGATACTCCCTGTACTGCACATACAAAACATTTTTGAGGTCATTTACGTGAAAATTACCAGATGAATATGTTTTAGTTGTGATTGATAATAAATTAATTACAATATAAATACATCAATATCTAATTTTAAACTATAAAGAATACAAACGGAGATACCTGTTTTTGCAAATGAACTCTTCAAATGTTCCCTTTTAGATTTTCATCGATGATTTGACAAAAAAAATACAACTTACCCAAATAACTGATCTGTAGTTCAACCTGCCCTCTGCCCAGAAGATATGACATATACATTATACATGGAGTTGCAGGGTAGCATAGTGCAGAATACCATGCTTGGCATTTTTTTATATGCCCTTGCAATTGCACCACACTTTCTATATATACATTTCTAAATATATATATTTTTACAAAGACACTCTTTTTGTTGTTATTTTCTGGGCTACAGGGTAGCAATGTGATGGAGGACCAGGACCTGAGGGAGATTGGGATCACAGACCCGAGCCACAGAAGGAAGATACTGCATGCAGCGCGCTCCTTACCCAAGGTGACAAATCATTGATTTCTGACTTCAGCAAAACGAGGCCTGATTTACACTGTGTTAGATGATGTCATCATTCCTACTATGATGTCATAGATCTCTGATGAGGTCGCAGACGGTGATGATGTCATGATTCATAAGTGTCTTAAATCATGTCGTCTCTGAAGGCCTTACTGATGATGTCACTACGTAGTGTGATGTCATAGTCGGGACCTATAAGGGTGTGCTCTGCAGGTCCTCTGTAGTTGTTCATAGACTAACCTCACGACAACCTCCTGCACAGTTTCCATCTTCGAACCTTGCAGACTCAGCTATCAAGTGCTACAGCGTTCCTAGTTATCGAGATTTCAGTTTACCAAGTGTGTCTTGGACATTAAGTATCCGCACCTCCACCACCAAAACTCCACCAGTCTCACAGCATGCCTAACACACTGTCTCTGCTGTTAGATCATCAGCTGTTAGTCTGCCCTTAATGTCTATGCAGTAGTGTCAAGCTAACCTGTAGTCTGTTCTATCCTCAGAGTGCATTGAAAAGTTATTGTAGTGCCGTTCTCTTGAAATGGCTTCCTGGTCAGCCTTTTTTCCACCTTTTCCTTGCAACCATCAAAGTACCAGCAGGTGACTTTGTCTTCCCCCCGGCAGGTGAAAGCGCTGGGCTGTGACGGCAGCAGCTCCCTGTCCTCCTGGCTGGACGTGTTGGGCCTGCAGGAGTACTTGCACAACTTCCTGGCCAGTGGCTACCGCACTCTGGACTGTGTCAAAAACCTGTGGGAACTGGAGATCGTCAACGTGAGTCAAATTATCATTACAATTTAAATGTAAAGGAGTACGACTGTAGGGTGAAGCTTGTGTGCTTGAATGCCTGTCCAGCCGATCACCGGATCACTTCCTCTCTGTCGCTCCTCTCCAGGTGCTCAAGATCAGCCTGCTCGGACACAGGAAACGCATCATCGCCTCTTTAGCAGAGAGGCCCTATGAGGAGCCTCCTGTGAAGCCTCCTCGTTTGTCCCAGATCAGGGTGAGGAACTAGGGATGTTCATTTTGAAAAATTTCCATAATCGAAAATCGGGGACAATTAACGATCGATTATCGATCATATTAATAATAATATTTTTTTAATTTTCTTTTTTTTCTTTTTTTTCTTTTTTTACTAAATGAATGCCTATGGCAGAAAATACGAAAGACAACGTGTTCTCCTCAATTAACTCTTTATTTCAATGTGTCTCCTCTCCAACACTCTGCTGTCCCCCGGCGCATGCCGGTGTGAATTCCCCATGTTTAAAACAGTTTTGTTGGCACAAAGGCCCGTGCCCAGCCAGAAAACTAGAGACTATATGAAGCTCCACCTCACATTAGTCGGCTGTGCAATGGAGTGGGCCGAGGAGGAACGAATTCCACCCAAACCTAGTCCGCAAAAAATAAATAAAAAGAAAATGTAATAATAACAAAATCGATAAAAATTCCACATGATCGATTCCATTCCTGAACGATCAATTATCGATTTTCGATAACTGATGAACATCCCTATGAGGAACCCCGAGACTCCCAGGCCCAGGATATCCTGCCTGATTTTTTTGACCAACATTGAGGCCTGCCAAAGTACCGGCGGTAGTTGTCAGGAGCATTTGGAAATTGCGGGAGCCAACGCATCTGTCTTGAGAGACTACTCACACGGAGACAGCACGAGCATTAGCTGTGTTCTTTTCCGCCACTTCTGCCCTCACAAAGCGCCGTTACCATAGTTACTAAATGGTATATAAGCCGAACATAAAAGTTGCTTTCCTCAAACACTACTCATTACAAAAATAACAGCTGTGTAATTTGTTCCAAGGTATCTGCAGCAGGAGGCCATATTTCACAACTTTCCCATTAACCACAATTAATTGAGAGCAGATTGTGTATTTCCTTTTTTCCGCCACGCTTCAAGCAGTTATTTGTGCTACGAGGAAGTAGGGGCTGAGTGAGAGCTCTCTGCTTTTCCTCTCCAGCTCGGTCTCCACAAATTATTTATTCATTTAGTGCTTTAACAGCCAGAATCATTTTTGTTTTTTTTGTTTTTTTCTACAAAAAGATGAATGGTGAATTAGCCATCGGGTCACCATGGTGATGACGCTAATGATGACACACACACACACACACACACTAATGCAGTGATACTCAACTTGCGGCCCGCGGGACACATGTGGCCCGCAGTGCAAGATACCCGCTGAATAAGTGTCCAAATGTTCATGTCATTCTGGCCAATACTCCACTTCTGTTATAGCATTTCAGTCTGGAATATGGAATATCTTTCAATAATCTATGATTTAGCTGCTAAATTGTCAAATACGGCCGTCTGCTCGCTACCCAGGCACTTATGTATGTACTTCACCTAACTAACTATCCGGTGTGCACAACATTGTCAGACTAAACTCCGGCTGACACCCCAAAAACCTACAATCGGCTACAGAAAAATGTATATTGTTTTGTTTATTAACTGGCCCCCCCGGCCTTCTATCATTTCACGAAAGTGGCCCCCGGGGCAAAGCAAGTTGAGTATCCCTGCACTAATGCATTCCTGGCTCTGTCGCTCCAGTGCCAAGACCTGCCTGGATCCCAGAGCTCATCTCCCCTCAGTCACATGGAGTCGTACACAGGCCGCTCCATGGACCCTCTGCTGCCCCCTGCTGCCTCGGAGGGGCCAGGGAGGAAGAAGGTGCCAGATCCCGACTACGACATGACCCAAAGAGCCCGGCACAGATCTCACGTATGTGCTTCATCTGTTACTTCATCTGTTACGACGACAGCACAACGTTACACCTTCCAGTTTCTTAGCGTAATACTTTTTTTTAGGCGTATGAGCTGTACAAATCATGACCAAACAAGTCAGTGGTGAAGATGTAAACAACAGGATGAAATATTACGTCTTGTGCACCAAAACAAACTTGTGAATCGGTAATGCAGGTGTGCAGGCTTACCCTGAATATTGCTTTTGTGTTTGCTGAGCACCAGTGAGAGAGATGGGTGTGCTGCTTACTGCTTACAGGCCTTTTCACAAAATGTTTCTGGGTTTTGACAGGAACGCTATGAGGACCGGTACCGGGAGCCCCGTCTGACCCTGCGGCCTCCCAGCCTGGCGGCGCCGTACGCCCCGGTCCAGAACTGGCATCACCCACCTGAGAAACTCATTTTTGAATCCTGCGGCTACGAGGCCAACGTATGTGTTTTACTGAATCCATTGATACCTGATGCAGCATTTGCGTGTATATCCCTCATTTGTGTGTGTATCCCTTTAAGACCGCGTGACACGGTCTTAAAGGGATACACACCCAAATGCTGCATCAGGTATCAATGGGTTAATATACTGTGTACAGATCCTTTCCACAAAATTAGAATATCATGGAAATATCATGGATGAACGCGGGCTTCAGCAGATTGTCAAGCAAAGACGATTCAAAAAAAATTGGCGAAGATTCAGAGGGAGTGGACTGAAGCTGGACTCAGTCATAACTGAGAAGTTAACTGCTGATTTTCTTCACACTTCTAATTTCTTGAAATACTGTTTTGGGGGTTTTCTGGAGCTATAGGCCAAAATTATGAAAAATTAAACAAATAAAGGCTAGAAATATTTCACTTTGTGTGTAATGAATCTATAATCTATGAAAGGAACTTTTCCATGATATTCAAATTTTTTGGAAAGGATCTGTATATACAGCATCTCTGACCAAGACTTTTCTCTGCAAATAAACATCTCTCTTCTTTCCCCTGGCAGTACCTTGGCTCCATGCTGATCAAGGATCTACGGGGTACTGAGTCCACCCAGGATGCTTGTTCCAAAATGAGGGTAGGCGGCATGTTCACCTCTCTAGTCTCTGTGGGTCAACCTGGGCTGCTATGCAGAACCTGAGCTAAAGATAACCAGACTGATGTCCTTTCTGTCTCCGTCGTTCTTTTGTCCTCCAGAGGTCGACGGAGCAGATGAGGAAAGTCCCAACCATCGTCCTCTCCATCACCTACAAGGGTGTGAAGTTCATCGATGCGGCCAATAAGGTCAGCTGCCCAAACTCTGCGCCACTTGGTGCGAAAATGTCGTTTGCTTCCGTATTGCTTCCATGTCTAGAGAGTCATGTTGTCCCTCGTATTGAACACAGAGTATAAATACTTCTGCAAAATAAAGTATATTTTGTGGCTTTTCTAACTCCTCTAGCGAGGCGATCAATTCTAATGAATTGGAAGGGTCCCTATGCTTCCACTCACTCTTGGTGGGTGGGGGACGTGCTGCATTTTATGCAGCTGGAGAAAATTAAGCACACCCTACGAGGCTCCCTGCACAAGTACTATAACATCTGGCAGCCTTTTTCAGAATATATAAATGGCATCCAAATTAACCCGCCAGCTCCGGACTGAAGAACCTTTGGTCCCTCTTGATCTAGTCTTGACCCTGACCTACAGTATCCGACCTCTGTATAAGCTACTTCTACTGACCTCTTTTTATCCTTAATTCTGTCTATCCCCCCCCCTTGTTGTTTATCTTATTTAATGTTATTTATTTACTTTTTTCTCTGTATGGTGTCCCCCCCCCCTTGTGGATATGTTGTTTTGCTGTTACTGTGAAGTTGTGTGTGTTGTGTTGTGATGTACGTGTTTTGTTTGTGTAAACTTGAAAAATCCCATAAATAAATCATAAAAAAAAAAAAAAAAGTATATTTTCAGCTTGTGTGGAAGAGGTATAGTATAACATCTTCCCTCTCAATCATACCTATCAAGACTCTGTTCCTATCGTCTGGTTGTAAATGTCATCTGACCTGTGTTTATGGCAGACTTGCCCATGTTTGTATTTCCTGGGAGGGAACAAGTCTGCTCAGACTGACATTTTATTTGACATTATTAAAAATGACTTTGATGACTTTTCTTGCTTGCTCAGCCTCTTCACACTTTACTCACTCTCAGCTCTTTCTCCTTTCTGCCCGTCTCTCTTCGCTTTCATAACTCTTATTTTTCACAACGCCTTATTCTTCATAGTATTCTCGTTTTATGTGGCAGAGCTTTATGTTCTATTTGCATCCTCCTGACGAGACCATCAAGTAGAAGCTCATAAAGGGCTTAGACAGTGGGCTTCCCCGTCCCTTACAAAGTAACTGTTGTGTTATTTACAGCCTATACACCCAGTGTCCCATTATTTATCCTCAAACTCACTGCTGCCTGTCTTCTGGTTGCAGAACATCATTGCGGAGCACGAGATCCGGAACATCTCCTGTGCGGCCCAGGACCCAGAGGACTTGTGTACGTTTGCCTACATCACCAAGGACCTGCAGACCAGCCACCACTACTGTCACGTGTTCAGCACAGTAGATGTGGTAAGGAGGTTCTTGCATATTGTTTCTTCTCTGTATTTTGCCTCCATCGCGTCATGGCTAAGTCTGCTCCACTGGTTCGTCTGTTTCTGAGTATTTCAATTCATTCGAGTGAAGCTTGTATTTACCTATTATGACCAGCCGGATAATTATTTTTGAAAGAACCTATTTCAGTCGCAGGGTTGTCTGTTCTTTTATTTATTTTTATCATCATTTTGCTGTCCCGTTCGTTGCTCCACCCCCTCTGCCGATCTGGAGGGAGTTGTAGACTAGCATATTCTTCCTCCGGCAGGACATAGCGCGTGGGAGGATCACGGTATTCCCCCGGGTGTCCGCCGGACGCCCGACCAAGCCGCAGGTGACACGGGCTTGAACCTGTGACCCTCGTGTTGGTAGGCAGGAAATCTACTGCTGCACTACCCCGGATGCCCAGTTAAAAATTTCCTAATTGGAAGTAATTCAATAATTCTTTATTGAGGCGAGTTAATCTGAAACTGCCTGTAAGAAAAAAGAGTGGATTTTTAAAAATGCAATAACTTAAAAACTGCGACATCATTTTGCTGCTATATACAATGCTGACATCTTTGCCTCGACAATTCACAAACACAACACAGTTCACAGCCAGCTTACTCCCATTCGCAACCGAGGAGGCCAGTTACCAAATCCCACGTTGTTTCACCCTGTCAGTCACAGCTGTTCACACCTTCACTCATGTGACTCTAACGACTCTCACATGACTCGATGTCACGGTGTGAGTTACCCGCAGAGGTTACATGCCAGGGAATGATGTTACCATGCCCCGCCACTCCTGTATAGGACGGTCACGGTGCTACAGTGCGTACTGCCCCTAGCGGCAGACAGTGAAAATGTTATTTTCATCCGTCCTCAATATGAGGGTATATTGGTGTAGAATGTGATGCTTCTGTAGGTCGCAGATGAGGAGTCAACTCACGATTACTCACGACTCAGACAAAATCAATGTCATTGTAAAACATCTTTGATCTGTAAATAATTTGACTTCTTATAATCTGCCTCCTAACGCATCGAGGCTCCGTGTCCAGTGGGTGACGGTAGTTTTTCCTGTGATTAGCGCTGTGGTGTGCTCTATAGGGTCGAGACAAGCTGCTGCCCCTCAGCACTAAGTACTGCTGCAGCACTCTTGATAGCCATCAGAGGTGAGAGTGGATAATAGACCAGAGACAGGATCACTTATTTTAAACTGTATTGACCATCCTGCTGCTGCTGTCGGCCTGCACTGCACCATAGTCTCATTCCTCACCACACACTGGGCATAATGGCGGAACGCAGCGACCATCCGTAGATATGATATTACCGTACTATAGATGGGTCACCGCAGGCTCCGCCAATTCTAACAAATGGTAGCAGCAAGTCTCCTAAATGGGCGTGGTCAACCATTGGCTCAGACCTGCCGGCCGAAAGTCTCCTAAGTGGGCGTGTCCGTGGAAAACCATGGGCAAAACCCACGTGACACAATGACAGGAAGTGAGTTGAAGTTGGGCCGTCTTGCTTGAATCCCGTCGTCTTTGGCCGATCGATCATACAGTATTTAGCCCAGTGGGCGGGACACACGTCAGGGGGCCTGAACCAAACACAGTGACAGGACTATACTGCAGATTTATTTATCGATGATATGCAGATGCTTTGACATCATCTGCATGATGGCCATGACCTACAGGGGTCCATTTTGGGACCACTCTTGTTCAATCTCTAATATAATTATGCGCCATTCAGGCCAAATCCTACAAAATATGAAAGTAGCCTACCATTATGCAGATAACGCACACATCTACATATCACTTAACACCAGGTGAGTATGGACCTGTCTCCTCACTGCATCGAACAAATCAATGACTGGATGCAGAAGTTTTCTCTCCAACTAAACAGAGATAAGACCGAGATATAAAGACAACACAGAAATAAAGACAGAATGTGGGCTCTCACCTTGACTCACTAAGAGTCGAGCCAGAAATCGAGCAGCATCGAGCTTTCAAACTCCGCCGCCGAGAAGCAGTGAACCCGTTCTGCTTCGGTGGGTGGCTTTGAAATGTTTCTGTGACACTTTGTAAATACGTGCTGCGCATCTCCGATTTCGACTGCTTGGGGGGGTTTTAGCAGCGCGAGAGGCTACCGTCTCATAAGGGACTGTGGAGGAGAGATTATCACATCATATGCCCGTAACGGTTCCCGAAAGGGGCTAAGCTGTTATCCTGGACTCAAATTAAAACTTCAAAATATCAGTCACTTCATCAGCTTACTACCATCTAAAAAGTAAGTCAGAGGCATAATGTCCAACCAAGACCTAAGACCTACCCAGGCCTTTGAGACCAGGATGGAATCACCTCCCAGATAACATGAGACAAGCCTCCAACTCTGACCACTTTTAAGTCAAAGCTAAAACCGACACTGCCTACTCTACCCTGTAATGACTCAACACTCATCTTTTCACCTGACATTTTAATTCGCCTTCATTTGAGCTCTTTCTGTTCAGGATCCCTACAGATCTCTTTCTGTTCAGGATCCCTACAAATCTCTTTCTGTTCAGGATCCCTACAGGGCGAGTGTGACTTTTCATTCATCTTGTCTGGGTAATGATGATGATGCTCACGTGCGCATGAGTGAACAGAGCTTTACCCTAATTCTCACTCATGTGTGCATGGTGAGCTTTTTTTGATCAAGAGGAGAAAATATCAGATCAAGTGTATTATCAGAAAGGACAGGGAATAAGACCATTTGAAAATTGAAGAAAAATATATGGCTTGATTGGGTTCACTCACAATGTGCATCTAAAAGTGGGAATAATTAGTTTGTGTTCCTTTATCTTTCTATTTCACTTGTCTTTTACCTTTTTTTAATCTCTTATCTGTATATAGCACTTTTGCACTTTTTAAATTGTAAATCTTTTATCTTTACTCTATTTGTATTACTCTGTATAGCCATTTGAATGGTCTCGGTGTATGAGATGTGCTGTGGAGTTTGTTCACATTTGGAAGCTGCCAGGGTGTAGTAATAAGATACTCCAGCAGGTGTATGCAGTCCAGGTATGAGGGAGTTGCTTGCTGCTGCGGTTGCACCATCCCCCTGAGATCAGGATGTCTCCTAGTGATGTTTGTGTGTGTAAAAAAAAGAGCACAATTTTGTATGGCTACTATATATACTATATATAGTAGCCATACAAAATTGTGCTCTTTTTTTATATATTATATAGCATTGTTGTTCAATACAAACCGAATATACTGCTGCTTGCTTTCTGCAGTTGACGCAATAGAGAGGCAAAGTGACCGCCTACTTCCTGCTTCAGCACTGTACCAGAGATTTTCATCCGCCATTTATTTTCCCATAGACATTTCGTCAAATGCTTATAAAAATAGTTTTACTTGGTCAAATTAAACCGTTCAGATATATTTAGAAAGAGAGAGAGAGACCACATAACATTTCGCTCGGACCAAAAACGTAACAAAATTGCGGATTTAAAGAAAATATTTTATTTATATATATATATATATATATTTATTAATTAATTTTTTCCGATGTAGTTTTTTTAAGTTTTGGTCCGAGCGAAATGTTCTATGCTCTCTCTAAATATAGCTGAACCGTTTGGTTTGACGGAGTAAAACTATTTTTATAAGCATTTTAGGAAATGTCTATGGGAAAATAAAGGGCGGATACAAATCTCTGGTACAGTGCTGAAGCAGGAAGTAGGCGGTCACTTTGCCTCTCTATGTAAATTGGTGACTGGAACCGTGTGCTGTTAGAATTCACCGCTTCTGTGAGCCTCATCTTCAGCCGCACTGACGCATGTCTATAGATAAGAGTGAGAGACTGAATGATCAGAATACTTAGGAGGCTCCTTCCTTCCCCCTCTGACAGAACCTGACCTATGAGATTATACTGACGCTGGGACAGGCGTTTGAGGTAGCCTATCAGCTGGCTCTCCAGGCCCAGAGGACCAAGCAGCACCAGAATCTGCCACTGGGACCCGGGTCCGAGGTCATCGAGACCAAGTCCAGCCGACCTGTGCCCAGACCGCGAGGCAGTGTGCGGAAGTCGTCGGTGAGTTGGACAGGAACCACAGCATAGGCACCATATATCATCATCACAGTAGGACTACACCGCGCTGGTCTTCAGCTAACCAATAGCGTTAAACCATTAAGAGATGAATTTGTGCTAAATATACTGAGATAATTACACCTCTGGGAGCAGTCCTGCATCTCCTCCTGCAAGTTACTGAACTAAGATCTTTTCAGACTATGACTCCATGTCTCCTTTCGATCCGTGACTGACTGCCTCTGCTCCCCTCACCTCTCTGTATTTGGTTATTCCTCCTAATGTATCTCACACTGGTCAAATCTGTGTTGATTTCTCTCATTCTCTCTCTATCGCTCTTCCTGTCTGCCTCTCTTGCACTCTTTCCCTACTCCTGACCCTCCTCCTGGTGGTGTTCATCTCTCCCAGGACTCTCCTCCTCTCGACAGTCGTTGCTGTTACTGTTACACCTGCACGACCCACCGTCCCTCCCTGCTGCACTCTGCCGCCCAGGTGCTTCCTCGTCATCCTCCTCTCATCCTTTCCTCATCCCCATCCACTCACTCTGTGCTCCTCCTCTTTCCTTCCCAGCTGTTGTCATCTCCCCTTTTCTTTTCCCCTCTCTGCCCCGAAACCCTGTCATTTCTTGCCGTTAATCAATCTTTATCCTTGTGGATTTTGCTCAAGCCGTTGTTTTATATTTGACAGTATGTAGGTAGGTGAATATCCTGATGTTAGAGCTGTTGTTCGAAAAGATGTTTCTTTCATCTGCAGTAGTCTCTCATGTGTGCTTTGAAACCTGAGGTTGCTTTTGACAATGCTTTTGACTCAGGAGCCCCCTAGTGGTGTGAGCATGACAGTGTGGAAATCACACAGACTGTTTTAACATGCAGAGTGAATTCAGTTCTTAAGCCGCATACTCAAGGCGCCTGGGTTTGGATCAACACATGTAAACATCATGACTCGGTTAGAATAACCTACTCCGATATTGATTCATGTGGTTAAGATACCTGGCTTACTCTGATACTCTACGGGCTGCTGCGTCATGAAGACAAATTATAACAACAACAAACATGGCGGCAAGCAGCATTTACTATAGAGACACTGCGGAGCGCGTCATTCAGAAACCACGCCCAAAACGGGGGAAAACACACTCCCGTCCAATCCTGGCGTTCTCCTATGTCGCATGCATGGTCGGGTGTTGCACACAAAGATCATATATACGGAAGATGAACACTCCAACTTACTTCATTGACAGCATTGAGCAACATCCAAATTTTTCTTCTCGCCAATTCTCAATGGCTTCCTTGTTTTGCTCAGGAGTCCAAAAAAACTTTAACGGGCGATTTTTTACATTTGTTGTCTGCACAGCCCACCACACAACAGCTTTTAGCTATGTTTAATTCAAAGAAAATGACGCTGGTGTGTGGAAGTGAACGGAGAGCTTTCCCCCGTGATGGGCGTGGCCTATTTCATGCAGTGTCTCTATTGGGATCATCATTTATTTCTCTTGTATTTGAAGTCAAAAGGCAAAGGCCGTGTCATACGTTTCTGCTTACAGACTGTTTTATCTGTGGGCAGGACACCACAGGTAGGCAGGAATAACATTTTAATTGGTTAATTATGGCAACAGGGATACACACACAATGACAATAAGTGTCATCAAAAGTGCATGGAAACAGCTTAAACCCGGAGAAGACGTGGACCGGAGTATCATGGCCAGTAGCCGGGTTACTCCTAGCATGTAAACGTAGTAGTCACTTGAGTTGGTGTCGTCGCTCCTTCTCCTCTGTGACTCAGTCTGAATGTTACCGACCAAACCTGCATCTCAAGTCAGTCAGTTATGACCCTGAATCCTGTGGAGACGCCTCTCTTGATGCACCTCTGTCCGTCTTCCACAGGGGGACGCTGTGGAGCAGGAGGGCGACTCTCAGTCACAGGGCAGTGCCACGTGGCTCGTGGACCCCAAGGACGCCAAGCGCACCATCAGCACTAAGTACGAGACCACCATATTCTGAGTGGGACCTCTCCTCTTCCTCCTGACCTCTGACCTCTGGGCCTGGTCTGATCTACCTGTGCTACCCTCCTCCTCCTCCTCCTCCTCCTCCTGTGTGCCTTTCACTGTGACTCTGCCTCTCTCTCTCTCTCTCTCTGCGCCAGAACCCGCCCCCACCTGATCTTCTTCTCCTCCGTCTTCTACGCTAACACCGCCCTCCGTTGCCGGCGGATCGACCGGTAGAATAATCACATCTCCTCCCTCGCCTGCTACCTTTTCACCATCGTCTCTGTCCTCATCTGACAACACAATCTGTGACCGTTAACCGAGTCCACTGCTCCTTCCTAACGCTAAACCATCGCCACCTGTAGGCTTGATTTTAGACTGACGCCCCCCCCCCCCCCACCCTCCACTCTCCTTCACTGTTATTCTCTCTCCTGTTTACTCAGTCGCCCCCCAACACTAAACATAACACTTCCTTTCTCTCTCCGTTATTGCTCACACACCTGGCGATAAGCTCTTCCTCGGTGCTTCTCCTGTTCCATTAGGCGACGGCCACTCTGAAGCTTTTTGTTCTGATCTTTCAACTCCCGACTCCAGTGTCGAGACGATCCGATCCGATTTAGCGCAGCCAGGAATGCCCCCACTCTACATCCTGTACCTGGATGGACATGTTTCCTGAGGAAACTGTGAAACTGATCTCATAATTCTATGCATCAGTTGGACTTCGGCAACCTGTTTCTGTTCAGTTGAGATGCCAAACCAGGAGCAAACCTCCTGGGGTGGGTGTACTCGAGTTAACACAGGATTGACTCTTGACAGCCACAGGAGGCTCAGATCTTAGCACTGTGATACGGGTCCATTTGGAGCAGATTGATCAGCATTATTGGGGGCTTGTTAGGGGGGGATAGAATAGGTTCATCGAGGCTCACATGGAGAGACCAGTGGACCGCATAGAGGTCTGCACTGCTCCAGAAAATAGAGCCAGCCAAAAAAGACTGGAATGCCTTCCTCTGACTATCAATCAGAGAACCAGGACTAAACCTGTTGCATCTTCTGGAGTGTAGAGAACCAGGACTAAACCTGTTGCATCTTCTGGAGTATAGAGAACCAGGACTACACCTGTTGCATCTTCTGGAGTGTACTAGAGAACCAGGACTAAACCTGTTGCATCTTCTGGAGTGTACTAGAGAACCAGGACTAAACCTGTTGCATCTTCAGGTGTAGAGAACCAGGACTAAACCAGTTGCATCTTCTGGAGTATAGAGAACCAGGACTACACCTGTTGCATCTTCTGGAGTGTACTAGAGAACCAGGACTAAACCTGTTGCATCTTCTGGTGTAGAGAACCAGGACTAAACCAGTTGCATCTTCTGGTGTAGAGAACCAGGACTAAACCTGTTGCATCTTCTGGAGTATACTAGAGAACCAGGACTAAACCTGTTGCATCTTCTGGAGTATACTAGAGAACCAGGACTAAACCTGTTGCATCTTCTGGAGTATACTACAGAACCAGGACTAAACCTGTTGCATCTTCTGGAGTATACTAGAGAACCAAGACTAAACCTGTTGCATCTTCTGAAGTGTAGAGAACCACGACTAAACCTGTTGCATCTTCTGGAGTGTACTAGAGAACCAGGACTAAACCTGTTGCATCTTCTGGAGTATACTAGAGAACCAGGACTAAACCTGTTGCATCTTCTGGTGTAGAGAACCAGGACTAAACCTGTTGCATCTTCTGGTGAAGAGAACAGGACTAAACCTGTTGCATCTTCTGGAGTATACTAGAGAACCAGGACTAAACCTGTTGCATCTTCTGGAGTATACTAGAGAACCAGGACTAAACCTGTTGCATCTTCTGGAGTAGCAAAGCACTTTTTTTTGTAAATCCCCAAGTGTGTATCTTCCTTTTGTCCCTGTCCTTTCTCTTTTTCTTTTCACAACAAATGCCTTCTGTGTTCATTCTCTTACCTTTGCTTTTTCCACCCACGCTAAGTTAACATTTAACTGCTGTCAATGAGGAGAGTTAATCATTACAGGGTATAATCCATCACTCTGTCTATGGCCATTGCTGTTCAGTATATTATATATATATTTATTTTTATTTTAACCTCACTGCTTTGTGTGCATGTGTCTCTGTGTTCCTTCCCTTTATAGCTGAACACTGTGGCCACTCCCAGCCAGTACTAAAGGACAGGGATGACCCGGGTTGCATGCTGGGTAGGATTGTTTTGTTGGAAAAGGGGCCCACTTCCCATGATGCAGTGGGGCGCGCCGCCGCTCGGCACCGTGCTCACAGCGCCACACCACAGTATACAAGCGGGAGGCAACGGCCCCGGGAAACAAAACGGACTTGAGGCTTTCGTCCACAGGCTTCTACCTCTCCCCGCGTCACTTTTGGTCACTCGCACGGTCCATCCATCGGACAGCACCGACTCCATAAGTCCACCTCTCCACCACACGTCCTACACACACACCTCCAAGTCCACCTCTCCATCACACGCCCTACACACACACACCTCCAAGTCCACCTCTCCACCACACGCCCTACACACACACACCTCCAAGTCCACCTCTCCACCACACGCCCTACACACACACACCTCCAAGTCCACCTCTCCACCACACGCCCTACACACACACACCTCCAAGTCCACCTCTCCATCACACGCCCTACACACACACCTCCAAGTCCACCTCTCCACCACACGTCCTACACACACACCTCCAAGTCCACCTCTCCACCACACGTCCTACACACACACACCTCCAAGTCCACCTCTCCATCACACGCCCTACACACACACACCTCCAAGTCCACCTCTCCACCACACGCCCTACACACACACCTCCAAGTCCACCTCTCCATCACACGCCCTACACACACACACCTCCGTTCAGCGTCTTCTCCATCACAAAGAACGGTCACGATGGACGGATGCCCCGCCCCCATGCAGATACAGTCATCGTGTTCATTAAAAGAATCATAATGTGTTTGTTATGCTACTGTGTATCCATTCCATGAGAAATGAATTGTTGCCTCTCAACAATTAGTCAGAATGGACTCCCCCCCCCCCCCCCTCCTCCCATAAGTCTGTTTCCTCACTGAGGGGGCGATGCTAACTAACGTTTACTCTAGCAGGAAATGTACCTGCAGGTGTCAATGCAGAGCTGATAGTGAATGCGACAGTGACAGAGATAATTATGGGATGTTGGGTTTTAGTTTTCCTGGTATGATATACTCACAAGGGTACGACTGGGCAGAGGACAAGGAAGACGGTGTGAGAAGACGAGAGAGCTCACACTACTGTCTGTAGGTCCACTTCCTTCCTGGCTTCACCGTCAAACACCGTCATCCTCTCTCACCCACAACATATAACTGTGATAATCAATTGAATCTTGCATGGGAGGGATTCTCTAACCAAATTCAGAGGACAGAGGAACTGACACTACAAAGACTTATTTTTTTAGCGTAACGAGGATGGCTTTTATTTGATTTTGAAAGTTGCTTCTGTTTTGTGTGTTTTAACTGTTTTATAGGACAGTGATGTGCCCTAGTGCGGGAACTGGATCAAGTGCGTTAACTGCAGTTTGCCCCCCACCCCCACCCCCACTCCAGTTCCTTTTCAGTTAATCCAGACCCAGTTTATTCACCAAACCTGCCATGCAGGCTGGCCATTATTTAGATTTGAGCTGCAGAACAGAACAACGGGACAGCATGTTTCTTCTATCTAACTCCTTGGCTGTTATTGGTACTTTTTAGTCAGCTGATGTGTATATGGGTCCATAGTCAGGTCATTATGATGCAACTAATGTATACAGTATGTGGTACGTTGTCAGGCCAGTAAGGTAAATCTATGGTACACTGTCTTCAGCTAGTTGGTGTCGGCACCTGAACATCCCATTCAGCTTTTGCACATTGCTAAGGATCAGGAGAGGTATTTCGGAACTAATCTGATGACAATGGTGATGACTATGATGAGAATGATATTGTATATGAATCTAGTGGTCTGTATTTTGATACTTGAATGATTTTGCTTTTATAGATATCTATATATATGTATATGTATGTATGTACGTATGTAATTTTTTGACACGTTTGTCAAAAGAGAGAAAAGGACTATGTCTTATAAAGTTAAACATATCATGAATACCCTGTGATTAAAAAAAAATGACTGAGAAAACTGACTCAGAAGAGGGACCTCGCTTCAGAAAGAAAAAAAAATATTGTACATAATCTTGGGCTTCCAGTCTTTTTTATGATTATTATTTTTCATAATTGTACAACTAATAAATGGCGCAATTAGATTTAGTGCTCCTTTTGACTGTTTGTCAGTTCACATTCATGGTTTGGTGTTGACCTACTTGTCCAATGATTGTAGAAAAGAAAAAAAAAATCTCCTGGACCTGCAATTCAGTGAATCAAATGTCAACATCTGCAGTCCTACCAGAGACACTGGCACTTAGGTGACACTAATATTAATGCCTTCTATGAGTAAGGTGACCAGATTTCTGAAATGAAAACCGGGGACATTTCCAGTTTGGCAGTCAATATATCATTAAAATATAAATGTATTATCTATGACATAAAAAGGGGGGGACAATTCTGGTTTCATGTCTTTTGACCATGGTAACTGTTGTAGCTACTGTAATAAACTGGTGCAGGCCGACTGATATCCCTCCAAAATACCACATTAAGACATTGAGGAACACCATAGAAAAATTAATTATGTGATTTGATATCAAAAACTTTAGACCTATGAGATTGCACTAAATGAGTAACATTTGTAGCATGACATTGGGACCAATGGAACCCTTATGTCTTCTAGTTTGAGTATCTTCACTATAGCTTTAAAAATGAGCTTGGAGAGCCTCTGAAAGACAGTATTGTCGGCCGTGGACGAAGACTAGAAGATCTGGGACATTTTCGGGGACAGGTCCCCCAAAACGAGGACTGTCCCCGGAAATCGTGGACGTCTGGTCACCTAACCTATGGGTGTCCCAGAGGGAAGACGAGGACAGCAGAAGGGCTCAGGTCTCCGCTCTTGACCTCTGCAGCCGGTGGGATGGACAGCCTGTGTGGCACAGCAAGGAAAAAACATGCAGGTCAAGACCAGACAGTGAAGAAACCATCACATCTTCTCAGCCTCTCCCCTCAGTCTGGACAGCCAGCTGGGGCGAACTTAGGGCCCTAAACAACATTTAGTGCATGTGAGCATGATACTTCTTCCACAGAATAATTCTATTCATTATTACAACTGTGGATCTCAGCTGCGGTGCCATAAAAACCATTAGATTAGTCTGTAAATCTTCAAACCTTTGAGCAGAACTCTTGGGATTGTGCTCAAATGTGTGTGTGTGTGTGTGTGTGTGTGTTTACATATATATATGTATACATACACATACATCATATGTGTACGACCAAAACTAGACAAAATATAATTGTGTAGCTACTAGCTACTGTGATGACTTTGAGTCTTTCTTTTCTTAATTTATTTTACATCGCAATTCAGAAGTAGCATATTGACTTGTAAAATTAAATATGCCTTTATTTTATTAGAGTATTATTATATTGAACATGACAAGATTCAATTTCTATATAAAATAGCTAGCTACATTTCCAGAGTGTGAGGCCTAAATGAAGATTTAATTGCTATGAACTTATTGTAGATTTTTTTGTTAAAAGTTCATACAGTAATTGCAATAGGACAGGGTTTTCATAAAATCTGAGACAGTGGGTCTCCCCTCAGCAAAGCCTGGATAAAGCATCCCCCCCACCCCATCATGATGTCATTTGAGCCAAGATAGTCTGATAGTGCTCTTGACATACTTCAGATTACACCCAAATACACAAAAAGGTTTGTTGAAGGCATTTCTTTGTTTCTGACACTGGGAAGAGTGGGGGAAACAGTAAAATTACCCCAAACTGCTGTATCTCTTAGTCTGAAGTGAACTATCTCTTTAACAAATCACACTATTAGGTCTCCTTTTGATAACTAATGAAACTGTTTGGAGCCCGTGAAATCCTTTATACAAATTAATTTGGAAAAGATTGGTGATTTTGTCAGAAACAATCGGAACCAGCAGGGAGTTGTTGGAGCTACTGTAGATATGAAGTTTTGTGATGTGACCTCTATGACGTCAGTTGACCCCCCCCCCCCTGCGCGCGACCTCCCTCCGTGCTGGAGTGAGTTTCTGAGTTCACTTTTGGGGACAGCAGCACACCTAGAGATGACAAGCCATTGTTTTAGAGATAAGGTGAGTAAGATCAATCGTTTTCCTACATCGGCCTGTAACTGTTGACAGCCTATCTATCATCAATCGGGCAAGTTAGTAACGTTAATTCGCTGTGGAAAATGTGGTTTTAAGTGGTTTACCACGTTTAAGAGGTTCTGCATAGAAAATCAGCATTGGTCAAGTCAAGTTATCACGAATTTGCTAGCTTAACGAAACTTGTTTGCTAACTGACTAAAGTTAAGAGTTTGGTAGGCCGATTTCTTGCATCCCTGGATATAACGTTAGCTTATTGTCAATTATTATTTAGCATCTAATGTAACGTCACGGGCATAATAATTTACGTTAGTTTGTTCAAGCTAACCGCAACAATAGGGTAATGTGTCAGAGCGGGAAAACGTTCATGCTTAGTGTTATGCAATGCATACTATGCAGAGTAAGTATGCTATGTGCATAGTGCATACTATCCACAATCTGTCTTTGGATCAATCAAAGTGGGTTCCAGCCAGGGGATACCCAGCAAAAAGGAGAATCATTTATTTTCACTCTAATTCCATAAGTAACACGATGACAGTGTAGACTATGACTATTTTGGTCATGGGTTTCATACACTTTCTGTAATAAACCATCTAGTTAAAAGCCAAAATCTTACCAGATGGGTAAACATGGTGATCTCATTTGTGTCAGTTTAGGGGTCTGTAATGTGAAAACGTTTGAGAACAACTGAGCCTAAGCTACAGTCATTTAGCAAAGCAAGTCACTAGAATAATTGCCACATAAAGTTGATCCAGATTTCTTTTCCATTTCTAGAGCCAAACTCGTAGCCAAACCAGAGAATATCGCTGTGATGGCGAGCCAAAGTGAATGTACGGCACATGATCCCAATCTAATGATGACAGAAGTTGAATGCACAAATCTCCAGCACATTATTCTGACACACATGGAGGCCCAAGCTGCCGATCCCGATGGGTCAGATGTCAGAAGTGACCCCGCTACAGTGACAAGTGAAGAGGTTACTGACTCCATCCTGATGTCCCCCTCCACAACCCCCCAAGCTATTGACCTATCCATTTCAACTGAGGCACAATCTCTGATGAGCTATGTGCCAGGAGGAGGAAAGACACCGACCACTTGTGGAGAGGTTCCAGCTGCTGTGCTGGCCAGAGCCACACGTGCAGGCAATGTGACCCAGGCAGCACCACCTGACAACAAGAGCAAAGCCCACTCATCTGCTCGTGCTCGAGTCTGCTTGGAGAAAAGGTTCAGCTGCCTGCCTGGTGACATCCCCAGACAGCAAGATGCTCCGTCAGCTCTTCTTAGCAAGTAAGCTTCACCGACATGGCGTTGTGCTGTTTGTTAATAACTAATGTAATGCGTATACAACTCATTGTTATGGAATGTACAACATCTCATCTGCTGTGTTTCAGTTATCTTGCACTATGTCAGCAGTCAGCAGAGGCTCGAGAGGCAAGCATAAACCTACAAATGCACAACTGGGTGAGATCCGATCATGCTCATCCTATTCCGCTTCCAAACCCATATGGAGATGGATTGGGCTTGTTCAACCCAGTCGTTGGCATGTCTGGACAGGTCTGATGAAAACAGTGTATAACTGTTTTTTCTCACTGCTCCAAAAGGCACTGGCTGAATTCACTCTTGAATCAATTTGTCTCATTTTAATCCCAGGTGTTTGGCCATATTCCTCACTTGGTGGAATCCGACAAGCATCAGGGTTTGATCCCCATCCCCAAGAACTTGTCCTTCATTTATTGCCCAGAGAGGGTTACCGAAACCAAGCTGATCAGTGCCACCACGCCAACAGAGGAGGCGCATTTGGCGAAATTGGACAGTAAAGATCACTATTCTAATCTTTGTGTCTTATTTATAGTTTTACTTATTTGTATTATGCTGCAGGTAATACATTTGTCTTCAACTTCTTCTCACACACGCTCTCATGTTGTTATGTAGCTAATGCTGTTGCTAAGCCTGCTGCCCGCGGAAAGCGCGGTGGTAGGCCCCGTAGCCGTCAGCCCATCAAGCCTCAGGCTAAGGCTGCCCCGGAGTCAGCGGGTCAAGCCCGGAGCAGCACCAGGAAGAGGGCTCGACCCATTTGCCACTGCAGAGAGAGCCACAACAGCAAGGAGAGAGACCGCAGGTAAACCTCATTAGAAAGAGCAGTATTTGTTTTGAATAATGGTGCACTGTTCCACATGTCATTTGTGTGACATGAATGGATCTTCTGTTTGAATAGGCTATACTCTTGCTCATCTTGAGGCTTTATGCACATTACATAATATGAATCGCAGTCAGTTTAATTATATTACCGGTAGTAGCTTCTGGAGTAAACATTTTTTCTCCAGGAGTTTTGAAAGTTACACGTTTAGAAGCAACCCCCCCTCCCCTTCATACTGCTGCTTTTTTGCAAGGAAGAGAACATTGTAACTGCAGCAATAAATGGGTAAACCCAAAAAGGACCTGGAGCGCTCGATTCACTGGAAATTAATTTCATTTAATAGGTGTAGACTAACGTTTCAGTGTCTTCATCAGAGTAAAAAAAAACGTAACATTGTAACTGCTCACCCTTTTGATCCCGTTGAGTGAAATCCTCTTACAGTTATCAGTTTTCTTTCCTTGCTGCGCGTATGAGTGCCTGAAGTCTGCTTCTGCTCCAGTGATCTTTTGAACCCTTTCTTCAAGAGCACCTACGTTTTTCTCCTTGAGACACCAAGATCAATCCTTTGAGCACACCGATCTAGCACACTATCCGTTTTCTGTTGGCTGGGCTGTAGACACAGCTCCATACACTGCTGTGCCCAGATGATGCATTACACTTTGAAAGGACATTTAGTCTTGTTTGAATTTACCCCTGAAGTAAAAAGAAAAAAGGGCCACTTATAAAATTTTGAGAAGGCCAATTCCCACTTCATATTCAAAACGTTTGCTTTGCATGTACCACAATGCAGGATGAAGATTCGTGTCTGCTGTGACAAGCTCAACATGCTGGTGCCATTCTGCAACTCAGAGACGGACACAGCCAGCACCCTGCAGATGACTGTGGCCTTCCTCAAGCACATCAAAGACGTGTATGGAGACACCTTCAAAGAGGTACATATTCCTGCAGCTTCATCATTTGAGACTAGAAACCTGGAGCTGGGAGGTAACATCATCCTGTGCCACTTGTGTTTTCCCCCCATGAAATTCCAGATTGATTCTGCGACTACAGTATGTGATGGTGATTCACTTCAGTGTCATTTAGAGTTATAGCCCATTTTCTACTTTGTAGATCTAGTTTAAATTTCCCCCAACCGGTGTGCCCGGGTAGTGCAGCGGTAGATACATTCCCTGCCTCCCAACACGAGGGTCGCAGGTTCGAGTACCCATGTTACCTCCGGCTTGGTCGGGGCGTCCATACAGGCACAATTGGCCGTGTCTGTGGGCGGGAAGCCGGATTAAGGGTATGTGTCCTGGTCGCTGCACTGCCTCCTCTGGTCGGTCGGGGCGCCTGTTCAGGGGGAGGGGACGTGGGGAGAATACTGTGATCCTCCCATGCGCCACGTCCTGGATCACGTGTATCGGACGAAGCGTGTTCTTGTCTACAACTCTCCCCGGATCGGCAGAGGGGGTGGATCAATGAGCGGGACAGCCTAGGGAATTGGCCAAGTACAACTGGGGAGAAAAAAAGAATTCTCCCATCCAATCCATGCAGTATGCGAATTGATGTTTTAACGCAACAGACTTCCATTTCTTCCTTTGCATATCAGGGGATTGACAGGAAATAGTGTAACATAATCACTAAGGATGTCAGCATCAGTTTTGTCTCCATCCTATGACGCATGCCTTTCTCATCCTAGCCTGAAATCTTCTCCAGTCCAAACAGAGGTCTCTGAAAGCCATGTGCTGATATGAAACACCGTGAACACACCCAAGCACAAGCAAATAACAATAGAATAGAGAAACCTTTGCCAAACCAAAGTAATGCCTTTCTGTTTACGGTGATGTATTATCTAACGTGGGTCAAATGCTTTTATGTTTACTGTGATGTATTATCTAACGTGGGTCAAACCTGTAAAATGTCTGTGGAAGTTGTACAAAAATGAATGGCAGCAAATGATTGGTCTGCAGACACCACCATCAGAGGGGCACAAACCTGTTCTACCCCTTTACAGGAGTTTCAGAACACATTCTGTTTGGAGACGGGGGGCGGCCTTAAACCCAGCTCCGGCCAGGTCCCGGGCCCGCCCCGCAAGAGGAGGACCAAGACAACTGCTACTCTGGGAGCAGGACAGTAGCCCCCCACACTATTTATTAGAACAGCGACCCCCCACACACACACACACTTTAACATATTAGAACAGTGAGACACCCCCCCAGACACACTATTTAACTTATTTATTTGACCAAATATATTTATTAGTAAATGTATTTATTTGACCTTTTGCTGGCTGGAGTTGTCCCATCAGGTCTAGTTTTCTCACAAGCGCATTGGTTCCTGACATTTTGTTTGTTTTGTAAGGAAAAGCTGATGTATGATTCTAATTTATTTGAAATTTAGTTTTTAAAAATGTTCAGCACTAATACACTCTAGTTGTGTATTTTTTTGCAATATGTATTTATTCATTCAATGAGTTAATTAAAGTACATTTACAAGGATTTTTCGTTCTGGTCGCGATGGTTATGCGTTGCTAGGCTGTGCTTTTGCTGGCTGGAGTTATCCCATCAGGTCTGGCTCTGGAATGTTAAACTAAATGTTGAACTTGTTAGTTGAACTTGTTAGGAATGTTTAGCACTTGTTTGTTAAACTAACGCACATGCTTGAGGTGTGTATTGTTCAGTTTGACTGGTGTCTATAATAAAGATCCGTTTTATTCTTGATTATATTCACAATCTGTTATTTAAGATTTTTACGAGAATGGGTTTTGCTACTTTGTAAATTCAAGAGACTACTTGACTCGCATGGTGTTTGTTACATTATAGGAAAATGCAGTTTGTTAACCTGATATGTAGAAAAGAGTAATGTTTTAGTGAAAAGTGGCTTTATTTGTTCTTTCTTACAACATGATGCTGTAGCATCTTACTGTACATACAAGTCACCCACTAATAATAAATAGTATTTGAAAGGAGAGGTCCAGGTATCGAGGGCTCAGGGCCTGAGAGGAGAGGACAAGGAGGTCCAGACTACAGAGGACCAGGGCCTGAAAGGAGAGGACAAGGAGGTCCAAACTTCAGAGGACCAGGGCCTGAGAGGAGAGGACAAGGAGGTCCAAACTTCAGAGGACCAGGGCCTGAGGAGAGGACAAGGAGGTCCAAACTTCAGAGGACCAGGGCCTGAGAGGAGAGGACAAGGAGGTCCAAACTTCAGAGGACCTGGGCCAGATAGGAGAGGTCCATTAGCTACTGTGATGACTTTGAAATTTGAAAATATATTTGTAAATCAAAACTAGACAAAAAATATGGTTGTCACGGTAACAGTATTACATAGGTAATGTTTGTCCATACAGGCATCAGAGAGAGAGAACGACAGAGAGAAGAGGAAGAGGTGACCAGGTAAGCATGGAGCTGTATAGTCCTTGGCGGACGAGTTGAGTCCCCCCCCACCCCAACCTGATATGCGAAGCGCTTTGAGTATCTAGACCGGCACTATATAATTTATGTAATCAACAATAATAATATAGTCAAAAGTATATTGTGTAGAGCTGCAGGAAATGCAATGAAAAATTCTTACATATTCTGGGGTGGACCGAGGAGGGATCTCCAGACCTGCCAAATGTATGGAGTGTATTCATACCCGGGTACAAATAGACTGAGTCGGCAGATGCTATTTGCACCCCCTATTTACAAGCAGACCGCCACTTTTCACTCCAAGAGAAAAGAGACAAGCAGGTATGCACAGACAGGCAGGGGGAGGGGGGTTAAAGAGAGAGTGTGCACATTGCAAATGTTCCCGTTTCCTTTAGAAGAAGTAACATTAGAAAACATTCACAGTGAATGGACCATCCATTTATAAAACAGATGAGCAGCCTGGGATGTCTTAAGAAAAAAATAAGTGCAATTTCAACAATGATAATATATCTCAGTTTTGCACATTCCATAAAACAAGGATAGGATAGACTTTATTAATCCCACAAGTGGGGAATTCACAACAGCTCAAACAAGTAGAAGAGTGACACATTAGAAGAACTCTCAAAGTAAATAGCTACTAAAAGTAAACCAGATAAACACACTAAATACAACAATTGGTGACACTAGGCTACTGCTCATAAAAAACTGATGGCAAGGATCAGACAATACTCTGTTCAGTAACATGAGGAAAACACTGAAGAACACATTTTCACATACTGGGTTGTCCCAGCTACCATAGGCCTATCAAACAAATTAGTTTACTTTTATGGCTACGTTGCTAGGCTAGTTAGCCTGCCTTGGCTGGCAACTGGCTGTGCTGTGCTGTGGTTGGGATCATCTGGTTTGCTGTGGAATCAAGGAAACCGCGCCCCAAAAGTTCGTATTTTTTATGATCTTTTTTACTCGAAATGGGGCCATAATTTAGGAAACGGAGCCGATGAGAGCATGAAAGACTTGAAATTGTTGATTCAGACCATAAACTCATTCAGAAAATCTTTAAGACACTGTGCCCCTAACTCCCCCCCCCGGGATTCGAGAGAATGCAATTTCCAGACTGGCCTCATAAATTTACCCAGTCGCTTGTCCACTGGTGGACTATCATGTGTCTCTTCAAGTGTGTGTTATAACCAAAACCTTTACCACAGACTGAGCAATTAAATCGTTTCTCACCTTTGTGGACTATCATGTGCATCTTCAAGGATCCTTCAAAACCAAAACCTTTACCACAGACTGAGCAATTAAATTGTTTCTCACCTGTGTGGACTATCATGTGTCTCTTCAAGCTTCCTTTATGACCAAAACCTTTACCACAGACTGAGCAAATAAATTGTTTCTCATCTGTGTGGACTATCATGTGTAACTTAAGCACTCTTTTACGACCAAAACCTTTACCACAGACTGAGCAATTAAATTGTTTCTCTCCTGTGTGGACTACCATGTGTGTCTTCATGTCTCCTTTACGACCAAAACCTTTACCACAGACTGAGCAATTAAATTGTTTCTCTCCTGTGTGGACTACCATGTGTGTCTTCATGTATCCTTTATAACCAAAACTTTTACCACAGACTGAGCAATTAAATTGTTTCTCTCCTGTGTGGACTATCATGTGTAACTTAAGCACTCCTTTACGACCAAAACCTTTACCACAGACTGAGCAATTAAATTGTTTCTCTCCTGTGTGGACTACCATGTGTGTCTTCATGTCTCCTTTACGACCAAAACCTTTACCACAGACTGAGCAATTAAATTGTTTCTTTCCTGTGTGGACTACCATGTGTGTCTTCAAGGATCCTTTTTGACCAAAGCCTTTACCACAGACTGAGCAAAGAAATTGTTTCTCACCTGTGTGGACTATCATGTTGTGTCTTTTCAACTTTGGTTTACAAACACTTTTATCACAAACTGAGCGAGTCAAGTGTTTCTTCCCAATAACTTCACTGTTTATCTGTGAGTCGAAACCTGACTGAGGTTCATTAGTTTCCATCCATTCTTCATCATTGTCCTCAGTCTCAGTTTCAGAAGAGTCTGAAGTCTTGTCATCACTAGCTGGTTGTAAACTACTAGCTGGATCTAATATCCTGGCTGGTTCTGATACTCCAAAGTCATCTGCTTCTCTTTTCATCTGTTCAGTTGAGCAGCTGGCTAGAGGCTCTGCCTCTCTGTTCTCCTCAGTTTGGCTTTGATGAAGCTGTGAGGACTGAGGTTTGTCTTCCTCATCTTCACTCTTCACAGGGACAGCAGAGAATGGGAACTTGGTGATAGCCTCTTCCAGCCCTTGAAGCTGCTCTCCCTCCTGACTGATCCAGAGTTCCACCTTTTCCTCTTTAATGTGTGGAGGTCCTGGGTCCTCCTGACTGGCCCAGAGTTCCTCCTGTTCCTTTTTAATGTTTGGGGGCTCTGTGTCCTCCTGTTCCTCTTTAATGTGTGGGGGCTCTGGGTCCTCTTGACTGATCCAGAGTTCCACCTGTTCCTCTTTCATTTGTGGTGGCTCTGGGTCCTCCTGAAGCTGCTCTCCCTCACGACTGGTCCAGAGTTCCTCCTGTTCCTCTTTAATGTGTGGGGGCTCTGGGTCCTCTTGACTGATCCAGAGTTCCACCTGTTCATCTTTAATTTGTGGTGGCTCTGGGTCCTCCTGAAGCTGCTCTCCCTCGCGACTGGTCCAGAGTTCCTCCTGTTCCTCTTTAATGTGTGGCGGCTCTGGGTCTTCCTGGTCCAGACTGGAGCTCCACTCCTGTTGCTCAGCGGGAACTTCTTCTTTACTGACCGACACCTGCTGGATGTCTGGAGGTAAGGCTTCTCTGCGCAGCTTCTGGACGTTAGACATTTTCATTTTCACACAGTAACAGGAACGTGTCTTCCCGAACTATTTACTGACGAACGTTAATCATTCAAAGCTACATTCAAAGGTTAGCTAGCTTAGCTTCATAGCTAAGCTAACGTGAGCTTCACAGCTAAACTATTCACCTTAAGAGACGGGCTTCTTCTTTCCTTAAACAGAGTCCCGTTTCCACTTCCACTTTATATTCGGGATCATATCATCCGCATCTACGAGTCTTGTGTTTGTAATTAAACGTCTGAAGAACCGGGAAATAACCACGCTACTGCGCTACTCGTTTCAAGAACGTTCGCATAAGCTGCGTTCTATGAGCAAATATAAGAGCTAGCAAATATAAGAAGTTCCGGTGAGCATACAGATAGCCCTACACCCCGTGACGTAACCTCGCCGTGACGTGACTGCTCTTCTTCTTCTTCTGGTTTGCGGCAGACTATTGCACGGGTTAGTGAATTGCTGCCTCACAGAAGAACATGATTAAAGTGCTGGCAAATATGTTTGATAAACACCCTGATAACACTTTTATCAAACAAAATATTTCAAACATTCTGTTGATCCAGGCTGTGCTCGAAATGTCTGTGGGGTTTTCATTGTTAGCCATTCTGTTTTAGTAGGCGGCCTACTAAACAACTGCAGAATTTAAACAGAATGTAGGCCAATGCTATTTAAAAGAAAAAGTATCTTGTTACTGTAGTACATTTAACAGACAATTGTTATGTGAAGCCTTATAGCCTACAGAGACAGAAGCAGATCATCTTTAGATTCTGAATTTAGTCTCAATAAAGGTTACTCAAACCAACCAACCAACCTGATCAGTCAGGGAAGAAAGATCCAAGCAAAACAAGTAAGTTGTGCTCTTATCTTCTGCCCGTCCTACAATGCTCCTGATTGTAGTAACTGGGGGTCATAATAACCATTGAAAGATCTGAATGCTGATACTGTAGCCTATATATGACGTGTGAAGGGGCTGAGAGGCTGGACTGTCACACTGCTTTCCTTAGACCAGTGGTTCTCACATTTTTTCACATGAGGTTCCCCTAAAGCCTAAACTGACAAAAATTAGACATGGACCCCCATTTCATAGGATTTTGTCCCACGGTCCACAGACCCCCATATGATAATAAGATTCATGCTTTTAGATGTTTTATTACAGAAAGTGTATAAAACCCATGACCAAAATAGTCATTGTGTTACTTATGAATGGAATTATAGCAAAAATAAATTACCCCCCTTTTGGCTGGGGACACCTGGGACCGCCTTAAGGACCCCTGGGGGTCCCCGGACCCCCATTTGAGAACCACTGCCTTAGGCAACACCTCTACAGAGAATTGAAACAAAATACATATTGGTCCAGATTAGACAGGCTAACCATTGATCTTAAAGTTTCACAAAGACTGCATGCGTACAGTAGCCTACTAGGCTATATGTAATTTAATGTCCTGTTGTCATAACATAGGCCTGCGATATTGTTATTGTTACTATATTGTGTTTTATCTCACAGGAATATTAGTAATTCTGCAGCCTAGCTGTTCTTGAACAGCAGAGTGCACCATAGCAAAGGATTTCCGGGAGTGGAGTTAAGCTATTATTGAGTAATTTAACTTTACTGATATTACAGACACAAAACCTAATATTATAATATAATTTTCTAATATATGAATACAAGTTCCTGCTCTGACGGGCATTATTGATCATCCATAGGCCTACATAATTTTGCTAGAATAAACGTGATTGAAATGATCCGTTTTTTGTTTGTTGGTTTGTTTTTGTCATCCCAGCTATGTAGCAGCCTACATCACAATGTGTTGGCCATCATAAAAATATAACTCCCAGTCGGACGGGATGACGACACCCTATCATTATTTTCATAGATATGCAACAGACGTCAAACTGCCTCTATTCCTGGAAAACAGATAAGATCACTGTGTGCTCAGAGAGGTAGGCCTGGACTGATTATATGCAGAAGGTTCACTTTAAAAAATATTTTTAGGCATTTTAAAAACACAAACCAGAAGTAATAACTTGTGCAAAATGAAACAACCAAAACTATTAAGTTAAAATAAATTATACCTCATACATCCAAAATATATACATAGCATGTTGTTAACTCCTATCTCCAGGCTGTTTTGCATTGTGCACTGCAGGCTACTAGGCTATGTTATACATTGTATCTTTCTGAAATTTGCTACAGGATTCCAATTGTTCTTTTTCACAAGGGGCATTGCACACATTACAGTCATGTATGCTTAACCCATTGATACCTGATGCAGCATTTGCGTGTATATCCCTCATTTGTGTGCATATCCCTTTAGTGGTCTTAAAGGGATATGCACACAAATGCTGCATCAGGTATCAATGGGTTAATGTAGATATGGTCATTAGAAAATACTATTTATAGTGGGCCAACACTGAGCTGCTACACATCGTAGTCCTCACTCTCATAGGCATAGGCTATATGGATATTAACGTGTTTTGTTGTTGTTGTTGTTGTTGTGGTGTCATGTTAGTGCAATCTTACCATTAATGCAGTCGGTTAGGATGCTTCAACTAAAACATAAACTGGAGAATGCCGGCTAATACTTTATACTTTACTTAGCATATACCAAATATAAAAAGAGAAGTGCATTTGAAAATATGAGTCTGTGTAATATTTACACCACAGACATGTTCGAACTGAAAACGGCTCTTTATGTATGACTGGAATATGAGTCTTATTATGAGATTGAAATAATTTGTTACTGCAAAACTTTATGATTTGACTAGAGTGCTAGCCTATCTGTTATAAAGACAATAAGGTAAGAAAGAAGTCATATAAACATGATCTTAACGGGACATTTTTATGTTCATAAAAGTAGGCCTACATTTTTTAACTCGAACCCCAGATTTTAAGCCTTCCCTTATTAATTCACCTCTTTACACATATGACATCTTTTTGTGTTCGCCTATAGGGTGTTGATTTAATTCTATGTAGGCCTAGTTAATCATCGACTGCGTAGTAGCAGTAGCAGTAATTTAATATTAACCTACTAATAATAGATTTAGGTCAGATTGTTATCTTTGTTTTGGGGTGGGTTGCTTGTTTGGCTGCAGTCATCCCATTGGCTCTCCCCAGGAAAGGTGTCGGCCAGGCGTTCTCTGATTGGCCAGGAGGCGACCTGTCGGGACGGTTAATTGGCTCACCTGGCTGAATTATGTCCCACACACCAGTTCCATACCTCGGTGTAGTTTTACTTTCAACAACACAGAGCAGCAGCTGGGGGCCAGAGAGAGGTGCCGTAGGACATTGGCAGTCTGTCATGGACTGACTTGTGAAACAGATGGTTGTTCTGTAAAGGTTCAGCCGAGGAATACTTTCTCTTCCAAATCCTGCCCGGTGAGGTGAGTAACATACCAAGAAACCATTCTGTTGTGTTTCAGCTCGCAGGCTTATTATACAGTATAGCCTACTTTTATTCAGGGATGCAGTGAAGGCTAAACCCACCTAAACTCAGCTGTACCTGTAGCTATACCTGTAGCCTATTAGCTACAGCTTTTTTGCTGAATAGTTAGGCTCCATGAATTCAAGTTTATATACTAGTATCAATGTATTCATATGCAGTTGTGTGAGAATAGAGTATGTGAGAATAGAGTCTTTAAGAAAACAAATCAATGCTTTTTTTGAAAATAGAATTGCTTTTGTTTGAATTGGGGTTGATGTGGCTGGGTGATCACAACCTATGTCTGGAGGTCATATAGTTTACCAAGCCTTTCATGTACTGCTGCATCATTCACTGGTTCTGTTCATTATTGAACTGTTTGCTGTGAGAAAATATGAGTGTGTCTGTATGACTTTACTGCACAGTGTCATCCTAAATGTGTTATTAACACTTTGTGGCGAGGTGAGATGTGGACACGCTTTAGGTAAGTGTCCTCAGCAAAAGACACCTGTTATTAGCCTACGAGAAATATAATATATATAATATATATAATAATATATATAATATATATAATAATATAGTTGTCAAGCAAACCTTTTTCTCATTTTACAAGAAGACTTGATGAAAGGTCATTCCATGTGATCTCTACGATCACGATTGTTTGAACTAATCATTTACTATATATGATGTGGTGCTTTATAGGTTAGTGTTGAGTAGAAAATGAGGAAGGGAGAGCCAAATATTTGCACACATGCACTATTGCCAATAACACTCAAATTAGAAAAGCCAGGACAGAGAGTGCCAAGCTAAACATTAATGGGATATTTCTGTTCACTGGAACAGGTTGAGTTGCACAACACGCTGTTCGCTAAGGAACCTTTGTTTACTGTTAATCATTCAACCAGTTCTCTCCGCCTGCTCTCTTATACATATTTCACATGTCTGGCCCCGTTTCACTAACACACTCGAATAGACTCTAAACGATTGTAATCATTGTGGGTTTGGTGCTCCGGCTCGTAAACTGTGCAGCAGCCGCCCCATAAGTGAACATATGAATGATGAACTGGAACCGCTCCTGCCCTTCAGAGTTATGATGGTTGACTCATGACACTACGTGATGTTTCAGGTGCAGTGAACTGGGACAACTGAGTCACATCAGAGCGCACTCGGCTGAATTAAGAGTTTAGAGCAGGCAAAGTGACATTCCTGCCACTATTAACCCATTGATACCTGATGCAGCATTTGCGTGTATGTCCCTCATTTGTGTGCGTATCCCTTTAAGACCGCGAACCGCATTAACATGGTTCGTGGTCTTAAAGGGATACGCACACAAATGCTGCATCAGGTATCAATGGGTTAATGTAGGATATAGGCTAATAAACACATATTAATTGCATCAACCCTAGATATGGTCATTAGAAAACACTATTTATAGTGGGCCAACACTGAGCTGCTACACATCGTAGTCCCCACTCTCATAGGCATAGGCTATATGGATATTAACTATATTAACTTTTCTCATTTTACAAGAAGACTTGATGAAAGGTCATTCCATGTGATCTCTACGATCACGATTGTTTGAACTAATCATTTACTATATATGATGTGGTGCTTTATAGGTTAGTGTTGAGTAGAAAATGAGAAAGGGAGAGCCAAATATTTGCACATGCACTATTGCCAATAACACTCAAAATTAGAAAAGCCAGGACAGAGTGCCAAGCTAAACATCTTAAAGGGATATATACACATTCAAATGCTGCATCAGGTATCAATGGGTTAAATCTTGACTCAGCAGTGTGGGTGCAGTGAGCGTCCCCACTGCTGCCCTGCTGCAGGTTTGTAGTCTTTACACGGTAAAGACTACACAGCGAGAGACACTGTCCCAATACGTGGGACAGTGTCTCTCGGTGATCACCTTTTTCCCATTTGTCCTCCTCACCATGTCAACAAGCCCTTATTAGTCTTCGCTTGTTGCTAAGGCTCTGAGTACACATCTCAGCAGCACAGGCAAGTTCCCATTTCCTGTTCAAGCCTGGGCCTCCCACTAAATTAGATGATAATAACATCATATATTGGTAATTGTTCTATTTGGGACCAATTTATCCATATACATTGGAATGGGAGGGGGAGTGTCCTCTTGTTTGAAATCACCGGTTTGCCAGAATTGTGTGTTTTGTCATTGCGAACTGACATTTTTAAAATCACACCCGTTGAATCTCCTGTCTTGCCCGCTGTCATTCAATGTAGGCTACACATGCAATGGCCCTTTTTCCACAGCCACCATTTTGTTGTCTAAAAGGCTGGATAAACACAGGTGCAATCAACTCACCAATTAGGGCCCCAGCACTGGAACACCTAAATGGACTGGAGGTTGGAAACCCTAATGAATGTTTTGGTGCGCCCGTGTTACTTCCGTTCCTGCCTTTTAGATGCAAAATGGCTGCTGTGAAAAAGGCCTATTTGTTCCAAGGGGAAAAAAATTAAAGGCTACTGTCATTACATTTTCCAGAAAGTCCTTTTTCCTCCCACTTAATGGTAATTTCAGTTGTCACTCACTGGCTGAAGGGGGCGGGGCATAAAGTATGTGGTTGACAATATGATTGAGTAGTGAGTCTGCACCTGAGTCAACGTCAAAAGGATTATCATCACGATAACTTTGCTTTGTTTTCCAGTCTTCACGGATGCTTATTTCAATAAACATGCTTACACTGACTCATAAAGGGAACAACTTTAATTCTGGTTCTCATATATGGGCTAATCCAATGGTTTCGTGATAAGGAAACAATAAAGTATTAGCCTCGCCGTACCTCCACTGACACGCCTGAACCTGATTGTGCAGCTGTAGCTGTGTGATGAATAGGCCATAATATAACAGGTTGTAAGAACGGTTCTCATGGGATGTATTGAAGCTGTGTGACCCACTAAGCCAAAATCCACAGTACAATCTAAACCCAAGTTGATCAAATATTATCCGTTCTTGCCTCAAGCACATTGATTGTTGGTGGTATTTGCTACCAGCACTAACTAATCCACTTGACATAAATGGAGAGCTTAACTCGAGTTATTATGTAGCTATGTATTGTCCCTTATGTATGTATTGTCCCTTATGTATGTATTGTCCCATATCTATGTATTGTCCCATATCTATGTATTGTCCCTTATGTATGTATTGTCCCTTATGTATGTATTGTCCCTTGTCTTGGGAATGAATCTAATGACAGGGCCCCTCTTTCTTTGCGAATCCCAGCGCTTGTATCTCTTCATCAAATACGCAGACTGGCACGCTAAATAGAGAGCCAAAGTGGAACGTCACTTCCTGCTTCAGCACTGTACCAGAGATTTTCATCCGCCATTTATTTTCCCATAGACATTTCGGAAAATGCTTATAAAAAGAGTTTTACTGGTTCAAGCCAAACGATACAGATATATTTAGAAACAGGAGAGATCGCATAACATTTCAATCGGACCAAAACGTTTTAAAAAATGCGGGTTTGAAGAAAATCTTTTTTCAATGTTGTTTTTTTAAGTTTGGGTCAGAGGGAAATGTTCTATGGTCTGAACTGTTTGGTTTGAACCAGTAAAACTCTTTTTATAAGCATGTTAGGAAATGTCTATGGGGAAATAAATGGCGGATGAAAATCTCTGGTACAGTGCTGAAGCAGGAAGTGACGTTCACATATACACGGCTCTGGAGAGGCAGTAATAATCCTCTCTGAGTCTTTTGGCTGGCTTGCTTTCCTCATGCTTGACCTGTGAGGGGTAATGTAAAGTGGATAATAGGCAGGTTTGTGCAGCGTAGTAATGAAACGAAACACCACACATCAAATGTCACTACACACAGATGGTGCGTGACGTGATGAATGCCACGCCTATTCATAAACAAAAACTGGCATTTCATGCTTGATTGCTGAAGCATAGTGAGGGGAATACCAAGTAATAAACAAAGTGTAAAACATCCGTATGAATTCTGATTATATACACGCAGATCTCTGTGGAATAGGATTCCCATAATCGTGTGCAGCAGCTTTCTGATGCTAGTCATTTAAAATACATAATAAGTATGAATCTAATAGCAATTTGCAGTTAATATTATTAACATGACACTGTTGTTATATAATATGTTTATTATGGTATGTATATATTATTTCCTATATAGATGATCCAAGTAGATTACATTTGATTGGATACAAATATATATGGAGAAAATTAGATTTTCTTGAAACTACTATAGCTCCTTCATGCTTTAAGATATGCAGCAGTTCATATTAATGCCACCCATGTGTTAAGTGAAGACAGTTAAGCGAAGACTCGTATTTACAAACAATAAACATGTACAAATTATTTACAGCCTCAAAATATACATTCATGTTTACCTGGCATATACTCTCACTCTGTATCAAGATTTGAACAACTGCCTTCGTTCCAATGAAGTGAACATGAATCTTGTGGTGGTGTGTGGAGAGAGTGGTGTCAGTAACCTGATTCCAGGTCAGCTCTTTTGTTCTGCTCTTAAGAACCCTCCCCCTCCCTTTTTCTTTTCAGGTTCTTCCTCAGACCCGGCCTGGCATCTGCCTAATCCAAAGTGGACCCTGGAGCCCAGGTCATGCCCTCCTCCTCTTCCTTGTGCAATGCCGAAGAGTGACACGTGGCCAGGCGGCGTTGCCATGGAAACCTTGAGCAATATGGACAGTGCCGGGAGCTGTGACAGCGTAATCAGCATGAACTCTGCCTTTGTGAGTGCTGCTATTATCCTATCATTCACTAACTTAACTTAAACTTAACTTAATTTAACTTAACTGTTATCCTATCATTCTGTCCCTGCTATTATCCTATCATCCTGTCCCACTGAGTCTGTTGCTTATCTGTTCTTTATATAACACAGCCTGTGCACTTGCTTTACTATTAGGCTACTTTATTCCTTCTGGCACAGTAGCCTTTGTGTCCTGTCTATAGAAAGAAATGAAAATGAAAAGAATACCGGCATATTTTTTGTTATATTGTGGCCATATATTGTGGCCATGATTCCGAGGACATCAGTTAAAGGAGAATTTCGTTTTTTTTTAACCTGGACCCCTCTCCTCACATTAATTATGATCTGACGACTCACCCAGTGATCTCCGCAGCATTTCTGGCCGTCCTACGTGTTGTTTTGAGATCAATTCTCTCCAATCCAGTCGTAAAATAGAGCTCCGTGGGGGCCAAGTGGCAGCCTGTCTTTCCTGCATCTAAATAGTCAGTTTTATTCCCGTTTTCGCCACATATCGTCATAATCTCATCCCTCAACAACCACCGGACTGATATTTCCCCCAGGGCTGTTTCCTGGAGTCTCCAAGGGATCAAATTACCTCATTCATGATCTTGGTCACCAAGTCTCGTCAAGTTCCGCGATACTTTCCTGCCGGCTGGCCAACTACAGTTAGTTAGAGTCGTCAGATCATAATTAATGTGAGGAGAGGGGTCCAGGTTAAAAAGAAACGAAATTCTCCTTTAAGTAGGCGAGACACACACGAATCTGATCCGATATAAAGGCCCAATGTGTGCGTTCACACCTGTACATTACTGAGATCGGATCGCCCAATATCCCATCTCGCCCATGCTAATACCAGGTCTGAACGTGGCCACAGTCAGTGGGACAAGGTTGCTTTTGCCACTGATGAGAGGAAGTGATTATTTTTTAAGTTTGAGGTCAGATATCCCTGTGTTGGTTGAGAGAGTTGAGAGCATTCTTTCAAAAATGATCAGAGCAGAGGAGATCCTAAAGCTGTTCACAGGAACCTCCAGTCACCTGAAATAGATTCCTCTGACAGGCCGATACAGCATGAAATATAGCCAAGAACAGGACACAGGAGGGGTGTCATTTGTCATTCCGTCGCTGCTGTGTGTGAACTGTAAACACATTTGAACCACTCTTCCCTCTCCTGTCTCCCTCGGCCATGTTTCAGGATGAACGGAGGAGAGAGATTGCTGCAGTAGAAAGGCTGTTCCTGTGGTTCACACGCAAAATTCATTTCTCTTTGTACGTCTGCAGTACATTTTACAGTCTCTTGTTTTATTGTTGTGTGCACAGAGTGACGACAGTCTGGAACACCTGTCCGCAGAAGAGAGGGCGTGCATCATGTATCTGGAGGAAACAATTGAGGCTCTAGAGGTGCAGGAGGACAGCGGCTTGTCCAACGATGAGCCAGAGTCAGCCAAAACGACCCGCCTCTCGTCTGCCGCGGGTCAGATGAGAGTGGATGGTAAATACCAGTGCCTTTGTGATTCAATAGTTACCTAGGTTCTGTTTTCGGTGCCGTCTGTCTGTTTGTTTGTTTGTCTTATCTGTGTACAGGATTACGGAAAAACGACTGATCCCATTTTCATCCTAGTGCACTTCTAGTTTTGCATGTTTTCTAGCTTGGTGAATGTTTTTATCTCATACCTACACATTCAATTAAATCACATCAATAATGATAACAGTGATATTAACAATAATTATGTTTTTTTTGTTTTTTTTAGATATTTCCAGTTTGAAACCTGATGAGTCTGGAAGAGTGCCCACACTTCTCCTGGTCAACGGCGTGGGTGCTCCCCCTCTCAAAGCACCAGCGGGCACAACTGAACCCGAAACACCTGAGTTGCCAACGGAGCCTCACGACGCTGAGCAGCACGCTCGAAATCAAGCCTCTGAACCACAGAGCAGTCCTGCTCCTGCACAGTCCACCGACATGAAGGATCTGGAGATACCTACAGACCTCAAGACTCAACCCGAAGCAACAGTTTTCCCCAATTCCACAATCCCCCCATCAGCCACTCAGTCTGAGATGTCTTCACCAACTGATGGCGATAACAATCCTAAGACTGTCCCTACAAATGCCAGGCTGAACCCAGGTCAGTCCACTGAGACCTCTGAGATAGACCTGGGTTTGATACCTCCTCCCTCAGACTTCATGGATGAGCCGCGGCTTCATCCAACACCAGAGGAGGAGAAAGAGCCTCCTCTGTCTGCAGAGACAGCAGCTGCAAGGCCGTCGACATGCATCGAGATGGAGGAGCTACGCAAGAGCACCTCGGTGAAGAAGACTCCAGTGGTGGGCTCCCCTGTAACCCCAGAGCCTCCCCCCAAGCTCCAAATTGAAGTCAATCCCAGTACACCAGCGACCGCCTCCGACACCCTGCCCAACCCTCTCCCTGAGGCCGCCGAGCCCAGGAGTCCACCCGCTGTGGCCCCCAAACCGAAGAAACTTCCTCCCAACATCATCCTGAAGTCCCACAAGGCCTCAGATGGTCACTCGGGACACTCTGTCTCGACCAACGACAGGTTGATACTGGACCCTCAGAGGGTTCGCATGGAAGCCCTCCGAAAGCTTGGTCTGCTGAGAAGCGATGAGGCCGATTCGGGCCCCGTCCTGAGCCCTAAACTCTCACCCGTGTCCAGGAGGTCATGGCCTGCCTCTCCCCTCAGCCCAGCAGCAGCTCCCCATACCGCCCCAACAACAACAACAACAACACCCTCAACACCGTCTCCTGCACCTGTGAGTAGTCCGGCTCCAGCCTCTGTCCCAGTCCCTTCCTCGGCTCCGGCCACCACCACGCCAGCGCCGGTGACGTCCACAGCTGTGGTCCACCACGCTCCAGATCTCCTCCCAGCCCCCGCTGCTTTTAGCGACGCCATCGAACATCTGCCAGCACGTGCCGAACCGCCCCCTCCCCTCACCCGTCCGGCCGCGGCCAAACAGTTAACCCCGCCCAGGGTAGGTGTCAAATCGGCCACCCTGGAGCGCTCTGGCATGGGTCTAAGCAGCTACATGGCTAGCCAGGAATTCGCCGACGCCGGCCAGGGAGGCGGTGCCGAGCGTAGCCTCGGTCATCTCCGTAACACGCGGCCACGCCCCGCGTCGCTGGGTGGCGGGGACGAGTTTCAGGGAGAGGGTTCAGTCACGAGGAGGTCCCTGCCCGCCCCCGCAGCCGACTCGCAGAAGCTGCCTCGGTCTCACGGCATCAGCGTGTTGATCTGCCCGCGGGCGAATAACGGAGAGGACCGCCGCGAGGCGCTGAAGAAGCTGGGGCTGCTGAGGGACTGAGGCTTGAGTCCTAATACACCTCCTCTGACTGCCATGGACTCCCACGAGGAGATACTTTATTTGAAGGAACATGCCTGGAGATGCTAGCTACATACTGTACATGATTGATGAAGGGATTACTATACTTTCTGGAAGCAGTACATATTTGATGCTTTTCTCCCTTTTCACAGCATTGAACTGTGTAGCCAGAGACTGCCTTACTACATGAACTGAATACCATGATATCACACCCATAACTTGTATTTAAACTTACGTATACTGTACATTTATAGAATACAGTAGCCTACTGTATTTTTCATAAAACTGGCGAGCAAGAACCTTGTTGATATTCACTGACTTTCTCGTCGTAGCTATGTTTTTTGTAAATTAAAGACTAACGTGTACGTTTTTGTTTTGTTTTTGTCGTTTTAATACGTAGAGACAGTAGACTCTTGGGTCTTGCACTGTACAGTATGAAACCCCCTCACGCTCTGCCTCACTGTCTACTTTCCTTTGGTTATTCTTTTGTTTCACTAACCCAAAGCTGAGGCTGCTTTCCTCTTGGTTTTCCTTTTGGTTCTTGTTTTTTGTTACTTTAAAAGGTCACTGCGGGTTTCATTTCTTAAAGTCTGAAAGCGTGACTTGTTGACAAGGGGAACTTAGTAGCAAAGCCTGTCTTATTTCCAGAGCTCTGATCACCCCTCTTACTCCATGCAATGTGTCGAAGCAAAGGGCTTGGCTTATTGAGTAAATGAAAGATGTAGAGGGAATGTCCTGAATGTCCTGCACATCATGCGTTTTCTGCCATCAGATTGCAATCAGATTGTGCTTGACCACTTGAAAGTACAGGTGTAAACGCCCCCAAGACACATTGAAGACGGATTGCAATCTGATCGGACAAACCACCTCCGGAGGTGGTCAGGGACGCATTGTGTACCCATTTAACACAAGTGTAAATGCAATGTGTCCTCTCAATCTGGATGCAGCAACCGTATGCGGGTTGAGAGGACACCCATTTTGGGTGATCAAATTGCCATCAGATTGCAATCTGATCACCCAAAACGCATGTTAACACCAGGTGTAAATTAAATCAGGCGAATGTGGTCAAGCACAATCTGATTGCAGAAAACGCATGTTAATGCCAGGTGTAAATGGCCTCAAAGCGGCACATAGTGAATGGCCAGTAGGCGATAAGAATCTGAAATATGTGGTTTGCATGCTCTCTGCAGTGACGCACGTGTCAAACCTCACTAGCTTGTTACACAGCAGCTATACATGGTGCCAATATTGGTCTGTCAGTTGTACACATGAGTCATGGCAGCTGATTATTATTACATAATTATCATTACATAATATGGCTTCTTTGAGGGAGGTGACACATGGATTAGAGCTCACCTTATAAAATACCTTTTAAAACGGCTCTCTCAAATCAAGCAATCTGATTGGCTCACAGCAGTGGCATATTGAGCATAATACCACAGTCAATATACCACAGTTAGAGCCACTATGCCACTGCAAAAATGGGATGAGCAAGGGCTTTAAGCACTTGACGCTCAGGGCAGGCTCAGATCCAAACAGCTCCCCTCATTTTTGCTCATCGCATTTTTTAAACAGTGATTTAAGACATTTAAATAATAATAATAATAAATTTCATATTGCCATACTTGGCAACTGTTTTATAAAAACAATAGATCACTTCAGACCGTGATATATGCTCATTATACCCCACCTAAGGGTGTTTTGAAGCACAACCCTTAGGTGTGGTATAATAAGCATATACCACGGCCTGTGTTTTAGAAGGCTTCGTCATGACAACAAACATGATGCAATCATAATTATGAACAATCTAATTTGCCTCGTCTGTATTTTGTATGATCATGAAATCTCACATAATTTCACTTTACATAAAAGTCAGACATTTGCTTGACTTGCCCTTTGGAAAATGTCGTGTTTGTCTTTGTTTCGCCCGGGTGACCGGTGTGTGTGATGTGGAAAACACGGGCCCTCATGCGTCACGTCCAATCCCAAATTGAGACAACAGTCACTGGCTCCGCTGCAGCTTCAGCACCTTTATCTGATGGTGACAGAACTGGTGCAACCTGTTTTTTTTCCACCTCCTGGTTTGAGCCTTTATGTAACTGCGTTGTTCATGAAGGCACTTAAAGGGGTTATTACTCTGTGTTCCGATGTCACGTCAGCTCATTGTGAAGATCCTAATTATGCACACAAACGCCAAAAGAAGAGGAAACGGCTACGTGCCGTCAAACCAAAATGAGGAAGGAGTGCTCTTCTCTGTGTGGCGTGTCGTCGTCGGTATGCTAGCTATCTTCCCCCGCCACCTTCCCTGTAGTCAGGCCAGCACAGCTGACTGACAGCTACTGTCACTTTCACTGATATCTGTGCAAGCATCAATGCACTGCTGCCATGCATACCATACCATACTAATCTGCATACCAGATACCATAGCTTCCCTACAGTCTTGCATCGACATGAACCAAGAAGTTACACAGAAGTCCGCCTGACACTTAAAGGCCACTTACACCTGGCACTAACATGTGTTTTCTGTGATCAGATTGCAATCAGATTGTGTTTTATCACTTGAAATGCCAGGTGTAAACACCCCCAAAACGCATTGAAGAAGGATTGCAATCTGATCGGCCAAACCACCTCCGGAGGTGGTCAGGAATGCATTGTGTAGGCTACACATTGAACACAAGTGTAAATGTAATGTGTCCTCTCAATCTGGATACAGCAACTTTATGCGGATTGAGAGGACAACCATTTCTGCAATCTGATTGCAATCTGATGGCAGAAAACACATGTTAACGCCAGGTGTAAATGGCCTCTTAGCCTCAACGCGAGACTCATCAGTCATGACTGATGAGTCTCGCGTTGAGGCTGGCTGACACTTAAATTAAACAGAAACAGGCTGGTGTTGTATTTTCATGACTTCTCTTCTGCCTTATAATACGAATTATCATGTAGCACATAGGCGGATTATGACATGACGGGCCACTGGGCCTGGATGCCTAAAGGGCCCCCCTCCTCACAGTGCTCAGTGCTGCACATACACACAGTTAAGACCAGAATAATAACTAAGACATCCACCTGCATCTCGACAGGATTTACAGCACACCTGAACACTCAAAGCCAACAGCGCAATAACAAGACATAAATTCACCTGTATGTCAATACAGGCTCCAAAATGAACATTCACATTTTACCAGCTACTCAATAGATTACCATGGTTTTTTGTCGTTTTTTGCTGCTGAGTGAAGCAAATCTACCAGCCACTTATTAGCATATTTTACCAGCATTTGGCTGGTGGCTGATGGTGCTAATTTTGGACCCTGTCTCAATAACACAGGATTTACAGTGCAGGTACACTAAAAGCCAAAAGCACAATAACCCTCTAATTGTCCATAAACATAAACATGCCAAAAATAAAGGGTTGGGTAAGGTGACCAGATTTCTCAAATGAAAATCGGGGACATTTCCAGTCCGGCAATCAATATATCATTAAAATATCCAATGTTGTTACCTATGAAATAAAAAAGGGGGATGATTCCGGTTTCATTTATTTTGCCCCGCGCACGCACACACACACACACACACACACACACACACACACACACACACACACACACACACACACACACACACACACACACACACACACACACACACACACACTTCATTCACTGTGGCCCTTTACAAAATGTCAATGTGTTCTCCAGCAGCATTAGGCCTGGCCGTCCGTTTTTTATGAATAGCCTCAGATCTCAAAATGTATTTTCGGTGGAGTCCCAAGTGCTTTTTCAATGTCTTCCTGGAAGAGCAGGAAGCAGCCAAACATGTAAACACTTGTTGGATGTCTGGATCAGTGGGCGACATAGACATGAGATGCTTTGATATGCTTTTAACCCGCCCGTAAGCCTCCTGCAACCTTCCTGCTTGAATGGTTTGCCAGTGGGCACGTCTGTAAAGGAGAGACTCATGGGTACTCATAGAATCCATTCTCATTCAGATATCTTTGACATTGACCATGTCGGTTTTTCAAAATTCGTTATTTAGCCTTCCTTCCTTCCCAACAAGGTATCATGGCATTGTTGGTCCCAATGGATGCTGTAGGTCTTACAGTCATACCCTGTAAGTATCTTCACTCTAGATTTAAGAATTAGCCCAGTAGAGCTAGAGTCATATCGGCCGCAGACGCCAGTAGAAAATCGGGGACATTTTCGGGGACAGCTCCAGCCGGGGACAGGTCACCAAAAACGGGGACTGTCCCTGAAAATCGGGGACGTCTGGTCACCTTAGGGTTGGGGCCCTAAGCCATCATTTGGTCCCAGGCCCAGGGAAGATATACTGTGGCCCTGAGAAGAGGCTCTGGGCTATGGGCCCCTGAGCTCGTGGGCCCCTGGGCCTGGGCCCGGTAGGCCCGTTAGGCCCGTTCAGTAATAGGCCCACATCCCTGATGTAGCAAAGGGTACAGGTTTATGACATAGGTGTATTTAAATCATGAGAGGCCAGTTGGTCAGACTTAGCAAGCGGCTTTATTTAGCAAACGGCATGCATGGCAACTATTGTGGCGTATGACTCCATTTGTAAGGTGGCGCTGCTCTTGAGGTGAGAGGAGGGCATCTGTATAGGCTAGGATAGAGTAGGCTATTAAGTAGAGCCTTATAAAGTGTTCCTGCTTGTCAATGATTTTCAAAAATATTTGATGGTTTTGCTCACAAGTGACTGCTTGAAAACTGCTGGCATTAAGCCTCTGTATATGTATATGTATATGTATATGTATATGTATATGTATATGTATATGTATATGTATATGTATAATATTCCAGTCTGGTTTTAGACCCCATCCTATTCCTAAGACAGAAACGGCTCTGCACTAAAAGTTGTTAATGCCCTAAACACATAAACCTCAAACCCAAAATCCCTTCTTGTATTTTTGGGCCTCAGTCAGTGCAGGATTTGCTACCATGCATCACTCACAACACTTTAGACGTTTAAACATATTGAGGACACTGCTCTCTGCTGGTTTAGAGGTGACTTGCAGGGCAGAGATTTCTCTGTGTCCATGCATGAGGAGGATTTGGTCTCCTGGAGACATGATGTCAGTCTCCAGGAGACATGATGTCAGTCTCCAGGAGACATGATGTCAGTCTCCAGGAGACATGATGTCACATGATGTCAGTCATGTGCGGTGTTCTGCAGGGCTCCATCCTTGGGCTGCTTTTATATTTATACATGCTTCCACAGCACCTGTGATACCAAACACAACACACTATATAGTATACTATAGTTTACTTTACAACTGTAAAGTATCTCTCTTTTTCTCCAGCTGTTACAGACAGTATTATATGGATGGACAAAGTTTAAACCGTAAAGACGTATAAAAAAAAGAATCTTAATCATGTCACAAAGTCTGTGTTTACCATTTGAAAAGTATTACCAAAATAAGAGGGTTCCTATCACAAGACTGAGAAACTAGTGCATGCCTTCATTACCAGCAGACTACTGCATGGCCTCCTCACTGGTCTCCCTAAGAAGACTGCAGCTAGTTCAAAATGCTACTGCACACATTTTAACTAGGACAAAGAAAACTCATAAAATCACCCCAATTCTCATATCGCTCCACTGACTCCCATTTACGTTCAGAATAAACTTTAAAGTGGTATTGTATATAAAGTGCTCAATAATATCCTTGCACCAATTGATATCAGAGACATGCTAATCACTTACTGTATCAACCAAAACTACGGTAGCCCTCAGGTCGTCAGACATGCAGGGATCTTTGATCAATTCTCCTGGTAAGCTCAGAAGCAGGAAAAGGCTGATTTAGTTGCCATACAGTATAGGCTAGTATGCACCCAGCAGTGCTGTAATACTCAAGTCGTCCAGGACTCGATCGTGACTCAACTTGGACTTGAGCGTTCATGCATTTCAGACTCGGAAGTAAGTTGGAGACGAGGACTCGTGACAGTTTTTTGTTTTTAATAGGCCCTAATAATTTGGCATATTGATATTGATACCTATATTAATACCATGACATTATTCAATTTTGTACAAGGGCACAAACGTGTGTTCCACCTAGTAGGCTACATGTGGATTCATCCTGGCCTTGCTGCACGAGAAGTTCACCCAGCTGAGCGTGGCCGGCTGGGCGAGTCCCCACTTAACACTATGGAGTCCTTCTGCTTCCTGGTGTCCATCATCAGCCGGGACCTGAAATGGGAGCTGAACATCAGAGCTCTCTCCAAGAACGCACAACATGTACACGGCAGCTGAAGGAATTGTGGTGGTCTTCTACACCTCCACCGTTGAGTGCATCCTTATCTCCTCCATCACCGTCTGGTATGCTGCTGCTGCCCTCAAGAACATCTGCAAACTGCAGGCAGCGTATCATGCTGGAAAGGTGATCGGATGCAGCCTGCCATCCCTTCAAGACCTGCACACCGCCGGGGCCCTGAAGCGGTCTTGGGAAATCATGGCCGACCCCTCCCACCCCAGCCATAAACTCTTTGAGGTACTCCTCCTCGGCAGGAGACTGAGACGTCACAAGAACAGCTTCTTCCCAACAGCCATCCGCCTCATCAACAAGGACTGAAAGCCTCCACGAATAGGGACTCCTCAGAGTCTGGTTTGACTCTGAGGAAGACACTGTGTGTCGAAACGTTAGTCTGCTTGCACCTTATTAAATTGCTCAACTTTGACCGTGTGCTCCAGATTGCTTCTTTCTTACATGTTCACTCACTCCGACTTCTGACAGGCACCGGTTTGGCTTAGTTCAGTTAGTTAGTTCAGCTGAAGCGTGGATATTCCCTCTTTGTTTGACTAAATCAAATTCCTCATATGTAATCTGATTACCCACTGTGGCAATAAAAGTGAATCTGACTCTGAATCTGAATGTGCAGTAACTCCAGACTCAGACTCAGGTAATGGGGATTATTCTTTGGTGACTTGGACTCGGACTCGAACACTGGGGCCTCGAGACTCGGACTCGATTGTAATCAGATTACTTACTGTGGCTATTAAAGTTTGTAATCAGATTACTTACTGTGGCTATTAAAGTTTGTAATCAGATTACTTACTGTGGCTATTAAAGTTACTCTTGACTGTAGTCAAGACACTGGCACCGTGAAACTAGAATGTCCTGGCTGAGATGTGCCCTCATGTTTCATTGTTTTAACGGTAAACTGAAAACTCTTTTCACACTCTATAAGCCTATATCAGGTCTTGTATTGTCACTGTTGTCTGGGCCCTTAATTGTGTTTTGTAGGTTATGTATTTTTGTACATTTGTACTTGTGTTCTATTTTGAAATAAAGCACCTTGTATTGTTGCCTTGTGTATGAAACGTGCTCTAAATAAACTGGACTTGCCTTGACTAATTCCCTACTACAGAATCCTCTTGACCACTAGAGGGCAGTCCAGATTCATGCTGGTTGGGGCAGTGAAACCACTAGAATAATGTGTAACTAGATTTCCCAATTGTGGCTGAAGCTCACATGATAAACCCGCATTTAATAATATGCCTACTAAGCATATTCTCCACGCCCCGTGTTGATGAATAGACTCCAAACACACCGGATCTGTTGCACAAAGGCTGATGAATGGACACATTTCTACTCATCTCTGCAGATCACAGCTCATTTGGGTCCAAAATAGGGCGTGATACATTTCACTGTGTGCCAACGATCAAAAGGTACCTACTGTGGAAACTCACAGCTGTCTTTTGCTGGCATCATATTTTCCTGATGAGCGATGATCTATGAACCGGGTTCAGCTGTGAATTTGATTAGGTCTCACCTCCATAAATCATCAAGCATCATAACGGCAGATGAATTGTTTTCCAAGAACACAAAGCAGGACTAAAGGCTATACTGTCGATTTATTGGTGCTCTACTAACTGTTGGCAGCGCTAACAAAAAATAACAAAGAAGTTGCATTATCATCCATTCACCATCATGCAGAATACGGTATTCTGCTGGCTAAAGTGCTTCCCTTTAAGTTCACCAAAGGGAAATAAATATGTTGTATAACAGTTCTGTTCCTGGCCATAATACTGACAAAAGAACCCTAAATGAATGGCTAACACCCCCTAATGTAATTAAATATACTAGCTGAATACCCGTCCCTGTGTGACTGGCCATTTAGTCAGGCCTCGCTCACAGAGTAGGCTCAGCCAGGAAGGATGACATCACTGATGACATCATCACTGATGACATCACAGCATTAGATAATTAGGGCAATCACCTAATTAAAAAAAATCCGGCTCCATCAGGTCACCGGGTCATCAGGTGCTCTTTACACCCCCTGAAAGTTTCAGCCCGATCGCACGTAAAACGGCATAGCTGTGGCCGGCCGAAATTCTGCTCACACGCACGCACGGCACGGCATGCACATGCACACACACACACGCACACGCACACACACACACGCACACACTTCTCTTATTATAATAAGATTATCTGCCTCATATTCAGTCGTCTTTAGCTCAGTCATCCACAAAGAGTTGAGAATTTTGTTGAACTGAGCAATTTGATTTGAGCAATTTGTTTTGGCGAGGGGAACACGACCCTGTTACGGTCTGGTTTTTTAGAATAGAATTCTACGGACCTCAGTGGGCCAGTCTGGGGGAACGATAACTTGTTTGTTTTACAGCTTATTTGAGAGGTGAGAGCGGGCCTGATGACCCACAGCCACCCCGGGAGCTTAGCTTGGTCCAGAGCTGCAGTTTTTTCCATTTGATTAGATTTTTTATCTCTCTCCAGAAAATCACTTTGTCGCGCTCCTTCCAGGGGAATTCAGGTCAGTATTAGAAAGTGAATGTGTGAGATGTAGTATTATGCTGAGCGTGGCTGACAGGTTACTGGAATTATTTGATAAGGTGGAAAAAGGTGTGTGAATATGCCTAAAAACATCCAAGGTGTATAGTCTAATTTTAGTGACCTTATTACACCCCTCCTGCATGCAGACAAGCGCCGTCGAACCTCCATGAAATTCCTTCGGGACACTCCCTAGTGTTAGGAGCCCTGTGAGGGTTGGACTAGGTAGGCGTTAACTGTAACTGCTGCACCATCAGGCTAGACAATGAGCTCATGGGACTTCCCCACGGTCCCAGTGCTGTTCTGTACTTACCTACCGTAGTATACATACTGTCTGTGCTGTTCTGTACTTACCTACCGTAGTATACATACTGTCTGTGCTGTTCTGTACTTACCTACCGTAGTATACATACTGTCTGTGCTGTTCTGTACTTACCTACCGTAGTATACATACTGTCTGTACTGTTCTGTACTTACTGTACCTACATACCGTAGTATACATACTGTCTGTGCTGTTCTGTACTTACCTACCGTAGTATACATACTGTCTGTGCTGTTCTGTACTTACCTACCGTAGTATACATACTGTCTGTACTGTTCTGTACTTACTGTACCTACATACCGTAGTATACATACTGTCTGTGCTGTTCTGTACTTACCTACCGTAGTATACATACTGTCTGTGCTGTTCTGTACTTACCTACCGTAGTATACATACTGTCTGTGCTGTTCTGTACTTACCTACCGTAGTATACATACTGTCTGTGCTGTTCTGTACTTACTGTACCTACATACCGTAGTATACATACTGTCTGTGCTGTTCTGTACTTACCTACCGTAGTATACATACTGTCTGTGCTGTTCTGTACTTACCTACCGTAGTATACATACTGTCTGTGCTGTTCTGTACTTACCTACCGTAGTATACATACTGTCTGTGCTGTTCTGTACTTACCTACCGTAGTATACATACTGTCTGTACTGTTCTGTACTTACTGTACCTACATACCGTAGTATACATACTGTCTGTGCTGTTCTGTACTTACCTACCGTAGTATACATACTGTCTGTGCTGTTCTGTACTTACCTACCGTAGTATACATACTGTCTGTGCTGTTCTGTACTTACCTACCGTAGTATACATACTGTCTGTGCTGTTCTGTACTTACTGTACCTACATACCGTAGTATACATACTGTCTGTGCTGTTCTGTACTTACCTACCGTAGTATACATACTGTCTGTGCTGTTCTGTACTTACCTACCGTAGTATACATACTGTCTGTGCTGTTCTGTACTTACCTACATACCGTAGTATACATACTGTCTGTACTGTTCTGTACTTACCTACCGTAGTATACATACTGTCTGTACTGTTCTATACGGTAGTATACATACTGTCTGTACTATTCTATACCGTAGTATACATACTGTCTGTACTGTTCTATACGGTAGTATACATACTGTCTGTACTATTCTATACCGTAGTATACATACTGTCTGTACTATTCTATACCGTAGTATACATACTGTCTGTGCTGTTCTGTACTTACCTACCGTAGTATACATACTGTCTGTGCTGTTCTGTACTTACCTACATACCGTAGTATACATACTGTCTGTACTGTTCTGTACTTACCTACCGTAGTATACATACTGTCTGTACTGTTCTATACTTACCTACATACCGTAGTATACATACTGTCTGTACTGTTCTGTACTTACCTACCGTAGTATACATACTGTCTGTACTGTTCTGTACTTACCTACATACCGTAGTATACATACTGTCTGTACTGTTCTGTACTTACCTACATACCGTAGTATACATACTGTCTGTACTGTTCTATACTTACCTACATACCGTAGTATACATACTGTCTGTACTGTTCTGTACTTACCTACATACCGTAGTATACATACTGTCTGTACTGTTCTGTACTTACCTACATACCGTAGTATACATACTGTCTGTGCTGTTCTGTACTTACCTACATACCGTAGTATACATACTGTCTGTACTGTTCTATACTTACCTACATACCGTAGTATACATACTGTCTGTGCTGTTCTGTACTTACCTACATACCGTAGTATACATACTGTCTGTACTGTTCTGTACTTACCTACATACCGTAGTATACATACTGTCTGTGCTGTTCTGTACTTACCTTACCTACATACCGTAGTATACATACTGTCTGTGCTGTTCTGTACTTACCTACATACCGTAGTATACATACTGTCTGTGCTGTTCTGTACTTACCTACATACCGTAGTATACATACTGTCTGTGCTGTTCTGTACTTACCTACATACCGTAGTATACATACTGTCTGTGCTGTTCTGTACTTACCTACATACCGTAGTATACATACTGTCTGTACTGTTCTGTACTTACCTACATACCGTAGTATACATACTGTCTGTGCTGTTCTGTACTTACCTACATACCGTAGTATACATACTGTCTGTACTGTCTGGAGGGAGCCTGCCAAGAGCCCACCTCCACCCTCCCTCCCTCCCTCCCTCCCTCTCCATCCATCCACATAGATGATCATAGAGGATTAGTGGAGACAAAGTGGCAGAGAGCCACTGCTGAGTGTGCTGGGGGGTTTAAGCATGCCCTGTGTGTGTGTGTGTGTGTGTGTGTGTGTGTGTGTGTGTGGGTGTGGGTGTGGGTGTGGGTGTGTGTGCGTGTGCGTGTGCGTGTGTGGGTGAGGGTGAGGGTGTGTGTGTGCGTGGGTGAGGGTGAGTGTGCTGGGGGGTTTAAGCATGCCCAGCCCAGTCCTGTGCAATCAAAAGAGGCTACTTAAAATATACAGGTATTGTCTCGTGTGTGTGTGTGTGTGTGTGTGTGTGTGTGTGGGTGTGTGTGTGTGTGTGTGGGTGTGGGTGTGTGTGTGTGTGTGTGTGTGTGTGTGAGGGTGCATGTGCGTGTGCTTGTGCTGGCGTGCATGCTGTGTGTGTATGGTGATAGATGATACTTAGAACGATACGCGGGCTCATTGGGTGTGTTTAGGATCAAACTTCTAAACTTTCCGATTTAATCACTATCTCATCTCATCTTCCACTTGATTACAAGTGCACACACACACACACACACACACTCACACACACACACACACACACACACACACACACACACACACACACACACACACACACACACACACACACACACACACACACACCAGGTATACACACAGGGGCCCCCCTCAGGTGCACGCGCGCACTCACTCACTCACAGCGCTAACAAGCTACACCCATATCTGATGTAGCGCTCTGCTGTGGCGTATTACGGCGGTGGTAATAAGAGGAGAGGAGAACAGACCCTCATAAGCCAGAGCCCGAGGCCACACTAGAGCCACACTAGAGCCATAATAACACTCGACTCATCTGACATTTGCAAAGGCGTGATGCTACAAATCCAGCAGAAGCCAAATGCCACTTGTGCCTCTGGAACCATTTTTCCTCTGATGCATGTGGCATATTAAACATCTCTATTTGAGACGTGCATCGGAAAAGTAAGACCTTTAGCGAGAGTGAGGGAAGCTGTTTGTGACAGCTGAGATGTCCCTCTCTCCCTTTTCACCATGCACCCCTCCCTTCTCTCTCTCTCTCTCTCTCTCCCTCCCCCTCTCTCTCTCTCCCTCCCTCTCTCTCTCCCTCCCTCTCTCTTAGTGCCTGAGGCTGTGGTCAGGTGACATTCCTGGGGCAAGCCCACAGTGTTCGCTGTACTAAACTGTGGAACTCAACAAGCCACTGGGATCCCCTGCGGTGCTGGCATGGTGGAGCACCGGGGAAGAGGTCCTGCTGGGCCTGTGGTGGTGTTGGTAACGTAGCACACACACCATGGCCCCCGCAGAGAGAGAGGAAGAGGGAAGAGAAGAAAGGGAGGAAAGGAAGTTGTAAAGCGCGCCGAGGCTTGACGTTTTGACACATAACTCTTTCAAAGTTGAGACAATGGGGGGAGTGTAAGATGTCAAACTAGAAGGAAGGAGACGAGGAGTTTTGAGGTGATGTGCAACATCTGGATGAGAACATTCAGCACTCCTCGGCTCATTAGAGTGATGTAAAGTGCCGGTGTCTCTCACAGAAGTCCCCCATCAGCCATCTCTCTCGCATCCGTCTCCAGCAGCAGCTGCTGCTCTCTGCAATATTGTGAAGTCGAAATGAAAAGGTAGCTTTGCAGCAACACTCCTTTCTCTGAGAAAAAGCGGTTGTCAGTTGGCTACTGCTTTCTGACAGCTGAGAAGAGCAGAAGATCCAAAACAATTGGAGGCGATGGCATTTTGTGGCACATACCGCGGCAGTTGTTACATGTGGTATTTCTACGAATGTTAAAGGGAGACCCCGGCAATTTTCAACGCCGATTTATTTCGCACATAATATCACACATATCCGAAAAGTGTAAACAGTTTTGTCGGCATTCATTTAGTTTGACAGTTGTTGAGAGTTGATTTGTGTCAAGTTGTGGACCAGTGATGTCATTCATGCACAAATGACATCACATGGTCCACACCGTAACTCAAATCAACGCTCAATATGAGCAAAATAATTCAGCATTGAAAATCGGCAAAGTGTCACCGCATTTACGCCGTGCCTCAACTACTCCCTGGAAAGAGACGTTGTTATATTTCAAAAGTGATATTTCCTTCACATCCGATGAACTGCGAAAAGAAAGTCACTACTGGCGTATTACTCAACATCTCCCAAACGTGATGCGAAACAAGTGGAGGCAGGTTTCCCGTTCGACTTGCTCTGCAGCCAGTCTCATCACGGACATGTTGTTTTTAGCCTCTCTGAAGAATGACGATGATGCAATTCCATTTGACTTATTATCTACCAGGCATATTCCACACATGCTCTCTGGATACCTTCCCCACTTCTCTCCCACTCCTCCTCCTCCTCCTCCTTAAGCAGTCTGTAACTGAAGTCCTTTTCATGACGAGGATCATAAATTAAACATGGCGCGGGCTTCCCTCCTGTGTCTGCGTGGAGGTAAAAATAGCTTGGTTTAGTGCACAGTGCCCTCAGTCTGTAATGAAGTGCTGCCATGAACAAGTGGTAGTGATCCTTTCCTCTTCGGCCTGACTTTTACTCAGGCTCTGCTGCTGCTGCTGCTGCTGCAAACTGCTGTTCTGACTTTCTCCAACTCCCCCGGTGACTCTGAGCTCATTTGGTTATACAAGTGCTCACAATTACCCAGAGATTTGGATATAGGGACGTGGGATATTTCCATATCCCTGACGGATGTTATTTTAATTACACTGAACTTGCTTGACTTTGCACCGTGTGGATTTACATGCTTTTTCTGCCGCCGATGCGAGAAGGATCCTCGCTATAAAAGTTATTCCGTTGTACTTGCGTCTCTTATTCATAGAGGGGCCCTCACACACACTCTGATAGACTCCGAAAACATACCTTTGTCTATTAAAAACAACTTTCTTAGAATCGAAAGGTACAATGCGTTTTGTTTGTTTTGGTCGAAGATGATGCAAAATAGCAGATAATGAAAAGTAATCCCTTGTCCTTTCTACTTTGCATCAGCCAGACACGATCGGTCGTCCTCAGATTGCCTGCATGCATTTCAAATTCTCTGCGTCATTGTTGCAGAAAGTTGTTATTATCTCCAATCAGCCCTAATGCCAGAGAGCCTAATTATATTTGAGTGGGCATAAATAACACAGGCGAGCAGGCAAGATAATTACAGCGTATAGAATCTGTCTGTAAGTAGACGCGCAAATATAAAGGCATCAACACATCGGATTAATTGAGCTGGTAATGCGGAGGTAGGTAGGTAGGAGGTATAGCAGGTGTGTGGCTATATATATATACAGATGCGTGTTTCCTCATCAAGACACTTCCTCAAAACAAATGTTTCATGTGTCACTGCCGGTGAGACGCGGTGGCACAGTCGTGTGTATCCAGTAATTAGAGAACGGTCTGTTTTGATTCATGCCTACGTTTCCAGGCCTCAAGCTCCTTGGAGATCTGAGGGTAATGTGTGGATACATGGACCTCATGATGCAGGGCTGATGGTTCCTCACCTTCAACATACTCCATGGTGACAGAACAGACGTGCATAGAATCCAGTTTCATGCCAGTTTGGGTCCTGAAACAAAATGGGGTTTGAGAGGTTTCTACAGTGAGTGCACGCATACTTTCTTAAATGCTTCCTATAATGTGGTAAATCTGCATATAACTGTTTTTTTGACACCAGACATGGTTTGAATTATTCAGAGCCAGGAGCAAAATGAATGAGGGAGATATGTGGTAATTGAAGTGAATCTCCTGCAGGCGATATATAGCTCAACGCTCAATACTGCAGAGCTGATTATGTGGTGATGATTATGGCACGGTTGTGCAACCAGATGTCAGAAAATGTAATTTGTCCCCAGGGTTTTTATTTCTATGTTCTCATACAAAGTGACAGTTACACAGACAGCATGGATATAGTTCCTTGCAACAATTATTGATTGTTAGTTGTTCAACCTGTGGGCTGTGGCTTTGATCCATCTATTCTCTGAAATGATGCAGCCAGTCGCACTTTTGTGTGGTCAACATGGTTTGTTCAAGCACAATAATAACTTATTTGACATGTTTTCTTTGTTAAATGGGCACATTTTTTTGTATGCGAAAAAAAAAATCCCAACTATAAAAGGCATATGAAATTGCTTAGGGCCTCCAGTTGGCCTCGAGATCCTCAGAAAGAGATGTCGGGAAATTAGTCCATGGAGGAAAAAATCAAAGCTACATCTGCCGTGTTTTTCATGTTGTTCAGAGCATTTATCTATTTGGCATCAGGAAAAAAAGATGGGCTTCTCATCTTTAATCTATGCATATATGCCTAGACAAATACAGCAGTCTCAGTGACTCTCACCACCACAAACTTCCAACTCTACAATCATGTTTTCAGGTTGCTTAAAGTGAAAAGTAAAGTGAAGAGATGATTTCACTACCCCCCCCCCCCTCCCCCCAGGCTAATTCTCACAAATAATCCCCAGAATGCCATGAAAAGCTCCCCATGGTAGGCTAATTGGATTAATTAATTTGCTGTTGATGGTATCCTGTTACATCACCACATGGCCATCTTGGTAGGAAAATAACCGGTGATTGTAATCAATTAACAGGTGATCAAGTGACAATCAAGTGACACAAACAGCCAATGAGCTGTGTGTATTGTAGCGCCATATTGGTATAGGAAAATGCGTGTGGCATCATGGCTAGAAATAGGCTAGAATTGTCAGGCTATCCCCGCATTCATTGAAATCAGTAAAGTGGCAAATATTATGAGCGTTCATTGGGGTCG
>NC_139629.1:35094817-35302317 GCF_964638095.1 Poromitra crassiceps
GTGTGTGTGTGTGTGTGTGTGTGTGTGTGTGTGTGTGTGTGTGTGTGCGTGTGTGCGTGTGCGTGCGTGTGTGTGCATGTGTGTGTTTGCATGTGTGTGTGTGTGTGTGTGTGTGGTGTCAGTGTGTTGTGTGACACGATTGTGAGACTGAAAGTAAAAAAAAAAGAAAAAAAAAGTGTGTTGGCTGTTCTTTGAAACCGTATGTGAAGCCGTGTAAAGAACTGTATTTAATGGTGCTTTTGTTTGTGCCGATCCTTTTGGCCTTGAACTTCTCCAAGCAGCCAGTTTTGCAGAAAGAAAGAAAGAAAGAAAGAAAGCAAGAAAGAAAGAAAGAAAGAAAGAAAGAATAGCACTGTCTGTCTGTCTCCTGTGATCAGCATGGAACATCGCCAGTCATCTTGCCACAGCCGTTTGCATTTTGACAACACTTTGGCGCAGCTCTCTCATCACCTCCGCTCTCTTTCTTCATGGCTTGTGTGGTTTAGTGCGTCGCTCCTGACTGAGTCCTGACAAGCTCCTGCAGCGCTCCCTCAGAGACGTGAGAGACTTCTCCCCTCAGAGACGTTAGAGACTTCTCCCCTCAGAGACGTGAGAGACTTCTCCCCTCAGAGACGTGAGAGACTTCTCCCCTCAGAGACATTAGAGACTTCTCCCCTCAGAGACGTTAGAGACTTCTCCCCTCAGAGACGTTAGAGACTTCTCCCCTCAGAGACGTTAGAGACTTCTCCCCTCAGAGACGTTAGAGACTTCTCCCCTCAGAGACGTTAGAGACTTCTCCCCTCAGAGACGTTAGAGACTTCTCCCCTCAGAGACGTTAGAGACTTCTCCCCTCAGAGATGTTAGAGACTTCTCCCCTCAGAGACGTTAGAGACATCTCCCTTCAGAGACGTTAGAGACTTCTCCCCTCAGAGACGTTAGAGACTTCTCCCCTCAGAGACGTTAGAGACTTCTCCCCTCAGAGACGTTAGAGACTTCTCCCCTCAGAGACGTTAGAGACTTCTCCCCTCACAGACGTTAGAGACTTCTCCCCTCAGAGACGTTAGAGACTTCTCCCCTCAGAGACGTTAGAGACTTCTCCCCTCAGAGATGTTAGAGACTTCTCCCCTCAGAGACGTTAGAGACTTCTCCCCTCAGAGACGTTAGAGACTTCTCCCCTCAGAGACTTCTCCCCTCAGAGACGTTAGAGACTTCTCCCCTCAGAGACGTTGGAGACTTCTCCCCTCAGAGACGTTAGAGACTTCTCTCCTCAGAGACGTTAGACTTCTCCCCTCAGAGACGTTAGAGACTTCTCCCCTCAGAGACTTCTCCCCTCAGAGACTTCTCCCCTCAGAGACGTTGGAGACTTCTCCCCTCAGAGACGTTAGAGACTTCTCTCCTCAGAGACGTTAGACTTCTCCCCTCAGAGACGTTAGAGACTTCTCCCCTCAGAGACTTCTCCCCTCAGAGACTTCTCCCCTCAGAGACGTTGGAGACTTCTCCCCTCAGAGACGTTAGAGACTTCTCTCCTCAGAGACGTTAGACTTCTCCCCTCAGAGACGTTAGAGACTTCTTCCCTCAGAGACGTTAGAGACTTCTCCCCTCAGAGACGTTAGAGACTTCTCCCCTCAGAGACGTTAGATACTTCTTCCCTCAGAGACGTTCGACTTCTCCCCTCAAAGACGTTTGAGACTTCTCCCCTCAGAGACGTTAGAGACTTCTTCCCTCAGAGACATTAAAGACTTCTCCCCTCAGAGACATTAGAGACTTCTCCCCTCAGAGACGTTAGAGACTTCTCCCCTCAGAGACATTAGAGACTTCTCCCCTCAGAGACGTTAGAGACTTCTCCCCTCAGAGACGTTAGAGACTTCTCCCCTCAGAGACATTAGAGACTTCTCCCCTCAGAGACGTTAGAGACTTCTCCCCTCAGAGACGTTAGAGACTTCTCCCCACAGAGACGTTAGAGACTTCTCCCCTCAGAGACGTTAGAGACTTCTCCCCTCAGAGACGTTAGAGACTTCTCCCCTCAGAGACGTTAGAGACTTCTCCCCTCAGAGACGTTAGAGACTTCTCCCCTCAGAGACGTTCAGCTTCTCCCCTCAGAGACTGGATGTGCCTAAAACAAACTGACGCAGAGGCCCCCTGTGTGTCTGCCAAGGTACGAGGAGCACAGCTTTTGGCTCAGTAATTTTGAACAGTCTGTGAATGGAGGATGTATTCAGGTCAAACAGAGAAGTACTTCTGTCCTCTTTGGGATACTCTGTGGCTTCTCCATGTCTCGGGAGTTTGCCTGGTGCTGTGTAGTTTCTCCCATCTTTCTTGTTACGTCTCACTATATCCTGCTCCCACCCCCCAATCCAAAAGCAGACAACCCCCCCGAAACAAGAAATACATGTGATGACTTTCTAACCTGTAAATGACTACGCAATGTACATAGTGTTTGCATTGTTGCACAGGGAATGAAAAGAATAGGATTTGAGCTGGTCTGTCTCCGTCATGCAGTGTCTCTGCTGGTTGCGATCTGGTCCGTCTCCGTCATGCAGTGTCTCTGGTTGCGATCTGGTCTGTCTCCGTCTTGCAGTGTCTCTGGTTGCGATCTGGTCTGTCTCCGTCTTGCAGTGTCTCTGGTTGCGATCTGGTCCGTCTCCGTCATGCAGTGTCTCTGGTTGCGATCTGGTCTGTCTCCGTCTTGCAGTGTCTCTCTGGTTGCGATCTGGTCTGTCTCCGTCTTGCAGTGTCTCTGGTTGCGATCTGGTCCGTCTCCGTCATGCAGTGTCTCTGGTTGCGATCTGGTCCGTCTCCGTCTTGCAGTGTCTCTCTGGTTGCGATCTGGTCTGTCTCCGTCTTGTGGTGTCTCTGCTTTGCGATCAGAGCATGGGGCGGCAGGTTGCACCTCCGGGGCGGGGCAGGCCCCAGGTCGCTCCCTCTGACGAGTGGGTGGAGGGGATCAATGTGGCTCTCTCCACTTTAGCACTCAGCAGACACACTCATCATGATAGCATCTGCCTGACAAGTGGTGCTCCAATACCCGGTACATGTTGTTACAGAGCAGCCGCCCGCGTGAGCAGTAGAGAGATGATTATCTTGGCATTACTTGAGTGGTGAAAACACTTGATAACAATTGTGTCTTAAGAGCAATGCCGTACGAATCCACGAGAAGGACTTTGATGTGTGTGGGTGTGTTGTGACGACAAGAAGGTGTACTGTATGCCTGCGCTGAGTGATTTTTAGATTGGTTATTAATGATCGCACTCGGGAAGTAGACGTAGGCGTTCATGCCCCAAAATGGTAAGTGGAGCTTGCTCCATTATAATTTAGATGGGTCAGTCTTTTAGGCAGGTGGTCGGATGCAGCCTGCCATCCCTTCGGGACCTACGTACACACTGCCAGGATGCTGAAGCGGTCTCGTCAAACCATGGCCGACCCCTCCCGCCTAGGTCATAAACTCTTAAAGGCTCTCTCCCCTCCTTGGCAGAAGACTGATCTGGTCTGGCGGTACCAGAACCTCTCGTCACAGAGACGGCTTCTACCCAACTGTCATCCGCCTCTTCGACGAGACCCTGAAAGCCCCCAAAAATAAGGACCTTATCACTCCCCCCCTCCCCATCCCCCCTCCTCCCGCAATGCCCCCTGAGCACAGGTCACACAGGAAGGTCCCCCCCACGGACATGATCCTACCATCCACATTCCTCACTTGTAATCTGATTACTTGCTGTGGCTCTTTAAAGTGAATCTTGGATCTTTGAAAAGCGAGGAAACGACGCAGGTCTTAATTGTCCCTATAGCTCTTCTTCTAAATCAATGACTTCCCTTTTGCCCAAAGCTGCTGTCTTTGATGCAGAGACTGTTTAGCTGAATGTTAGGCCAGCCCAGCCAGGCCAGAGCTACATATAGCGTCAGCGCTGTGTTTACAGGCACATGTAAAGGCTGGGCTGTCTGGCACAGGCTCTGACCCAAGGCGGTTCAGCGGGCCCTCGTTCTGGACAGTCGCTCACTTTCATCCTGGCCCGTTGGAATGTAAAACCAAGACGTTTTCTCCTCGGCAACAGAGTGTCAAAGACTCAGACTTGGGGGGGGGGGGGGGGATCTGACTTCCTCGTTCAAGGTCTCTTTCTGAGCGTGGCGATAAGGGCCGTGCTTTCTGAATGGTTGAGCTGAATGTGTATTTAATCAGTCTAGCGCCCCCTGGTGATTTTGGTTGTTTTACTTTTTTTTTTTTGTATTGTGCTCTCGCGTTTTGCCTGAATGTTTCTTTTTCTTTCTTTTTTTTATATCAAGTTTTGCTCCACCCCCTCTGCCGATCTGGGGAGAGCCATAGACTAGCACATGCTTCCTCCGATACATGTGCAGTCGCCAGCCGCTTCTTTTCACCTGACAGTGAGGCGTTTCACCGGCAGGACGTGGCACGTGGGAGGATCGCGCTATCCTCCCCTGTTCCCGTCCCCCTCCCCCCCGAACAGGCACCCCAACGAACCAGGGGGGGGGGGGGCACTGGTGCTGCAGCAACCAGGACACATACCCCTAATTCAGCTTCCCACCCGCAGACACGGCCAATTGTGCCTGTATGTCACGACCCGACCAAACCGGTGGTACTGTAACACGGAGGCTCAAACCTGCGACCCTCGTGTTGGTAGGCAGGAAATGTACCGCTGCACCACCCGTGCATACGCCCTGAATGTGTTTCTTATAATATGGACTGAGTTGTTATTCCACTCTCTCACCAGGCATATGGTCAAATACTGCAGCATCTTGCCTGTTGATATTAAATATATATCTGCATCAAATATCAAGATGTTCAGCAGTAATTTTTGAGAAGTCTGCCAGACATGATTGGAGTGTGTGTGTGTGGGGGGGGGGGGGGGGGGGGATGTTGGTGTCACTGATCTTCACATGTCAAGGTGTCTTTATTTATACTTCAGGTTGATTTATGGATCATATTAGTTGAACCTGTCTTCGTACATCATCTGCATACATACAACATGTATGGGTCAATGTATGCTATGTGATTGCAGTAAATACATACATATTGTATACATACTATACGGATTTTCCTGACTACCCAGGGGAACCAATCAGCTGTCGAGATACCTCTGCCACGGCATCTTCTCCATCTCCCGGAGCAGAAAGGCACTTCATCAGCAGCCAGCGAGGCCCCGCCCCCTGTGACTGTGAGCACTCTGTTCTGTCACCTCATTTAGAATGGCGGCAGAGAACATGCTGCACCAGAGGAAAAAAAATAAAAAATATATTGTAGTTTAAATAATCCAAACCTTTCCTGAGCATAGAGACACTGCATGAAATAGGCCACGCCCATCACGGGGGAAAAGCTCCGTTCATTTCCACACACCAGCGTCATTTTCCTTGAATTAAACATAGCTAAAAGCTGTTGCGTAGTGGTGCTGCGCAGACAACAAATGTAAAAAATCGCCAGTTAAAGTTTGTTTGTACTCCTGAGCAAAACAAGGAAACCATTGAGTATTGGCGAGAAGAAAAATGTGGATCTAGCTGTCAAGAGTGTTCATCTTCCGTATATACAATCTTTTTGTGCAACACGCAACCATGCACGTGACATAGGAGAACGCCAGGATTGGAGGGGGGGGTTTCTGTTTTCCCCCGTCTTGGGCGTGGCTTCTGAATGATGACGCGTTACGCAGTGTCTCTATAGCTCGGCGGTTCTGCGCCAACAGCCGGTGTCCAGTGGTCAAATTCAACACACTCAACACCTGCGTCAAGGGAGAGAATAACGATTGCAGGAACTACAGAAAGTATCGGCACCGTCCGCGGCTTTAGGAGCTAATGTATTTATTTGTTGAGCTGTAATCTAAACGGTGTGCTCCAAATGAGGCCCGGGATACTTTCCTCTACTGTGGCACACTGCGCTTCAAATTAGAGAACAATCTCTCTCTCTCTCCAACTCCCACCTCTCTCTCTCTCTCCCCCCTCCCTCCCTCCCTCCCTCCCTCCCTCCCCATCAGTGGCCTTTGTTCTCTGTGCGGATGCGGAGGTGCTGACAGCGTCCCCCGTTGGTTCGGGGGAGGATGGAGTCCGTGTTGTTGATGGCACTCTGACCTCCCCCGGTCCCAAACTCACCTCCAGAGTGCTGATGGCTGCTGGGCCGAGGAACCTCGGGGCCGTCCCACGGCCAGCTGGAGCAACTCATTAATCCTCCAAGCCGCGCGCCCCCCCCACCACCACCACCACCACCACCATCACCACCGCAGACCCCACATTTGTGTTTTTCTGTTCCATTACTCACCGATTGGGGATCCAGTGATTCAGGAGGAGATATCTGTGTGGGACCGGTCCTCCTCGATTTCGAAGGCCGGCACAGCGACAGCGGCTCGGGACACCGCGGCCCCCCGCCCGCAATACGTCATTTTGTAGGCGGCTGCTGGCGGCACATCATGTTCCCGCCCCCCTTTTAGGGGGGGGAAACGCAAGCCTGTCATGTGACTCATGATGACCCGTCTCTGACCTCTAGTTCCGGTGTCCGTCTTAAGTCTTCCGACATTACATGCTGTTGTCGTGGAGCCCAGCGTCGTCGTAGGCTACTTGGCTCGGGGCTGTAATGTAAATCATGTGACATGAGTCACATGATTTGAGATGGGTCAAAGTCATATTTCCATTGTATCTTGCCCATTCTATGGCCAGGCGAGTTGTAATATATTGTCATGTCATGGTGTTTTGGGGGTCATTAATAAACGAGATTGATTCCGTTATTTTTCTATAATTCTTTTGGGGGTAGTGCTATTTCACATTAAAATCAACAGGGAGAGACTTGTGCTTTCCCCCTAAAAGGAGGGCGGGGCCTAATTGCCGATCTGACGTATCCTCTTGTCCTTCCTCCTCGCTCGCCCTCTCTGGTGACCCCCTTTGGCTGAATAATGGGGCTGCGTCTCTTCTTTGAGAGTTCGGGGGGTGGTGGGGGTGGTTGGGGGGGGGGGGGGGGGAGGGAGGGACGTCATTAGGCTGGTCTGCGGTGGTCAGTGTTGTTGGAGGGGGGTCAGGGGTCGGAGAGAGCCTTGTTTACAGACTGTGTGTGTTTACATTCCTGATGGTGAGCGCCAGCTTTAGAGACGCGGGCTGGAAAATGAAAGGAAAATGCTCTTATTCTGCTTAGTAATGGAAAAATCCAACCCGACACATCAAGGAATTATCCCAGATGAGGAAAAAAAAGTTATTTATTTGGTGGGGTTGTTCTTCTGGCCAACGCGTTCGTTCTGGGGTTGATCGAGAGATGACTTCACCGATGAATTTGAGACTTCCTCAATGGACAGAGGCATGGGAAAACCATATGATCCTCTCTGCAGTGTGGAATCACTCTTACAAAGCCTAAATCCATTGTCGGCTGTAATAGTTCACATACCGTAGGCCTAGATGAATAGAGAGGCAAAGTGACCGCCTACTTCCTGCTTCAGCACTACTGATTTTTATCCACCATTTATTTTCCCATAGACATTTCGTAAAATGTTTATAAAAATAGTTTTACTTGGTCAAACCAAACGGTTCAGCTATATTTAGCATCGGGAGAGACCATAGAACATTTCACTGGGACCAAAACTTAAAAAAAACATTGAAAAAATATTCTCTTTAAACACGCATTTTTTACGTTTTGGTCCGAGTGAAATGTCATGCAATCTCTCCGGTTTCTAAATATATCTGAACCGTTTGGTTTGAACAAGTAAAACTATTTTTACAAGCATTTTACGAAATGTCTATGGGAAAATAAATGGCGGATGAAACGCTCTGGTACAGTGCTGAAGCAGGAAGTGACGTTCCACTTTGGCTCTCTATGGAAAACACATACTTCCATGGCTTTGTTGTTTTCATCGAAATGCTTTGAAGCCATTATATTATCCATCATACATGCATCTAATTAATCCATCATAATTTAACGACTTTAACCCATTGATACCCGATGCAGCATTTGTGTGTGTATCCCTTTAAGACCCGGTCTTAAAGGGATACGCACACAAATGAGGGATATACACGCAAATGCTGCATCAGGTATCAATCGGTTAACTGTTGCTCACACAGGCATTTAAGAGCAGGAGTAGTAGTGGGCTGATACAGTATCTGCTTTACACCTTATATAAATATCCATCACACGTTCTGCTACTTCCAGTGGAACCCTATCGTTCCAGCGACATGCTTTTGATTTCAATGCCACGTGTCTGGGAATTTGCAAGTGATCAAAGTTATTGGCTGAGAGGAATGGAAAAGCTATTTCTGGGAGTAAAGTGGGCCGCTTTGCATTGTTTGATATTGCTTCATATCCTTCAGGGAACGTATGGGAGTCGGGGGATGATTTGAGTTTCAAATGGAATAGGGGCCGTATCTACAATATGCCATATGCATATTAATGGAAATGTATAATAAAGTAATGAAACTGCATCAAACAGCAGGCTAGGTGAGAGGGTTATTGAGGTAGTGGAAAAGGGAGAAATGAAGCTGCATTTATATGAGCCTTTTAAGATTGGCTAATATGTTTTCTTTTTAATAAAAGAAAAGTCAGAATAATTCATTTTCATTATTATTTTTTTTTTTTTTTGCTTTATTCTTTTTCATTTCACCGTAACACTAAGGAGAAGCCTATTTCACACATCCGCCGAGCGCGCGGCACGCTGCTACATATATCGATTCATTCTCGGTTTACACTTTGAATATAGCCTCATCTTAAGATTTTACATTTTCCGCTCTGTTGCCTTCATTCAAAGTCATCTCACACGTGTGATAGAATCTGGAGTCTTTTTTAAACGACGTCGGTATTTAAATGAACCATACATACATCCAGCAGCAGCCGGGTCCGACCGGCGGCCCCGTTGAATCTCACCCCGACAGCCCCATATATATACTCCACATCGCCGAGCTTTGTCCGATAATGCTCGCTTCACCGCGCGCACAGAGAGACCCATTCACTTTATACCTTAGTTTGGCAGGAAACAGCTAAAAATATCGCACTTGTAGCCTGTAATTGCTGGGTTGCCGTCTTTATAGTTGGTACTGTATCTGGCTAACGCAACCGCCAATGAATGTAATTGCTGTGTGCAGAGGGGAGAGTGTCATGTCAGTTAGCTCAGGCTGTATAAATATAAGGTACACAGCTGGACTAAGTGCCACCCTTCCCCGCGTATAAAATGTGCTGCGCGGGGGCCAAGAAGTCATTAACAGTGGAGGACACATGCCAAGAAGTGTGAAAAATACCTTGAAAGGTACAAATGGCGTTTCGTGTCACATCAACCTCTCCCCTAATAGGAAGTGCTTTTAACAAGCCGGACTGCTCAGGGTGATATGTTGTTAAGACGTTTGACGCGGACGGAGGATGTACATGTCAGCCTAGCTTGCTCTCAGTTAGTATTGCTCTATGATTCAACTTAATTACTGTAATAAGTGTTTTCCTTCTGGAGGTGGTCCGGAGGTCTACTGTGAGTCATAGTCTATTAGGGCCCCACCACCAGCAGCAGCAGCACACATGCTAAAGGAGAAGGCCTCACCAGCACTGCAGCACCAGATGCTGCTGCAGACTCTACCCATCGGAATCACAGAGAGAGAATGACCGTTCTTTCTTCACAGACCTCGAAGCGACATCGTGCTACCTCGAGAGATTCATTGTGAACGACACGAGTACGAATGAGTTTGCTCAAATCATCGCTTAACTCGGAAACGTTATTCGTAGGCGTCGAAGCCGTCTGTTTTCGCTGATGTTTGTTTGGCAGCGCTGTAAAAAAAAATACACTCCGAGGGAATCGACCACCGCTCGCAAAGGTAGTTACACGTTATTGTACGTGTCAGCGGGAGTCGGTCGACTTGGCCTAATGAAGACACGCCATGCAGGTCCCTAACCACACATCCACTATATATTACAGTTTGCATAAAACACAAGCAGAGGCGGTAGGCGAGTACTCTGCTTGGCTGCACTATGGGGGTAGGTAGAATACGAGTAGAGATAGCGTAGAAGCGGAGCATTTGGAAGCGTCGCAAAATAAGCGAGAGAGGGAACGTTACGGAGCCACGAACATCCTTTCACAAAGTCCATCTGTTCCATTGTAAGTCAACAACAGGACAGATAGAATCAATAGTGAATCTGTATCTGTCGTCCAATGCAAAATGTGGTCCTGGTCACACCTATTGTGCTGGGAGCTACCGCAGAAGCCGTTTTGAGTAAGCCTACTTTGGCCAGGTGTTTAATACAGTATACTGTATCTGTCTGTGCAGATTTTGGTAGCGCGATAGCGTCAAAACCGTGCAAGTGTGTTAGTTGACATCAAAATTAAGGCAGAGTTAGAAAATGGTTGTGAGCCGAGCAAGGGGGCAACCCCCCCCGCCCACTTTACGCCCCTGGCCCACATTCGTTTGAAGTCGTGGGTGTCGCTGCTGGTGTGAACCCAGGTGATCCTCTAGTTCCAGTGTTAAGATGTCTTTGACAAAAGCCAGCTCTGCATACTGTGTATAAGAAAATATCAACATCGGTCGACTCGATAGAGGTTTCAGGAGTTGGCGCAGCTTTATGGTCGAGAGGATGAAGTTTTGATTATTAAAATGTGTAAATAAGTCCATGTCTTTTTCAGCGTGTTAAACACGCTGTTGCTTCCCTGAAAAGTCGATTTGCATCTCCTTGTTCTTTCTTGCTGTTGCCCCGGCCTGTGAGGCTGCACGGTTGGTGGACATAAGCAGGGAGGGACGCCGGGCGTTTTGAAGTTTGTGATCACAGTTTTTGAAAGCACAGGGATCAGTCAGTGGTCATGATTCCTAAACATTTAGAGTGTGTGAAGGATGAGTGTAAATATCCCAAATGGAAGCAGTTGATATTTTTATTCACAACTTTCTCGAGGCTTGCCGGACAGCCAACAGAGTGTCCCTTCATTAGGTGAAGGGGATTTGGGCAGCAGTGGGGAAAGATGCTAAATTCTGTGTTAATGTTGACGTCTGCATTTCATCAAAACTTTTTTTTTTCTTTTTTTGGGGTGGGATGGCTAAAGTCTCCTCCTGCCCGGCTGCTGCACAACCTAATAAACCCATGAGAGTTGCACAGTGTGTTGCTGTTACAATGTTGCAACAACGAGACAAGCAGAGTTCCTGTCCTCTGCACAACCTCCTCCTCACTTCCTCTCGCTCCACCAAAGTAAGGCCAAAACAATGACAACAACACACCACATTGCATTGGTGTGGCACCAGAGCAATTTAGAGAGAGAGAGAGTGGCGTCAGCGGAGGACCAAAATGCATGACTCATTAGCCAATGAACAGCCAGGAAGGGGTCTCGCGCTACTTTTGAATGCTAAAATAAAGCTGATAATGTACAATTTGATAAAAAAAAAAAAAAAAAAAAAAAAAAGTAGGCTACAACACAAACTGTCGGTTTTGCTGCAACTCGACTGTGCTGCTTAATCCAGAACCGTACTTCCTGGAACTCTTGAGAGTAAAAATATGGTCCATTGGAGTGAATGGAGATGTCGCGACTCTTCTATATACACGGCTCTGGTGTGCAGTGTGGTCCAGTGTAGGTAGAGTTAAAGTTGTATGGGCATACTTTTTGGGGTATGAGTGTGATAATTCTAAGCATTAGGGTGATGCATGTTTTGAGAATGTCGGGCTCAAAAATCTTCAGTTTTACATCTTCTCTTTAGGGATGTCATGATACTAGAATTTCTACTTTGATACCGATACCCAGGAACATATCGATACTCGATTCCATTTTCGATACCACGGGAAGGGGAGGATGACGACACATCAAGAAGCATAAACATAAGTTAGACAGATGGACGGACAGACGCACACTTCTCCATAATCTAGGCCTGATCAAACTTTGAATTTAGACAGCAGATTAACCCTGCTCTAGCCATCAGAACACATTTAGCTTGTTGAAGCAACAGATATCCACCAATGAAATCTGTGATTTTTCATTAAAAGAAAGCACTGGTGGTATCAAAACTGTTGCAAATGAGTATTGTATCCATTTCAAATTTTTAGTATTGATACTTATCGATACTATCGATACCTGTTGCAAATGAGTATTGTATCCGATTCAAATCTTCAGTATTGATACTTTTCGTGTTTTGTGTGTGTGTGTGTGTGTGTGTGTGTGTGTGTGTGTGTGTGTGAAAAACTTCACCTTTGTCAACTTTGCTGACTTTGGAGCTATGTTATATAAGATGACTGTATGTGTTCGTCTGGGTGTCTGGTTTCCGCTAATACCAGAAGCTGCACCTCTATAGCTTAAAAGCTGAGCTGGCCAGAGCTCGTCGAACACGGGCCGCCCCGCGCTGCCCCGCGCTGCCCCGCGCCGTAAGAAACTAGAGCGCCACTCGAGCACATGAGGCCAATATGTCCGGTCTGCTGTGATATGCAGATTTCAACGAATCAGTTCAGAACCGCTCCAGAATGTAATGGGTTCTTCCCGAGTGGTTCTTCCTTGGCCCATATACACTCTTCCACCAAGTTTTGTGAAAATCGGCCCAGTAGGTAACATACTGTAACCCCCTTAGGGGAGGTAATAAAGGGGAAAGGCAGCTACTGTAGAGTCTGTTTTCCAAACCCTTAGAGAATGGAGGTTGTTTGTAAGACTGAAAGATCTGGTTTATCGAAAAATACTTCTAAATATATTTTAAAACATTTACTTTTGCGTGCCCACATTCTACAATTTCCCCCAAGCAACCTGATGACCCATTTAATTATTTTTAATTGCACGGATCATTTACAAAACGCAAACAAATAACGCACGCACTTATATATAGACTTGATTTTCGGATCGTACCGTTAAGTCGATTTTGCAACAGTTGGTTCAAAGCAGTCATTTCAGACGTGTGAAGTTGAGATAAAAGGTTGTACCGTAACTGTGTTCGTACAAGTCTCTCTGGGGATCCGGATGACTCTCTTACCACTCTATATACCTAAAGTCATTATCCTGACCTTAGCCCCCTATCCTGCTGTGCAACCGCAACCCTAAGTATAGTGTAAGTGTGGTGCTAAGATGGATAATTACAAGACGTGCTCCTTTTAATTATACGCGGTAATACAAACACTGTGATCCCCAAGAACACCTTTTATGGACTTGAACCCGGCACCCTTCCTCCTCCTCCTCCGCTGCAAGGAGCTGTGAAAATAGAGGATTTATTCTCTAAGTGTTATTGTCAAGAATAATGTCTGCCCCCTCCCCTTCCCCCCCCCCCCCCCCGCCGCCATAATGCCTCACGACAAATCACGCAAACGTTCTAATGTTGCACCAAATCATTCTGTCACAAAAAAACGCCCGCGGAATATTTTATCGCCGCCTTTGGCTGAATGCATCGGTTGCACCGTATATTTGTGACACTTCCTGTTGGCCTGGTTGCAGGCAACACATGTAAAGGTACGCCCTGTTGGGTGTCCCTCTACTCCACGCAGGCTATTTCTGTCTCTGAAGGGAAGGTGATGCGGGCGGGGGAGGGGGGCACGGGGGGCACGGGGGGCTCGGGGGGCGCAAGCAAACAGCGAGGGTCTCAACACTCAAAGTCAACATTACCCTATGTTTGAACTGCACACCTTCGCTCCTGCAACCCACACACACACACACATACGCACACACACACACACACACACACACACACACACACACACACACACACACACACACACACACACGCGCGCACACACACACACACACACTCGCCCCTCATGAGTCTTATTCCTGCCTAACACCCCCTCTAGCAGGCCCAGCTAAATACACTGCTTATCCCGGGGCCGTCCCATAAATCAGGGCAGGAAAGGCACCTCTGACAAGGTCTCACCTCCATGGCCAGCAGCCCCCTTAGCCAGCAGCTCTGACTCGCATGTGACGACTACTTTGGAATAAAAGCACACACAAAAAAAAGACTCCAAAATGGACTAAATGGATTTTCACAGTAACTTTCCCCAACGACAACAACCACCTGTGACAGAGCGACGTTTTGTCGATCGCCGTAAAATTACGATTTTCTTTTCACCCCTGACCTCCACTCCCCCACCCACTTTAGGGTTTGGAAAAAAAACCAGACTTATTGAATGTGCTGAGTCAAGAGCATGCAAAGATGCAGTTAGGAGTTTTCAAAGTCTGACACGAGGCCAAGGGGAGAGTCGAGAGTTTTATTAAACATACGGTAGTGCGTGGCGTGCGCTCCAAACTTCTGACAGTGCTGGGATCCGTTTCAGAGGGAGCACGGCACATTATTAGACAACTAGGACAGCTCTATCCAGCAACATCAGACGAAGGCCCAATATTCTCGAGGATGTCAGCGGGTTCACAAACACAGACTCGAGCTATTTGTGGCTTTCGTTTTGTGAAGTGCGTGAACCCAGAGAGGAGAGCTGCAGCATCAATATCCAACATGACACGTTCCCCGGAGGAAACCGTTTCAAACATCTGAGCGTTTCCCAACATCTCTTTCTTCTCTGATTTTGTTGTTTTGACTTTGTTTATTCATCCTTGTCTCAAAGCGCCGACTTCAAACTTTTCTGCTGCCTTAACTCGTTCCCAACAACTTTGATACCTCAACACAAAAGAATGGAATAGAAAACCCCCAATGAGAAACACAAGCGTTTCATCTCGGGCATGAGGCAATTACCAGGGCAGCGTTACTGAACGCATTCTGCATCGTTTTTTTCTTCCCACCCCCCCCCTCCCCTCCCCTCCCCTCGAGCGTTCAGAGGAATGTCCTCTGGACTGAAGCGTAGGACGTATCGATTCTGACATGTTTATTTTCATGGCAAAGGCATTTTGGATTTCCAACAAGACCAGCACATTTGAGCTGTTGTTGTTGCCCATGTGTCAGTTGGAAAGCTCCCAATACCCTCAATGGGTGTCTCTCTTTTTTAAACAATGCTTTGTCTGACGTGCAGTGTTGGGGGTAACTCATTACAAAAGTAACATATTACATGTAATATATTACTTTTAGCAGTAACTCAGTAATATAACTTATTACTTATAGGATTTCAGTACTATTATACCAGTTACTTTGAGAAGTAAGTTACAAATTGAGTTACATTTGATTAAATCAAAGCACATGAAAAAAAAAGATACAATCATTTCCTAATCAAACTGTGTTTTTATGCAAATAACCACTATAGATGACAATAACAAAGGAAAAGAATAACATTTAGAATTTTGGATTGTTTACACTGACTTCAAGGTGGTTAAAATTATTTTTCGGGATGGTTCCGGGGCGGCGATGTCATTCTGCTGCTGCTGTTGTTTTGGTAAAAGTAATGCAAAAGTAGTGTAATAAGTAACGAGTTACTCTACACAGAAAGTAATATTGTAAAGTAACTTATTACTTTCAAATGAAAGTAACTAGTAATATGTAGTATATTACATTTTGAAAGTAACTTGCCCAACACTGCTGGCGTGGACGTTGATAGTTTGTGGGGCCAGGATCTTAATTAGGTATTTATTTCAGCGTTGGGCCAGCTCACACCAGTAACACTCAAAACGCGGGTGTGTTTTCATTTCACATTAGCGTTGTTGCATTATGCCCAGTGTGTCCTATCACGCCTTGCATCTGATTTACCCAAAGTGTCAAAGTGTGCATTCCAAATCCAGTATTATTGTGTGTTGACTTCCAGAATCTTGGGAAATATACACGGGTGTATAAGGTATCACGCTGCTTATTGAAATAATACGCGTGGCGTTGTCAGTGTAGACGCAAAACAGTTTGCAGAGGCTTTGACACCAAGCTATTTCCCCCCCCCGCCCCCCCATAGGCTCATGTTGACTGTCAGCAAAGCGATCGTGTTGTTGTTTGAGGTAATGCTATACAGAAGTTGATCCGCACTGGCAGTGGCAGCAGGTCCCGAGACACCAGAATAAACAAGAAAGCACGGCTAGTTTTTGTTCTTCATAAAAGTAATGTTCAACATGAAAAGTGGGCATATTTTTTGCAAAGGCTAGTGCATACAAAAATAATACACCGGGTAAGATTAAGTGAATTGATGCCCCCAGATGGGAACATTAATAAAAAAAGGATGAAAAGAGGAATTCTTTGAGTTTCTGTTATAATGAATATTAATTACCGCAGAGGCTTGGAACCAAGAAACCTGACAAAGACAGATATTTTGTTATGATTAATACCGCCACCGCTATTGAAAAAGCGCTCGCCGCGCGGCTTCTCCTACACTTCTCCTTGGAGACAATCAGCGAGGAAAAAGGGACGCAGGCTGCTACCCAGGAGAATTGTCATTGTTCTCACATCATATAAATCAATACGGTGCCTTGGAGAGCTCCTGCATGGCTAAAATGCTTTCATGGAACCTTAGCAGGAGAGGTGGACTCTGTCCCAGGTGCAACATCCCTTTACTATAGGTGCCATGATGGACAGAGGAACATTATTGTGCTGCTGATGGTTTACTGCTTCCAGGCATGTTCTGGTGCCATGACCGATCAAAAGCATAATAATGTCATTTGAGGTTGTATCAGCTTCATAAAGCTTTGTTGAAATATTCTGTAACGCTCTCTCCCCGGAGTAATAACAGCACAGATATAGGATTATGGTATCCAGTACTATATCATCCAAGGGGCATTTCCGTATGGATCAGAATCAGAATCAGAATCCGAAAGACTTTAATGATCCCCGGGGGGAAATTGGGACAAGTTACAGTAGCTCGCTCACAGAACACACATAGCATAAAATATGTATGCAAAATGCCATCATCAAGGAGCCTTTTGGCAGGTATTTATAGTCAATGAGATGCTTTCTCCACAGAATGTCTGCGTATATTCTGCGCTGTCATTGTCCTCGTCGCCGTTAGCTGACATGTCTTCCAGGAACAGGCAGAGATACGGGCCACTATGCTAAGCCAAGGGGGCTTAGATTGTGGCTCATTTCCCAGTGGGCTCAGCCCAGCTCCTGCAGAGGGCTTGTGATAAGAGTGGATATTGGAAGCTATGTAAACCTTGTTAAGCCGCCCTTCCCCTGTGTGCAGGGGGGTAATCCTAAACACCTGGGCTAGTTAACTGGGATTAGGTTGGGATTTGGCGCCCGATGGAGGCAAACCTGATCTTGCTCTCGGTTATTCTGCTCAAATCCCATTTCCATTCTTATCTTTTCACATTCTCTCTTTGGTATGATTCTAACTCAACCTCCCCAATTACAACAGTTACCATTTTTACTGTCGTCGTATTGCTACAGTATTTTGCCTCTGCCCATAATCAGTTATTCAGGGGTTTCTGTGTGCCGAAATGGAATTGGTTAGTGGGCGGGGCTTGGGCATCCATCTTTGATTGAAGTTGACGGAAATACAGTAGGCTATATTCTGCCATTTGTATTGTGAATATGATGGCAGAACACATTTTTATATTTGAAGTTAAATTGATTGCCAATTGTAGCTGATTCCCCCCCCCCTTTTTTTTTTTATTCAACCTGCTTGATATTGAATTTTCCACATCAGATTCATTTTCATGACCTTTTATTTTGAAAGGCAAACGTCCATCGGATCAGCAGTTGGTCAATTGAAGGTCACTGCAGCTCGATCAATAACCAACCATTTACTCGTGGGTTAGTGATTACACAGCTGCTTGTAGTTATTATTTAGGATCAATGGTTCCTCAAAATGGCATAATATATATACGTTTATTGATGTGATGGTTCGTGTGTGAGTGTGTGCGATGAAAACACCCAAATCTACTGCGCTGCGAATCCGCCGGCCAGCTGTTTAGTGTTCGTAGGGACTGGCAACCACCATCATGATGTCTGCATCCTCAACTAACTGTCCGTCTCCGTTTCCGTCTTCCTTCCTAGATGTGGACGAGTGCGCGGAAGCGCTTGACAACTGCAGCATCGACGCCATCTGCCAGAACACCCTGAAGTCATACAAATGTATCTGCAAGTCGGGCTATAGAGGGGATGGCAAGCATTGTGAAGGTAAACGTCTCACTGAATCAACGTGTTCATTTTCACCTGTGGTTTGTTGGCACAGACTCCTGCTTCCCCCCATTTAAACACCAGGAGGATTTCCATACAGTACTAGGGATGTCATGATACCGATACCCAGGGAAATATCGATACTCGATACCATTTTCGATACCACGTGATGACGACACATCAAAAATAAAGTTAGGCAGATGGACGGACAGACACACATTTCTCCATAATCTAGGCCCGATAAGACTCATTAAAACTTTGCACTGACAGCAGATTACCCCCTGCTCTAGCCATCAGCCTATCGGAACACGTTTAGCTTGTTGAAGTAACAGATACCAACCAATGATAGGGAGGGAAAAATCTGTGATTTTTCATTCAAAGAAAGCACTGCTTGTATCGAAACTGTTGCAAATGAGTATTGTATCTGTTTCACATTTTTAGTATTGATACTTATCGATACTATCGATACCTGTTACAAATGAGTATAGTATCCATTTCAAAATTTCAGTATTGATACATTTCGATAGTATCGATACTTTTGACAACCCTATACAGTACATCGAAGTAAACGCCGCATCTCTCTCACGTTGAGTTGCCTTATCTGTCTGGACCGCTGACAGGACTGATAAGAGCCTCTCTGCCTCACTGAAGATGACTCATTAAGCTTAAAAACTCTCCTGTAGAGGGAGGAGAGGAGAGGGAGAGATAGAGGGAGGAGAGGAGAGGGAGGGAGAGAGAGAGAGGGAGGAGAGGCGAGGGAGGGAGAGAGAGAGGGAGGAGAGGCGAGGGAGGGAGAGAGAGAGAGAGAGGGAGGCGAGGGAGAGAGAGAGAGAGAGAGGGAGGAGAGGCGAGGGAGAGAGAGAGGAGAGGGAGGGAGAGAGAGAGAGAGAGGGAGGAGAGGCGAGGGGGACAGAGAGAGAGAGAAAGGGAGGAGAGGCGAGGGAGAGAGAGGGAGGAGAGGCGAGGGAGGGAGAGAGAGGGAGGAGAGGCGAGGGAGAGAGAGAGAGAGGGAGGAGAGGGAGGGAGAGAGAGGGAGGAGAGGCGAGGGAGGGAGAGAGAGAGAGAGAGAGGGAGGAGAGGCGAGGGAGGGAGAGAGAGAGAGAGGGAGGAGAGGCGAGGGAGGGAGAGAGAGAGAGGGAGGAGAGGCGAGGGAGGGAGAGAGAGAGGGAGGAGGGGTGAGGGAGAGAGAGAGAGAAAGGGAGGCGAGGGAGAGAGAGAGAGAGAGAGAGGGAGGAGAGGCGAGGGAGGGAGAGAGAGAGAGGGAGGAGAGACGAGGGAGGGAGGAGAGGGAGAGAGAGAGGGAGGAGAGGCGAGGGAGGGAGAGAGAGAGAGAGGGAGGAGAGGCGAGGGAGAGAGAGGGAGGAGAGGCGAGGGAGAGAGAGAGAGGAGAGGAGAGGGAGGGAGAGAGAGGGAGGAGAGGCGAGGGAGGGAGAGAGAGACAGAGAGCAGAGGGGACTGAAGGAGGGAGAGAGAGACAGAGAGAGAGCAGAGGTGAGGGAGGGAGAGAGAGACAGAGAGAGAGAGAGAGCAGAGGGGACGGAGGGAGAGAGAGAGGGAGAGAGAGAGAGAGAGAGAGAGAGCAGAGGGGACTGAGGGAGGGAGAGAGCAGAGGCGAGGGAGAGAGAGAGTGAGAGAGAGCAGAGGGGACTGAGGGAGGGAGAGCGAGAGAGAGCAGAGGCGAGGGTGGGAGAGAGAGACGGAGAGAGAGAGCAGAGGGGACTGAGGGAGGGAGAGAGAGAGAGCAGAGGGGACTGAGGGAGGGAGGGAGAGAGAGAGAGAGGGAGGGAGAGAGAGAGAGCAGAGGGGACTGAGGGAGGGAGAGAGAGACAGAGAGAGAGAGCAGAGAGGACTGAGGGAGAGAGAGCAGAGGGGACTGAGGGAGAGAGAGCAGAGGGGACTGAGGGAGGGAGAGAGAGCAGAGGGGACTGAGGGAGAGAGAGCAGAGGGGACTGAGGGAGGGAGAGAGAGCAGAGGGGACTGAGGGAGAGAGAGCAGAGGGGACTGAGGGAGAGAGAGCAGAGGGGACTGAGGGAGAGAGAGCAGAGGGGACTGAGGGAGGGAGAGAGAGCAGAGGGGACTGAGGGAGAGAGAGCAGAGGGGACTGAGGGAGGGAGAGAGAGCAGAGGGGACTGAGGGAGGGAGAGACAGAGAGAGAGAGCAGAGGGGACTGAGGGAGGGAGAGAGAGCAGAGGGGACTGAGGGAGAGAGAGAGCAGAGGGGACTGAGGGAGAGAGAGAGAGCAGAGGGGACTGAGGGAGAGAGAGACAGAGAGACAGAGAGAGAGAGCAGAGGGGACTGAGGGAGAGAGAGACAGAGAGACAGAGAGAGAGAGCAGAGGGGACTGAGGGAGAGAGAGAGAGAGACAGAGAGAGAGAGCAGAGGGGACTGAGGGAGAGAGAGAGAGACAGAGAGAGAGAGAGAGCAGAGGGGACTGAGGGAGGGGAAAGCCAGGTGCGGAGTCGCTCCTTTGTGACAAGATGAAATGAAGCAGTAAATTTCCTACACATGTTAGAGGAGAGAATTAAGATAGCGAGTGAAACGGCAGCCAAACCGCCAGGGATCTTTCCACAGCCTAAGGCGGGCTGCACTGTATATAGTCTGTCAGACGCACGTCTGTTTTTCTAGCCTTTTTCAGATGTACCCAAAAGCCTCGCGGACCATTATGTCCCACAATTTTTATTAGTGGTGTTATTACAAAACCATATTTCACAATGTCATTTTCCCCCCTCCTCACTATTATTATTCTTTAATTTACTTGACTGTGTGTTTTTCATGGCCTTCTGCCTGTAGGTTATAAAAGTTTGCTTTATTGAAGCCATTGTAAAATATGTGCGAGGTTGGATTTCCATTCGACTGAAGAGAAGAGTTAGCTGATATCAGCAAGTATCTCAGCAGCCTCCCCTAGAGTTCCAGCGTGTCTTGTGTGGCTCCTTCGAGGATGATCTACTTCTAAAGCAAACAGTCCCAGGCTGAGTTAATGAGTTAATCCGGCACATAAGTCCCAGCGAGTCTTTTGGTTTCTCGGTCCACCGAAAATATTTTTCTGTGTGCGACTTAGAATAGAGGGAAGAGGAAGTGCAGTGATTTGCTTGCACGGGCAAAATGAAGTGCGAAACTTTTAGAAGAAAAGATTAGCACAGTATGAACGTGTTGAATTACGATAAGAAGAACTGTATAAATATTATACTCTTCCTTTGTGTCTTTAGAGCTGTATGTGCAACTCGGCAAATATTAGTTTGAAAGCTAGCACTTATTTCTGTTATAAGAAGGCAGATTCTTTGCTTTATTCAGTAAGACAAGATTGATAACTCTGAGATGTCTCCGAGGAGGAAATTGGCAAGCAGCGACACGTTTCCAGATTTTGCAGAATGGTGATGCCAGGTTACTAAATCCACACTGTGGGACCAAAGTATCGTTATAAATGGCTTCTCTCTGCTGGTTTGCGTGTTAGTTTGAGAAAAGGTTTTTGAATTTCAGTGATTAATTTAAAGTCTGGGAGAGGTGTGATACCTTTTAAGTGCTGATGAGTTGGAGCACAACCTGCGATCCTCGGAGCCTCCACACAGACCAAAGCTGATCTGATCTGGAAAGCTACTGTGTCTTTGAGGGGCTCCAGCTGGTAAAACCACCGTTGTGTTTTAAAGTCACTTCTTTAAACACATTTCTATTTGATTTTTTAAAAATCCGTTTTCATTTTATTATTTTGTAAACCTGATTTTAATTAATCCCTGGCATTTTTATTGTTTATCTTATTGGTTTTAGTTTTATCGTTTGAAAAGCCCTCAGGAGTCAGGATTGTCTTTTTTCTCTCTCTTATTTGTTAGGATTTTAGTTTGTTTACTAGCAAATGTACCCGGCGTTGCTCGGGTTAAATAGGCACAAAGCAATCCAACTGCGCCTTTTGCTTGGCCGGAACTGGTGTCCAGATGGTCCAGGTGGTGTCCAGGAGTACACAACCTGCCTATGACCGTCCCCGGGTCACCGCCAGCCCAATCCGACCTGGGGTGTTCCAGGACTTGATGACCTGCCCATGACCTTCATGGGATCATAACCCCCCCCCCCCCCCCCCCCCCCCCCCCAACATGCAAATTTTCAGCCCAATCGGCCCTGCGATGTGGGCGTGCCTAGAAGACAGACAGACACAGACAGACAACTTCAACTTTATTAGGACTGTAGAAGAAGACATGCTTCTGTCTATCAGACAGGTTTTAGGTATAAAGGAACATTTATGAGTTGACTTGGTAGGACATTAGAAGGACTGAATCAAACAGATTGAAAGCTAGTGGAAGAGAATGGCTGTGTGCCTCTTCTGACTCGGTGTTGGTGTTTCAGGTCTAGAGGGGGGAATGGCTGTGTGCCTCTTCTGACTCGGTGTTGGTGTTTCAGGTCTAGAGCAGATAATGGCTGTGTGCCTCTTCTGACTCGGTGTTGGTGTTTCAGGTCTAGAGGAGAGAATGGCTGTGTGCCTCTTCTGACTCGGTGTTGGTGTTTCAGGTCTAGAGGAGAGAATGGCTGTGTGCCTCTTCTGACTCGGTGTTGGTGTTTCAGGTCTAGAGCAGAGAATGGCTGTGTGCCTCTTCTGACTCGGTGTTGGTGTTTCAGATCTAGAGCAGAGAATGGCTGTGTGCCTCTTCTGACTCGGTGTTGGTGTTTCAGGTCTAGAGCAGAGAATTGCTGTGGGCCTCTTCTGACTCGGTGTTGGTGTCTCAGGTCTAGAGCAGAGAATGGCTGTGTGCCTCTTCTGACTCGGTGTTGGTGTTTCAGATCTAGAGCAGAGAATGGCTGTGTGCCTCTTCTGACCCGATGCTGGTGTCTCAGGTCTAGAGCAGAGTGGGGAAAGTGATGGCTGTTTCAGATCATCGGCCCTAAATGGGCCGGTAAGTGCTGAGCGGAGGTGCGCCCGGGTCTCCTCAGTACCAGCCCCTCAACCATCACCATCACCATCACCATAACCATAACAGACAACTCTTCTCAATCTATCATAGTGTGCCACTCTGCAAACTCTGCAATCTCTCTCTCTCTCTCTTTCATGCATTTAATTTCCTCAGTTTTAGCTACTAGCACTGATGTACTTTATTCACCTTATGTAGCCACGCCCATTTGACACGGTTGTGTGGCCGTCTCAAAACTTCCGGCTAAAAATAATAATAAAATAAAATAAAAAATGGCTGCGCTGCTCCAATATCATCTAACTCTGAATTAACTAATAATTTAGCCAATTGTATGTAACATACCAAATAAAAGCAAACGGCAATGTCTAAGAATGCAACGCCATGTAACTGGCTCGTTAAGTCTCGCATTCCAGGGAATTACGTTAACGTCTGCTGGTCTTATTGACGTAAGTGGCTCGCGCTGCCTCGGAGGAGAGAAAACCATCTGAAGCTTTCTTTGTTGGAGTCCAGGTATGTTTTACAAGAAAGTGCTCGTCATTGTCGACGATAACGTTATCTGACCTGGCTAACAGTGGATACTCGCTTGCTTGCTGTGTACCGGCTCAAAGTAGTAGGCTACGTTCTTTAGTTTACCCCTTCACTATCGCCGAGAAGAGCCTGGTGACGCGAGGTTACCCCTGCACTGTCCGCTCCAAAAACAACTCTCTTATTTTGCGCCGTGACCGCCGGAAGTGTTAAAAGGACCCGGAAGAATTTGGCCCACTGTAAGGTCTGAACATAAGGTGATATTGTCCTTCTATTAAGTATTGGCTATTGTTGGCCAGTCACTGATGTCCACTGGTCCTGCATTACATCACTGGCTTGCCGGGGGGAAGCTAGGCAGGGCTGACTCGGTTAGTGTTGGAGGACCAGTAGGAGGTGCTCTTCCCACTGGTCTCATGAATAATCTCCCCAATGCCCCAGGACAGAGACACGGACTCTGTCCTGTGAGTGAGCGCCGTCCTTCAGAGATGAGACGTTAAACCGAGGTGCTGACTCTCTGTGGTCATTAAAGATCCCATCGGCACAGTCTTCGCTAGAGTAGAGGTGTAACCCCGGTGCCCTGAGGAGTGTAACCCGGGTGTCCTGAGGAGTGTAACCCCGGTGTCCTGAGGAGTGTAACCCCGGTGTCCTGAGGAGTGTAACCCCGGTGCCCTGAGGAGTGTAACCCCGGTGTCCTGGCTCAATTCCCAAACAGGCGTTCCTTCCATCCATGGCCACCTAATCATCCCTCCTTACTTAATTGGCACATTCAGTCGTCAACTCTCCACTGTGATAGCTGATGTTTGGTGAGCGTTCTGCTACACATCACCCAGGTGGGTGCTACACATCGGTGGTGGAGGAGTTGAGTCTCCCCTGCAGTATGTGAAGCACTTTTGAGTAGCTAGAAAAGCGCTATATAAATGCAGTCAATTATGTATTAGTTATAATGGAGCCTCCTTTCTCACCACAGAAACATAACAACAGTTATGTCTTTGTAGCCTACAATTTGTTTAATCATAAAATTTCTCTCAATTATGTGTTGTGTAAATTATTTCTTCGGTTAAATGCAATAATATATCCCCCACTTTTCCCTACCCCGTCAATGGGTGGGGTGGGTCACCCTGTCTTAAATAGGCACTAAGCTTGCCATTAACTTTATTACTATGGGTTTCAGTGGTAAAAGTTTTAGTGTCATACGATTACCGACACACTGTTTCTATCCTGCCAGTGCCAAGGATACAATTCTGGGGGGAACATTGAATCCTTGTAATGGTTTTGCTTGGCGAACTTGGCAAATTGAAATATACCATCAAATATTGGCTATTGTTATCAATCTTCAAAACCCCATGTTGGCCGAACCCCCCAGTTTCAGTTGGAGCCGGCTGATGAGTGAGGGTGGAGGTACGTCGTTAACATTCGCTGAACCAACGCACTGCAGCTGTTGTCCCATCCACTTTTACAAGCGCAGTACCAACTGAAAGCAGAGGAAAAAACACAGCCTTTATTTTTATTTTTAACACTTTTATGGGATGGCCTGATTGGGGCTGATAGATTTAACGTTCTTAATTAGCTCTTGATTGCCTCAGGAGATTAACGTGCACTTTCTCCAAACCCGTGTGTCTCTTCTCTCTCTGCAGATTTAGATGAATGTGCGACGGAATATAATGGCGGCTGCGTCCACGAGTGCATCAACATCCCGGGGAACTACAGGTGCACCTGCTACGACGGCTTCCGCCTGGCACACGACGGGCACAACTGTCTAGGTGAGTGTGTGTAGCTGTGTACTGTGTGTACTGTGTGTACTGTATGTTTCCCTGACTGTGTGTACTGTGTGTAGGTGTGTACTTTATGTTTCCCTGACTGTGTGTACTGTGAGTACTGTATGTTTCCCTGACTGTGTGTACTGTGTGTTTCCCTGATTGTGTGTACTGTGTGTACTGTATGTTTCCCTGACTGTGTGTACTGTATGTTTCCCTGATTGTGTGTACTGTGTGTACTGTATGTTTCCCTGACTGTGTGTACTGTGTGTAGGTGTGTACTGTGTGTACTGTATGTTTCCCTGACTGTGTGTACTGTGTGTAGGTGTGTACTGTATGTTTCCCTGACTGTGTGTACTGTGAGTACTGTATGTTTCCCTGACTGTGTGTACTGTGTGTTTCCCTGATTGTGTGTACTGTGTGTACTGTATGTTTCCCTGACTGTGTGTACTGTGTGTTTCCCTGATTGTGTGTACTGTGTGTACTGTATGTTTCCCTGACTGTGTGTACTGTGTGTAGGTGTGTACTGTGTGTACTGTATGTTTCCCTGACTGTGTGTACTGTGTGTAGGTGTGTACTGTATGTTTCCCTGACTGTGTGTACTGTGTGTAGGTGTGTACTGTATGTATTGTACTGTATGTTTCCCTGACTCTGCGTTGAAATTATATTTCTTTCTCAGGGTTTTCAAAGCAGCCGGCCTTGTCCTTGCACTTCAATATGCTGGATAACATTAACCTTAACTTAACTTAACTTAACTTAACTTAACCTTGCGAGGCAGCTGGATTCACGCAAGATCATGAGATCACGATCATCACATGACGAATCCATCTTGCAATGCTCCAATATCGGTTTGAAGCCGAACCACCAGTGATTCGCACCAATCAACATCCCAGAGGCAGCAGCGGGCGGGACTTAGGTGTGACGACAGCGAGGAACGAAGTCAACCCGTGATAGACAGATGGTTCATCCAATCCCCTGCCAAGTAGATTTTTGAAAAAGTGCGTGCCCCCGGCCTTTCAAAGGTTTGCCGAGCGAGTTCCCCAGTATGGTGCTGTGAAAACAAACCATCTGGCAGCGTCGTCTTAGGAGAACATACTGTATCCACCTTATTTTTGTGAGGCTCCGGCTGTAAAATAATTCTGGGAGCAATATCCGGTCTAGAACGTGAGCAGCTGTGTTTACGCTGGCTTGACGCTGCCTGGATAGTACTCTGCACTGCAGCCCATGACTGCAGCGCAGCGCGTGCCTCCTCGCATCGCATTTCCTTGTCGAACTCCGACGTTAAAAGTTTGCTCGTCACAAAATAACACTCGTTTTGGGAATGTAGCCTAATGATGTTATCTATCACATCCGCTAACCTATTGCTCGTTGAACGAGTCGCCATTTATCAGCTCAGCTGCACCGTTTACAGACTGGGTACATTAGACAGGCTGTGTTGTGTCAAGCTAGACGTAACGGGGGAAGAGGACAGCAGAAGGAAGCAGCACCCATGGTGCATCATGGCCGCCAGAAATAAGGTGGACAGGGAGAGACTTGTTCTACAACGGGCCATTGTAGGGAAAGGACCTCAAACTGCATGCGTCACTTTTCACACACCCCCCCCTGACATAATCCATGTTGTTGCATATGTTTCTGTTGTGATCTTTAGACTGCTCCATCAGACACCAGCTATTTCCTACTTTCACAGAGCAGGTAGTCTCTCCAGACAGACTTCACAGAGCAGGTAGTCTCTCCAGACAGTTCACAGAGCAGGTAGTCTCTCCAGACAGAGTTCACAGAGCAGGTAGTCTCTCCAGACATACTTCACAGAGCAGGTAGTCTCTCCAGACAGTTCACAGAGCAGGTAGTCTCTCCAGACAGACTTCACAGAGCAGGTAGTCTCTCCAGACAGTTCACAGAGCAGGTAGTCTCTCCAGACAGAGTTCACAGAGCAGGTAGTCTCTCCAGACAGAGTTCACAGAGCAAGTAGTCTCTCCAGAGTTCACAGAGTAGGTAGTCTCTCCAGACAGTTCACAGAGCAGGTAGTCTCTCCAGACAGAGTTCACAGAGCAAGTAGTCTCTCCAGACAGAGTTCACAGAGCAAGTAGTCTCTCCAGAGTTCACAGAGCAGGTAGTCTCTCCAGACAGTTCACAGAGCAGGTAGTCTCTCCAGAGTTCACAGAGCAGGTAGTCTCTCCAGACAGAGTTCACAGAGCAAGTAGTCTCTCCAGAGTTCACAGAGCAGGTAGTCTCTCCAGACAGAGTTCACAGAGCAAGTAGTCTCTCCAGAGTTCACAGAGTAGGTAGTCTCTCCAGACAGTTCACAGAGCAGGTAGTCTCTCCAGAGTTCACAGAGCAAGTAGTCTCTCCAGAGTTCACAGAGCAGGTAGTCTCTCCAGACAGAGTTCACAGAGCAGGTAGTCTCTCCAGACAGAGTTAACAGAGCAGGTAGTCTCTCCAGACAGAGTTAACAGAGCAGGTAGTCTCTCCAGACAGAGTTAACAGAGCAGGTAGTCTCTCCAGACAGAGTTAACAGAGCAGGTAGTCTCTCCAGACAGAGTTCACAGAGCAGGTAGTCTCTCCAGACAGAGTTAACAGAGCAGGTAGTCTCTCCAGACCGTATTCACAGAGCAGGTAGTCTCTCCAGACCGTATTCACAGAGCAGGTAGTCTCTCCAGACAGAATTCACAGAGCAGGTAGTCTCTCCAGACAGAGTTCACAGAGCAGGTAGTCTCTCCAGACAGAGTTCACAGAGCAGGTAGTCTCTCCAGACAGAGTTCACAGAGCAGGTAGTCTCTCCAGACAGAGTTCACAGAGCAGGTAGTCTCTCCAGAGTTCACAGAGCAGGTAGTCTCTCCAGACAGACTTCACAGAGCAGGTAGTCTCTCCAGACAGAGTTCACAGAGCAGGTAGTCTCTCCAGACAGAGTTCAGGAAGGGAAAAAGGGGAGACTTTTTTTTTTTTTTTTTTTACGCGTCTGACGAAAGGCGCTGAATGAAGGAAGAGCTTGACCCCGAGCCGGGAGCTGTGAGTGAGCCGTCAGCCGAGCATACTTTCCCATGGTTTAATATTTCACCAGTGTGCTGTTCATATTAGCCCCACGGAGCACACGTTACACTTAAAAGGTTATGAAATGAAGGGAAAAACACTGCTGCGCCTGTTGCTCCGCCTGCTGCTAGGAGCTGTTAAACATATAGACATCAGATCCCCTCTCCCCCTTACACACCTCCCTCCCCCCATCTCTCTCTCTCTCCCCCTTACACGCCTCCCTCCCCCCATCTCTCTCTCTCTCCCTTACACGCCTCCCTCCCCCCATCTCTCTCTCTCTCCCTTCATCCTACACGCCTCCCTCCTTCCCCCCATCTCTCTCTCCCTTCATCCTACACGCCTCCCTCCTTACCCCCATCTCTCTCTCCCTTCATCCTACATGCCTCCCTCCCACCCTCCCTCCCCCCATCTCTCTCCCTTCATCCTACACACCTCCCTCCCCCCCATCTCTCTCTCTCCCTTCATCCTACACTCCTACCTCCCTCCCCCCATCTCTCTCTCTCCCTTCATCCTACACGCCTCCCTCCCTCCCCCATCTCTCTCTCTCCCTTCATCCTACACGCCTCCCTCCCCCCATCTCTCTCTCTCCCTTCATCCTACACGCCTCCCTCCCTCCCTCCCCCCATCTCTCTCCCTTCATCCTACACGCCTCCCTCCCCCCATCTCTCTCTCTCTCTCCCTTCATCCTACACGCCTCCCTCCCCCATCTCTCTCTCTCTCTCCCTTCATCCTACACGCCTCCCTCCCCCCATCTCTTTCTCTCCCCCTTACACGCCTCCCTCCCCCCATGTCTCTCTCTCTCCCTTCATCCTACACTCCTACCTCCCCCCATCTCTCTCTCTCCCTTCATCCTACACTCCTACCTCCCTCCCCCCATGTCTCTCTCTCTCCCTTCATCCTACACCCCTCCCCCCCCCCATCTCTCTCTCCCTTCATCCTACACGCCTCCCTCCCCCCCATCTCTCTCTCTCTCCTCCTTCATCCTACATTCTTTGTCTTGTTTTAACCCCCCAGTCAGACCTGCCTGCTGCTCCTCAGAAGTCTTCTCCCTCCTGGTTGGAGCTGGCTCAGCATGGTGCATTTCGCTTGATATCAGAAAGCCCTTGATGTTGTTAGCTGCTGTGCTGCTCTCTGCTGTAGAGGGAGTGTGTGTAACAAGTGACTTGTTACAGAGGGAGTGTGTGTAACAAGTGACTTGCTACAGCCTCTCTGCTGTAGAGGGAGTGTCTGTAACAAGTGACTTGTTACAGAGGGAGTGTGTGTAACAAGTGACTTGTTACAGCCTCTCTGCTGTAGAGGGAGTGTGTGTAACAAGTGACTTGTTACAGCCTCTCTGCTGTAGAGGGAGTGTGTGTAACAAGTGACTTGTTACAGCCTCTCTGCTGTAGAGGGAGTGTGTGTAACAAGTGACTTGTTACAGCCTCTCTGCTGTAAGAGGGAGTGTGTGTAACAAGTGACTTGTTACAGCCTCTCTGCTGTAAGAGGGAGTGTGTGTAACAAGTGACTTGTTACAGCCTCTCTGCTGTAAGAGGGAGTGTGTGTAACAAGTGACTTGTTACAGCCTCTCTGCTGTAGAGGGAGTGTGTGTAACAAGTGACTTGTTACAGCCTCTCTGCTGTAGAGGGAGTGTGTGTAACAAGTGACTTGTTACAGCCTCTCTGCTGTAAGAGGGAGTGTGTGTAACAAGTGACTTGTTACAGCCTCTCTGCTGTAAGAGGGAGTGTGTGTAACAAGTGACTTGCTACAGCCTCTCTGCTGTAGAGGGAGTGTGTGTAACAAGTCACTTGTTACAGCCTCTCTGCTGTAGAGGGAGTGTGTGTAACAAGTCACTTGTTACAGCCTCTCTGCTGTTAGAGGGAGTGTGTGTAACAAGTGACTTGCTACAGAGGGAGTGTGTGTAACAAGTGACTTGCTACAGCGGATCTCCTGTTTCAGGTGAAGCGATGACAGACAGGCGTAACAATGTGTAAAGGTGTAAAGGGGCCGTTACATGCGGGTAGTTTTAGGCACCAATCTCGCATGAACTAAAATGCTGGGGTGAAGGCAGACAGGGGGGGTAGGGTTAGGGTTAGGGTTAGGGTTAGGGGGTACACATCTGTGTTGGGGGGATGGGGAGGGGACTGGCAAGTTGAAATCGATAACAAACGTGTTTTGACTTGACGATGCTCCCCGCGTTACTCTCTCTTTCTTTTATTCTCTCTCATCTCTCTCGATCTCTTTCTCCCTGACGCACGCACGGGCACACACACACATACACACACACACGCACGGACACACACACACACAACCCTGCTTTACAGTGTAAAGCAGGGTTATTTTCCGAGCCATTTAGCACCGCCGGTCTGGTTGTATGTGGATCATTTGCTGCGCTGTGGATCAGATCCTGCCTTGCAAGCAGGTGTGTAATTGCAATATCTGGTTGTGCTGCTGCATCAAACAGAATCGCGTTTGATACAATTCTTCATAGTTAAATGCACGCACGCACGCACACGCACGCACACGCGCACACGCACACGCACACACACACACACACACACACACACACACACACACACACACACACAAGCCACCACGGAGCTTTCTTCTGCGTGTTGCTTGTTCTTTACAGATGAACTGTGTGCTAGAGGGCAGACTCCATTTCTGAGAAATCACTCCTGCACATTCTTTTAATCACAATATTCCTGTGAAACATGACATGGTCATTATTAATCGGACTACTTTATTAAGGCGGCCTGGTTCCGTTCCGTGGCGCACGATCACCGATGACATCACCGATGACATCACAATTGCTTGACTGATGATGACATTACAATTTGCTCGAGTGACATCACTGATGACATGACTCACACAACCCTGAGGACGAGCCAGCCAATATTTTTGCCAGGCAGGCAGCCATGTGACGGACATCAGTAACACACACATGGCATAGTAGCGAATTCACCCATTTCCACCAACCAGCGTAGCACATAAAAGTGGCATAAAAGTGAAGTACCATCGACTAATCAATTGCTATGTAGGGCTTCAAGTACAAGCCAGTCTTTCTGAGCACATGTCCCAACTCTGGCTTTGAGAGCTGAAGCTACTCTGAAGACTTTTTTGGGAGAACGTAACCCGTTCTAAGTCCCTGCTCCACGCTGCTGCTGAGGGAATAATCCTCGGCACAAAGAGGAGGAGAGGAAGAGGTATAGCCGAGGTCTCATGTTGAGCTCCCGACTTCCTCTTCCAGGTTTCAAGCTCCTGAGAGCAGATGAGTCCCCGACGTGGCCCTGGAGCTCAGCCGGGGTCAGGCCAGGCAGAGAGCCCTTACAGAGCACATGTGTCCGAGGCTCAGCTCAGCCGGGGTCAGGCCAGGCAGAGAGCCCTTACAGAGCACATGTGTCCGAGGAAGCCGGGGTCAGGCCAGGCAGAGAGCCCTTACAGAGCACATGTGTCCGAGGAAGCCGGGGTCAGGCCAGGCAGAGAGCCCTTACAGAGCACATGTGTCCGAGGCAGCCCCGTGAGGCCTGGCCTGACCATAGTGTCTGAGGCTTGGGAGAACGAGATGTTCACCTGATCCGCAAAGTTCACTCCCGAGTGTGGAGTCTGGGCTCCTCGAGGCCTTGGTTTTCCCCTCCAGCGTTTTCTGTTTGTTTGTTTTTCCTTGTGTTTGTCATGAAGACAGTGCTTACAGTAGTCCTGGTGTTAACCTACACCGTGCTCTCCTGTGGACCTTCTGGTTAGTCCTGGTGTTAACCTACACTCTCCTCTTCTGTGGACCTTCTGCTTAGTCCTAGTGTGAACCTACACTCTCCTCTTCTGTGTACCTTCTGCTTAGTCCTGGTGTTAACCTACACTCTCCTCTTCTGTGGACCTTCTGCTTAGTCCTGGTTTAACCTACACCGTGCTCTCCTGTGGACCTTCTGCTTAGTCCTGGTGTTAACCTACACTCCTCTTCTGTGGACCTTCTGCTTAGTCCTGGTGTTAACCTACACTCCTCTTCTGTGGACCTTCTGCTTAGTCCTGGTGTTAACCTACACTCCTCTTCTGTGTACCTTCTGCTTAGTCCTGGTGTTAAACCTACACTCTCCTCTTCTGTGGACCTTCTGCTTAGTCCTGGTGTTAACCTACACTCCTCTTCTGTGTACCTTCTGCTTAGTCCTGGTGTTAACCTACACTCCTCTTCTGTGGACCTTCTGCTTAGTCCTGGTGTTAACTTACACTCTCCTCTTCTGTGGACCTTCTGCTTAGTCCTGGTGTTAACCTAAAACTTTTCATCATTTTTGGGGGCCTTGCTCAGATCATTTTCGAACTCGACTTTCATTTTGATGTCAACTACACACCTGTGAAGTTTCATGACAGACAGACATAAACACCTGGCAAAGTTCTGTACTAGTCCCCGCTGCAATAGAGAGGCAAAGTGAACGTCCCTTCCCTTCCTGCTTCAGCACTGTACCAGAGATTTTCTTCCGCAATTTATTTTCCCATAGACATTGTGTAAGATGCTTATAAAAATAGTTTTACTTGGTCAAACCAAATGGTTCAGCTATATTTAGAATCGGGAGAGACCATAGAACATTTCACTCGCACCAAAACAAAACAAAAACATAGAAAAAATATTTTCTTTAAACCCGCATTTTTTTTAAAGTTTTGTTCCGAGTGAAATGTTATGCGGTCTCTCCTGTTTTTAAATATATCTGAACCGCTTGGTTTGAACAAGTAAAACTATTTTTATACGCATTTTACGAAATATGTCTATGGGAAAATAAATGGCGGATAAAAATCTCTGGTACAGTGCTGAAGCAGGAAGTGACGTTCACTTTGCCTCTCTATTGGCATCAACATGAACACCTTTTGCCTTGATGACACACACACACACGCACACACAGATTCACAAGGCGGAAACGACACCAGCCCCGCTGTCGCGGTGGGTAAAAAAGTACGACAAGAAAAACTTGCGATGACATGAAATGGCGAGTGCAGTATTGTATCGCAATTAAGATTATTTGTCAATATCGTTCAGCGCTAGTATAGGGAGAGGCTCTGTTGTGCGGCTCTGTGCACAACGAGGTATTCTCTCTCTTCGCTGCCTGCCCGCACGCCCGCGCCTTGTGACTCCTCGTAATTGGCTTGTGGTGGCAGCATAATGACATTGGCCGGTGGCAGCAGGCGTTGGAGCGTGAAGCGGAACGCAGTCCGCGCACCGCGCCACACCGGTGACGCACACTGGCTTTCTGAGGTCTTCCCTGCAGTCTGCCCCCGCTTACGCGCCGCGGCCATCTTCCCTGTCTGCCCTCCGCACACAACGATGTCACGGAGTCAGCAAGGTGGAAGCCATTCAATATCACAGCAGCACACTGCGGCCCTGTCTTGCGACGAGTGAGATGTCACTCAGTGTATAATTGACCTCGCGGCGAAGCTATTGCAAACCCGCTGGAGATATCCGCCGACGAGAAGCAGCCGAAGCGTAACGACTTTATTACATCTTTTATAACTGTCATCGTGAGCTGGAGTCTTCGCGGACGTGATGGATGGACGGTGCTCAATCAGCACACCTCTTACATGACGAGGCTGTAAAAGGACTTTTAGGGTCTTAGGAAAAACAGAGGAATCAATGTCAGTTTAATCCAAAACACACATCCTCTTAACAATGAAAAGCAGATGCAGGAAGGGGGTATTAGTTCCCACTCGAGTACCAGCGTCCCCACATTTATGACCTGTGTGTTTTGTTTTCGGGTCCTTCAGAAAAGCTAAAATTCCTCCTTATCATCGGCACGGTTCGTTAAACCCTCTCGAGGAGCCAGTGTGGCGCTGGATATCATTAGCATCTGGACAAACAGCTAGCTGATAGATTTACAGCCGCGGCGACTCACAGTTTTCTCAAAGCTTTAGCTTCTACCTGGAGCGTTTTATCCTTCTGGACCGGGCCGATCAGAGCGGAGCCAGAAGACTTGTACGTGCGTAAGATAAATACAGATGACTTGTGTTCTGAGGAAACCATAACGCCAAGAATCCCATGCAGCCCATTACCGCGCCGAGCGTGACTAGCTGCAGGAAAAGAACAGCGGGCTCAGAATAGACTTTTACACATGTGTGACAGCTCGGAGGAGACGACAGCGCCACCATGCTGTCATGATTCTGGCCCCGGAGAATGAGCACTTGTTATTCTATGATTTACTTATTCATCGCTCTCTGCTCTCTCAGGCAGCAGTGCATGTTACTCCCTTTTGCTCAGCTTAACAGGCCATGTTCCTTTTGATTTTTATTGATCAGCACTGATTTGGTTTGTATTGATTTCGCAGAGCCCAATTCCCTGTCCAATCTATAGGCAAATTAATGCCCTTTTACTTTAACCTTCCTCAAAGACATAACATGATCTATAATAATGCAAACGTGACGCCGTGACACCTTTTGATAAGAGGCTTTTGAAGAACTGTGTTTGTGGAAGCCACTGACCACAGGTTAGGTCAGTCAACACTGTGTTTGTGGTAGCCACTGACCACAGGTTAGGTCAGTCAACACTGTCGAGTGTTTCTCCAAAGGCTCTGTACCATGCAGTCCAAAATATAGTCTCGCGAGAAAATTGCATTACAAGCACATTTTTCTGTGGTCATTTTCTTTGGGACCAATCACATTGGCAGTTCATCAATAAAGAAAGAAAGGATTTTGGACAAGTCCTTGATAAGTTTTATCTTTCGCCGCCCCCCCCCCCCCCCCCCCAATCCACCGTGAAGTCTTTGAGTGATCGCTTGGTTGAGTCTGCCTGCCATCCCCGGCACTTGTAATCCTCGGGGATCGTGTTGCAAGGTTGGCTAATCAAACAAAGAGAGGGTCGAGGCTGATGCATTATTGACCAGGTCCTGATGGGAAAGAGTAGTCATCAAAGAGCTGCACGCTGATTTTGTCCACAGCCTTTGAAGGACACTTAAATGCATTCCTTTAAGTGCATTGGACACTCTTTCAAGGTAGTGACAATACCCCCCCCCCCCCCCCCCCCTCTTCACTTGGACTGATAACATTTGATTCTGTCCACGGATGAGAAGATGCCCTTAACTACCCCCACGCCTCCCCGAGAGCCGTCTGTAACCATCCCACTGTTTGGGATGCAGTCGGGACAACACTGATCTGATTAACTCCTCCGCTGGCATGGACCAGTGTGAAGCCCATTATACCCAGAGGGGAGCCTGTTGGAACAGACGCTGTCGGAGCTTAGCACTAACCCCCCCCCCATCCCTCACTTCCCCGCCGCAGATGCAAAATACCCTGCTCTCTCTCTCTCGCTCCCCAGTGAGCAGTCGCTTCGCTGTCACCGTGACACGCAAAGGATCAGGTTTGGACAAGAGCTTCTCTCTCCACAGTTCAGAGGAGAGGCGCCGGAGTGACGAGTTGTGCGCGACAGATCTGAGATTGGCGCATTAAGCCGGGGCTCCTGAGGAGCATCGACGCACTCTCTCTCTCTCAGGATTGCTCGGTCCCGTCCGGCATGAAATGAACAGTTCCATCTGAGCCCACTGGTGGGGCTTTGGGGGGAAACTCAAGCCTGAGATTGGGCTTAGGGATGTAAGCATCCTGCAGACTGGGAGCCGTCAGACGTCAGCGGCAGGGCCTCTCGTCTCCTTGGCACAAGGCTGTCCACCCAAACACTTATCCTGGGGTTTGTTTTTAAAATACTTCCAGACTTGTTTTGGAGGAACAGAGAAATACCATTTGGTATGACCTTATAGCTCATAGCTTTTCATTTAGGAAAGAACTCGGCGAGAGATTGGAAGTGGAGTCTAAGTCTGTGCTTATTTACCGAAATGGTTACCTGGGAGACGGGCCCAAAAAAGTCTAAAAAAGCCTGAGTTCAATCAAAGCTGTGTTACTTTTTGTTTATGTAATAGCATCAAATCAAACTTCACTGCTGAATTAAGGATGAAATGCTAAACAGAGATTGTATTCGTGTTTGCAGAGCAGATGTGGATCAGCTAGCTTGTATTTGACACAGTGGGTCCAGGCAGGATAACAAGACAGGAAGTACTGGAAGTAATAAATTGTTCAAAAGCTAAATACTACAAGTGTCTTATGGAATCAGCTTCCCAATCTGCGATAGTCAACTCACAGCGCTACGATCTCAGAAGAGCGTGCGTGATGTTGTGCGCAGAGGAGATGAGAGAACAAGAGTTCCAGGCAATATATCAATTTCTACGACCTCGGCTGACATGTGCGCCCCCCGGTGGGGGGGCTGAGTGTTTGTTAGCACGCAGCCAGCGTCAGTATGTGTGCACTCAGTCGTCCTCTCAGCTGGGGTTCGAACCCGGTGCCGTGGTCAGCGCTCAGTCAAGTGGCTGCAAAAATGCGCTGTGTCATTGAACTCCGGGCGCGTCGGGAGAGAAAGAGGAAATCCTGTAATCCCCCGTAAAAAAAAAAAGAAAGAAGAAGAAGGGATCTTGTTTTAATTTGGGGGCGAGCTGCGTGTGCCGCCTGCTCCCTCCGATGCCGATGCCCGGTCAAAGCCGAGCCGACGCTCACCTACCGGAGCTCCTCACCCAGCTGTTCTGCTGCCTGTCCCTGCCTTCTTATTAAAGAGTGCGTGCCCCTTCCACTCCTGTCAAATGAGAAGCCCCGACCAGGCCCAGTGTCGGTCCTCTCACCTCCTTGTCTCTGCTCTGTCTAGACCACAGAGACGCGTCTTTCATGACAAGACATGAGTCGTTTTTCACTTTTCCCTCCCCGTTAAAAACTCTGGGTCAGCAATAAATGCCCCAAAAGTCGATGAACCTTAAATGGGGGGGGGGGAGAACGAAAGAGTTGAGCGTTTCTCCAAAATACGGGTTGAGGAGTTTCTGTAACTCAACCACCATGTTTACATGGCTCGAAAGCTCAGCACAAGGCCAAATGTTATATATACAGTCAAGGCTATCTGAGAAACCAGCGGACATGGCCTCCGCAAACACAACCAATCTCTTAATCTCTCTCCGTTTGAACCTTCCCTTTCCCGAACTTCTCCTCGAGTGAAGCAAGGATAGAGCAGAGACATGTCTCATTTTTCACAAGTGAGGCAGCCCTTTTAACTTGATTAAGACAGGGTCCCCCCCCCCCCACCCCCATCCTCTCAAGAGAATTTTTAAAAAATGTTTTAAGTCCAAATAACATGAGCACTTCTCCCGGCCGTGCCAGAACCCCTTTCCGTTTGGAAATATTTGCTTTGGACGCCAGCCTTGCCCAGCACACAACACAGGCAATTATGGGAGCTATTTAAACAGGAGAGATCTACTGACAGCCGACGCCTCATTTGGAGGGATGAAGGAATCAGGAAATGAAACCTTCATTGATGCGCCGAGGGGATGGAAAGAGAATTCCTGCAGGGCGGCGCTGTGGGCTGGCTGCATATCTCATGGGCATTCTTCTCATGTGTGGAGGACCTTTGTGTATGTGTACAGTAGCCTTAACATGTTTAGGTTTCGCGGGTTTGCACGTGTGTGTGTGTGTGTGTGTGTGCGCGTGCGTGTGCGTGTGTGTGTGCGTGTGCGTTTGGGTTTTTCGGTGGCTACTAACAGTTTATCTCTAAAGGTGCTTGCCGCTCAAAGGTCTTCGTTCTGTTATTGTCCTCCTTTGACTCTGACCTTCAAGTCTAAATGTGACCAGTGAGTGCACTGCTTCACCTGGCTGCAGAGTGAACTGTGTGAGTGCACTGCTTCACCTGTCTGCAGAGTGAACTGTGTGAGTGCACTGCTTCACCTGGCTGCAGAGTGAACTGTGAGTGCACTGCTTCACCTGGCTGCAGAGTGAACTGTGAGTGCACTGCTTTACCTGTCGGCAGAGTGAACTGTGTGAGTGCACTGCTTCACCTGTCTGCAGAGTGAACTGTGTGAGTGCACTGCTTCATCTGGCTGCAGAGTGAACTGTGAGTGCACTGTTTCACCTGTCTGCAGAGTGAACTGTGTAAGTGCACTGTTTCACCTGTCTGCAGAGTGAACTGTGTGAGTGCACTGCTTCACCTGGCTGCAGAGTGAACTGTGTGAGTGCACTGCTTCACCTGGCTGCAGAGTGAACTGTGTGAGTGCACTGCTTCACCTGGCTGCAGAGTGAACTGTGTGAGTGCACTGCTTCACCTGCCTGCAGAGTGAACTTTGTGAGTGCACTGCTTCACCTGTCTGCAGAGTGAACTGTGTGAGTGCACTGCTTCACCTGGCTGCAGAGTGAACTGTGTGAGTGTACTGCTTCACCTGCCTGCAGAGTGAACTTTGTGAGTGCACTGCTTCACCTGCCTGCAGAGTGAACTTTGTGAGTGCACTGCTTCACCTGTCTGCAGAGTGAACTGTGTGAGTGCACTGCTTCACCTGTCTGCAGAGTGAACTGTGTGAGTGCACTGCTTCACCTGTCTGCAGAGTGAACTGTGTGAGTGCACTGCTTCACCTGGCTGCAGAGTGAACTGTGTGAGTGCACTGCTTCACCTGGCTGCAGAGTGAACTGTGTGAGTGCACTGCTTCACCTGTCTGCAGAGTGAACTGTGTGAGTGCACTGCTTCACCTGCCTGTAGAGTGAACTGTGTGAGTGCACTGCTTCACCTGGCTGCAGAGTGAACTGTGTGAGTGCACTGCTTCACCTGGCTGCAGAGTGAACTGTGTGAGTGCACTGCTTCACCTGTCTGCAGAGTGAACTGTGTGAGAGTGCACTGCTTCACCTGTCTGCAGAGTGAACAGTGAGTGCACTGCTTCACCTGTCTGCATAGTGAACTTTGTGAGTGCACTGCTTCACCTGTCTGCAGAGTGAACTGTGTGAGTGCACTGCTTCACCTGGCTGCAGAGTGAACTGTGTGTGTGCACTGCTTCACCTGTCTGCAGAGTGAACTGTGTGAGTGCACTGTTTCACCTGGCTGCAGAGTGAACAGTGAGTGCACTGTTTCACCTGTCTGCAGAGTGAACTGTGTGAGTGCACTGCTTCACCTGGCTGCAGAGTGAACTGTGTGAGTGCACTGCTTCACCTGTCTGCAGAGTGAACTGTGTGAGAGTGCACTGCTTCACCTGTCTGCAGAGTGAACAGTGAGTGCACTGCTTCACCTGTCTGCAGAGTGAACTGTGTGAGTGCACTGCTTCACCTGGCTGCAGAGTGAACTGTGAGTGCACTGCTTCACCTGGCTGCAGAGTGAACTGTGTGAGTGCACTGCTTCACCTGTCTGCAGAGTGAACTGTGTGAGAGTGCACTGCTTCACCTGGCTGCAGAGTGAACTGTGTGAGTGCACTGCTTCACCTGGCTGCAGAGTGATGGTTTTGGTGACATGACACATTGTTTTGAGAGGGGAGAGACAGCTCTGCTGATGGAATGTGAGAGCAGGACAGCCTAAGAGGGTCAGGAGGGTCAGGCTCCACTAACCTACTTATCAACCCCTGAGAGTTTGCTCTCGTCAGGTGTGTGTGTGTGTGTGTGTGTGTGTGTGTGTGTGTGTGTGTGTGTGTGTGTGTGTGTGTGTGTGTGTTGCTACATTTCAGCATGTGTATGTGTGCATCCATCCGTGTCTGCATGTCTGTGTGGAAAAAACCCAAGAGGACAGAGTAGAGTGAAGTAGTTTAATTTCTAACTCTGCCGGGCTGAGAATTCCCCAGAAAGGAAACTTAATCTAGAGGCCTTCTCAGACTGGACAAATAGACAGTAAATTAGTTTCGCATGACGGTTTATTAAAAAAAAGCCTTGTGTCTACAGCGGATTATTGATGCATCGCGCAGGGGGGGTGGATAAGGTTCCCGTGTGGCGGGTCGGTGTAGTGACGGGACAGAGCACCGCAGGTCTCCGGGGGGCAGAGACAATAATGGAGCATCGCTTCCAGAGCCGCAGGGCACAGAGGGCAGGCCGGGGGGTCACCGCCGGTACAGAACGCGCCAGGCGGGCGAAAGCATCTGCGCCGTTAATGTAATATGGCATCGTGCAAGCTGGCCTTTCATTGTGGAAGTAAATAAATAAATCAAAAGATTAATAGACGTTTCCTTCGCTATGCGTTTGTTCCCTTTTCTCCCCCCCCCCCCCCGAGTCACGCAACGACTGGAGTTGGTTTCGTTCCGTTCAAACGGAACAGCTGGAAGTGCGCTGTTAATGATCAGCAGCGGGATTGATACAGGAAGTAGTTCACGGTCAGTGTGTCGTTTGGATTGTGTTATGCCCCATGGTCGCTCATCTCCTTCCCCCCCCCCCTGCTCCCCTCCTCACGTCTCTTCTCATACTGCCAACACTTTCTCTCACCTCTCCACCTCCACTTTTCCTTTCTCCCCCCCCCCCCATCCTCTTCCCTGCATTCCTTCAGTCATGGGGGCTGACAGACACTCGTCATCAGCAGGTACTCTGGCCCAGGTGGGTCAGGTTTCCACTTTGCCAGAGGATTGTGCTGCGTGTGCGTTTTTTTGGCTTGGTGCTTCGCACAGTTGGAGGCTTTCAGTGCGAGGGTGGTGCGCGAGGGTGGTGCGCCGCCATGTCCGATAACCATGAAGGAAGAGAGACACCACCTCCTCAGACACCTCCAGACAAACTCCCTCCTGACTTCTCATAATAAACAAACACTTTTTCTTCTCGTCTTTGTCTTTATTTTATGACCCTTTGCACCGAAACCACACCAGAGTCGTGTTTTATTGACTTGATTGCAGACTGCTGAGGAAGGTAACTGCTAATAAATATAAATACTCAGTGTGCTCCACAATAAATAAATAAAAAAAGAAATTATACTGAGAGTGTAGGAGAGGCAATTTTGGAACCTGGATGGTTTCAATTCAGAGGAAACAAAAGTATTGTTTTTTATTCTTAACCTATGCAACATTTTAATTCTACTTGAAAATGTTTTTGCTCAAATAATACTCGTAATTGGGTAAACATAAATCCTACCACCTCTGCGTGACTCAGTGTTTCTTGTAATTGGCTGTTACTTGGGTCATTACTTGACAGCCTTCACGCAAACAGTAGTTTACTTATAAGTGGATAATTAAATATTTGATTGGAGTGTTTGTTTGGTCTTGAATTCATTTCGTATGAACCCTCTCTCTCTCTCTGCTGGCAGATGTGGATGAGTGTTCAGAAGGGAACGGCGGATGCCAGCAGATTTGCGTCAACATGATGGGCAGCTATGAGTGCCGCTGCAGAGAGGGCTTCTTCCTGAGTGACAACCAGCACACCTGCATCCAGAGGCCCAAAGGTGAGCCTCCCTGACGCAACGCACACACACACACACACTGCCAAGCTGTTCCGGTCGTGGCTCCACCCCCTCTGCCGATCTGGGGAGAGTTGTAGACTAGCACATGCTTCCTCCGATAGATGCGCAGTCGCCAGCCGCTTCTTTTCACCTGACAGTGAGGGGTTTTACTGGCAGGGTGTACCGTAGCGTATGGGAGGATCACACTACCCCCCCCCCCCTCAGTTCCCCTCCCAACAAACAGGCATCCCCAACCAGAGGAGGCGCTATAGTGCAGCGACCAGGACACATAGCCCTTAATCCGGCTTCCCACCCGCAGACACGGCCAATTGTGCCTGTATGGACGCCCTCCGACCAAGCCGGAGGTAACGCGGAGGTCTCGAACCTGTGACCTTCATGTTTGGTAGGCAGGGAATCTACCTGCTGCACCACCCAGACGCCCCCCATGAATGTACCGCTGCACTACCCAGACGCCCTCACACAGCAGACACACCAAACGTTCATTATATAAGCAAATGTTGGCCCAACCTTCTGTGAATAATGAGCTGAATTGTGCCGACGCAAGCTGTTGAGAACGGGATCGGCCCTAACAAGCCTAAACGAAAGGTGAGCAAAGGTGAGCAGAGGTAAGCGTATCCAGTTTGGGAAGAAAGAAAGAAAGAAAGAAAGAAAGAAAGAAAGAAGAGGATAAATCAGTTTTTGTTTTCTTTCTAACCTTTCAAATTGAACCAATCGAGTGGTTGGCAGCATTTGAAGGTATCAGTGGTATGAAAGTGGCCTGCGGGGGACTGGGGAAAGAGAAAACGATTAAAGACGTAGCCCGGGGCCGGCGCACCTCGTGTTTATAGAGCATTCCTGTGGGATGGAGAGGTGACAGGAGAAGCCGACCTGCTCCCAGACGAGCTCGTCAGACAGACGAACACTGCTGCAAAGTTACATTAACAACAGCGTGGTCGTGTTCAGGGGAAAATCAGCTGTCAGGAAAGATCTCTATTGTGCATAATATCGTGTTGTAGCAATTTCCCCAGTGACTTGGTTTCAGAAGTCAAGAAGTTAGGATACAACAGTGCAGTGATTGCAATTTGCAACTGCTCTATTGTAGTTTGGTTGAAAAACACAAAAACAATATACAGTATGTCATAAACAACATCAACTTCTTTGTCTTTTTCCTTTTCTTTTTTGTAATGGCTGATGTTTTATAAACTACTTTTTTCTACTCTGTTTCTCTTTAAATTGTGGAAAGGTAGCATTTTCTCATACTGTTTTACACCATTTTTATTGTGGTTTCGGGTTGTCCGTCTGTCCGTCTGTCCGTACCTCCATACCTCCTATCCGGACTTCCGTCCGATTCTCGTGAACGCAATATCTCAGGAACGCCTTGATGGAATTCAAATTTGGCTCAAATGTCCACTTGGACTCAAGGATGAACTGATTAGATTTTGGTGGTCAAAGGTCAAAGTTCAAGGTCACTGTGACCTCACAAACAATTTTCATGATCATTAACGCGATATCTCAAGAACACTTTGATGAAATTGCTTCAAATTTGGCTCAAACGTCCACTTGGACTCAGGAATGAACTGATTAGATTTTGGTGGTCAAAGGTCAAAGTTGAAGGTCACTGTGACCTCACGACTGCCATTTTCATGCTCGTTAACGCGATATCTCAGGAACGCCGTGATGTAACTTCCTCAAATTTGGCTCAAACGTCCACTTGGACTCAAGGATGAACTGATTAGATTTTGATGGTCAAAGGTCAAAGTTCAAGCTCACTGTGACCTCATGACCACCATTTTTATGCTCATTAACGCGGTATCTCAGGAACGCCTTGAGGGAATTTCTTCAAATTTGGCTCAAACATCCACTTGGACTCAAGGATGAACTGATTCGATTTTGGTGGTAGTTCAAGCTCACTGTAGCTAGGGATAGGAGGGTTGTAGAGAGTCGGGATTCGAGGGGTGGATAAGGGGCTGTGGGTGGTGGGACTGGGGACGTGGTGAGGGAAAGGGGCGGAGCTAGGGAAAATGGGCTGTAGCCAAAGAGCATGGAAGGAAAGTCGACACTGATGCATTTTTGGAAACAACCCGCTAGAGGCGCTGCGGTAGCGCCAAAGCAGCGCCAAAGCCGCCATCTTGGCCCTATAATCCAGCTTCCCCCCTGCAGACATGACCATGTATGGACGTCTGACCAGCACTACCCGGACGCCCACATATTCCTGACTTTGTCCTCTGTGTAGGATCCTTCTCACGTTGCTGCTGGCTACAGAGTGCACAGCTCACTCACACACTGCCTCCTGCTGGCTACAGAGTGCACAGCTCACTCACACACTGCCTCCTTCTGGCTGCACAGTGCACAGCTCACTCACACACTGCCTCTGTTCTCTGTTCAAGAGATGTACACTTGGCTCATAGCTCTGACAAGTAACATCAAAGAAAAGGAACAGTTGGGCGCACTATCGCAAAACACATTTTGTTCAATGGGTAATTAATAATTATCCAGCTGTCTACAGATTCCTTAATAAATTTGAGCCAATTCGGGCTGTCCTTTGGTTCCTGGGCCTCGCAGCAGCAGTTCCTATCCAGAAACCTCAAACCGTGTCTGTTCATCTCTGCCCTCCTCTGTGTCTCTCTTTCTATTGAGTAAGATAACTAGCGGCTAACTAGCTAACTAGCAGCCTGTGCTGGGAGTCATTAGGCTCACGATGTCCCTCCGTCCCCCTGGACGGTGAACCGGGGATCTTGGAAGTCTGGTTTCTGAGATCAATCTGGCCTAGTGAACTGTCAATGTTTACATTTCATAAACGCAGTGTTATTTGAGTGGAGTGAAAAGCTGGATCATGTGTTTCAAAGGACTACTGCTATGTCAGTGCTGTCAGAAACACATTGTAAGAACCCGGTCCGGTCTCGCCAAGCTCCGCTTCCTCTTTTACCTCCTCTCTCTCTCTCTCTCTCTCTCTCTCTCTCTCTCTCTCTCCGTTTCCCTTGATAAATGCCTCGAGTCCCTGTTAATCTTCCATTTTTCATGTTAATTCTGTCTTTATTGCTTCCAGATGAGATCCATTTGGACGCAGAGATTAAAGCTGCCATAAATCTACAAACTTGCTTCACTCAACAGATAGCCGCCCTGTCATTGTTTCATTATTTTGCAAGAATAACAGTCAGAACAACCAGTCATCTGCTTATTATTATTATTGCGGTTATTACAACAGTGTGTGCCGAAGGAAAATGGAAGTGGAGGAGGAAGTGACTCTGCCGACTCATTGGACAATAACCTCCAGAATTGTCCCAAGTATTACGATGCTCGCATGTCGAGAAATTATGCGTAAGTGGCTAAGTCCCTGAGCAAAAAAAAAAAAAAGAATCTGCCGAATTAAACCTGGTCCAGTGTCCCAGCAGCCAAGTCTGCTTGCAGGAGAGACCCTGTGCACACATACAGGCAGAGCTGCCAAGTCTCGTCTTAAATAGCAAAGCCCGCGGTGCAGTTTGCTCCGCGAGGCTTTATCGCCCTCATTAAAAAGACATCAGCTTCCCATTTCTTTCATTAATGGGTCAGGTGTTCCCTGGGCGACTTGTTGGGGGTCTTTCTGGGGACAGTGGAGAGTGGTCACTAGCTAGCCGCCCGGCGCTACCCGTCTGTTTCCCCCCCGCTGCTAGGAAGCCCTCGTTAGCCGAGAGCCTGTGCCAATTAGGCAGCGGGGGTCTGCCAGCCTCTGCAGCTAATGACGAGGCTGCTGCTGCTGCTGCTGGCCTGTGTCTTATTAGACCTGCCCCTCTGTCCCCCCCCCCCCCCCTCCTGCACAGGAAGAACTCTGGCCAAACGACGGCTCCCATCGTCTGGCTGGCCACAATGTAACAGTTCATTTATTCTCCCCAAACATTTTCTCCCAGACAAGAAATACAGCCCTTTGAACGGCTCGCCAAAGGTGCTTAGTGGTCGATCGGAATGCCTTTTAGGTCAAGGAGGGTTCCACTTCTTTGCGTTTTGATTTATTGTCTTTTTTCTATAGGAGGATAGCCGGTGGACCCGACAACACACGGACACGATGTGCGTGACTGAGTCCAGCACATTGGAATTCTGGCATTCCAGGCTCAGTCAACCCACACGTCCATAATTTTAGTCCTGTACATTTCTGAATATCCGGTTTAGGGTAATTACCTCAAGTGTGCACTGATGGACCGTTACATAAGTTATGTACTGTTGAACTTATAGATTTAGGTTTTTGTCTTCTCATTGAAAGATCCAAAATATGATTTGAAAAGTGATGAAAGCCTGGCAGAATTCAGTGTTTCCCCTAGGAAAATTTTCAGGCCTGGAGGGATTTCAAAACGTACCCCGACCGCAACGGTGGGGGGCTCCTCGCTGGCGACGCTAAACTTTTAGCTAACCTGTTCGCAAATTTTGGGGAGAGCAAAAAAAACAAAAAACTATTTATTTATTTACTTTATTATTATAATTTTTTTGCCATTTCTTTTCTGTAGAATGGTAGGGGAAACACTGGAATTCATTTAGAAGATAACACCGTTGCCTAGACTCTTACAAGCTCACGGTAAAGGAAAGTCTGATGTAACTCGTAGCAAGAGCTCGGGCCCTGTGGATGAGACCTCAGGTCACTCAGCTGATAAATGCGACAGAAGCGCGGCCGCCATCGTGCTGAAGGCTAGAATATCTCGCAGAGGTAGAAAGAAGTCTAAATCAGAGATGGGGTCATGGACTTGAGACTTGGACTCGAGTCACACTTAAGTCACACACACACAGTGACTTGAGACTTGAGTTGAGACTCATCCTCAAAACTTGAGACTTGACTTGGACTTGATTTTTTTTTTTTTTTTTGGTGCATTAAAATTAAGGAATGTCTACTAATGTCATCTCTAATCATTGCTGCCACTGTATTCTAATAGATAAAGGAGTGAGGGTAATACAGTACATGCTTTGAATTCCTTGGTTTTAGCTGCAGTGTTCTAAGCAGACCGGATGACATGGAACATGTGCCCCAAAGCTGTGTGACTATGATGGGGGAAAAACACCCATATCGATAGCGTTGCGGTGTGCTGCTGCTTTCCCTGCTAGACCAGTGTAACTGTCTAGGTATGGCCATACCTAGTGTAACTGTCTAGGTATGGCCCTGCTAGACCAGTGTAACTGTCTAGGTATGGCCCTGCTAGACCAGTGTAACTGTCTCGGTATGGCCCTGCTAGACCAGTGTAACTGTCTAGGTATGGCCCTGCTAGACCAGTGTAACTGTCTAGGTATGGCCCTGCTAGACCAGTGTAACTGTCTAGGTATGGCCCTGCTAGACCAGTGTAACTGTCTAGGTATGGCCCACTGGCGCACAATAGGCTCAATTTCTTCCTCAAAGCATGCTTCTTCAAATCATGGCTGCTGCCATAGCAACATACTCCATGTGCTGCAGCAGAAATAACAGCATTATTGTTATTGTTCTTAATTAGTGACTAATTGACTGGATATAAGCAATGGTCTTTTTCGGTACAGTAGTGCTCTGCCTCGTCATTCCAGGAAATGTTTACTTTGTCAATGAAAACCACTTCCTGTGTTTACAGCTTTCATTAGCCTCCCAGGGGGGTTGTTGCCCCTCGTGTGTGTGTGTGTGTGTGTCTCTCTCTCTCTCTCTCTCTCTCTCTCTCTCACACACACACACACACACACACACACACGCACAAGCCGATATGTTTAAATCCAATCTATTTTTAGGCACTTTGAGACTCGCTCTTATGGCGTTGGGATGCCGACAGCGGCGTGCGGACTTCAGGACGTGTGTTTTGTGAGCCGGCCAGGAAGTGCAGCAATGCAAGGAATTTTCCAATAAATGTGATCAAATCCACAATAAAACGGTGACATCGTCTTCTCAGATCGTTCCGTTTCCTTGCCGCGACGACATTCTTTCTGGATGAAATCAGCAGCACAGTGTCGTCGAGCCCTGTTTTTTTATTGTTTTTTTCCTCCGCACAAATGGATCAAAATATCCTATTTTTGTTCTGCCACTTGTCCATCTATAATGAGTGCAGCAGGAGGCCTGCGAGACATTTTAATCCCGTGACGCAATGGGCTATTACAGAGCCTATCCCAGCGATCCGATATTTCGTATTAAATGTCGTATAGCGGTTGAATATTGACCCATTTGAGGTATGGGTTATAGTTCTGTGTGGTCATGTGAAAAAGGAGAGCCTCTGTCTTCTCCTGTGTGGTTGTCCCACACTGTGCAGGACCACGCATCAGGGTTCCTCCAGGTTCCTCCTCCCGATGGTTCTCAGCAGGCCTGCTCGCCGGCCTTGGCTGCACAACTTGTTTTTACAAGTGCAGAAGTGGCTGCTCCATTGCTCTGCAGCCCGACCGTATAACTAGCCTCTTTTCCTATTCTAGGGAAGTGGAGCGAAGGGGGACGTCCCGCGCTCCCATGGCTACCTATTAAGTCTTTCCCATTAGTCCACCAGCAAAGTCCAAGCCGGCATGCGGGACACTTCCCCTTATCCCCTCCTCTTCTCTTCTCTTCTCTTCTCTTCTCTTCTCTTCTCTTCTCTTCTTCTCTCTCTCTCTCTCTTTCTTCTTTCTATATTATCTCGAGTCATTTTCCCCCTCTTTGTCCAGATTTTCATAGTCCCCGTGGCTCTTCCCCCCCCTCTTGAACAAATATACTGTACATCAATGGCTTTGGTCTCTAGTGAATGCCGGGCTGCCATGCCACTGAATTCTCTCTACCTCATTTGAGGCGGGCGTCCCTCTTCTGCTAGCAGCTTTGTTGAAGGCCATCTCCAAGCTGTCCAGGCCAGCAGACTTGACTGCGGACTGCCTGAGTTGCCAGTGGGGTTTTTCCACTCGCACGTCGCTGTCACGGGCTTTAACCAGAGTGCCAGACTCGGCTCCTCACACAGACAGACGCCGAGCTTATAGCTGCCTCCTCCTTTTTGATTGGGGAAAGAATGTCGCTCCAGGAATAACAGATCTCTTTTATTAACCAAAGCTATTGCATCCTTTGTGTGTGTGCGTATACTGCGCAGAAATAGCCGGAGCACCTCCCGGACGCTCCGCTGCCGTGCTATAGAGAGCCAAAGTGGAACGTCACTTCCTGCTTCAGCACTGTACCAGAGATTTCCATCCGCCATTTATTTTACTCTACTTTACTTTATGTCATTTAGCAGACGCTTTTGTCCAAAGCGACTTACAATACAATACAGTACAGTACAATATAAAATCAAGGAATACACATTATCAACAACAATACAGAAAAATATAGCAAGTAATGAACAAGGTAAAAAACGACAAACAATTATAAAAAGTAGCACTTATAAAGACATAGCAAACAATAAGCAAGGTAAACGATCGACAATTAAAAAGTAGCACTTATGAAAAGTCAGATCCGGAAGGGCCAAGATATAGTCCAAATAGTTGAGTCTTTAGTCTACGACGGAAAATAGGCAGTGTTTCAGCTGCACTGACCGAAAGGGGGAGCTCATTCCACCATTGTGGCGCCAAAGAGGAAAAGAGTCGGGATCTAGATGAGCGACCCCCAGGTCCGCATATTGATGGAGGGGCTAGACGGACAGGACGGGTGGAGGTACGGAGAGAGCTATGCAATGGTTGGAGCTTAACCATGGATTGTAAATACATAGGGGCTGACCGGTGGAGTGCCCTGTAGGCCAGTACTAGAGACTTTTCCCATAGACATTGCGTAAAATGCTTATAAAATAGTTGTACTTCGTCGAACCAAACGGTTCAGCTAACGCTATAATCGGGAGAGAGCATAGAACATTTCAATTCGACCAAAACTTTAAAAAAAAACATAGAAAAAATATTGTCTTTAAACCCGAATCTTTTTGGTCCCAGTGAAATGTTATGCGATCTCTACTGTTTCTAAATATATCTGTAGCGTTTGGTTTGAACCAGTAAAACTATTTTTATCCGCATTAACGAAATGTATGGGAAAATAAATGGCGGATGAAAATCTCTGGTACAGCGCTGAAGCAGGAAGTAGGCGGTCACTTAGCCTCTCTATTGTGTCGCCTCCTGTGCCGAGGCGGACGCCTGGTCCCCGGGGAACAGCACAGTGAGGTGACCTTGATAGAAGGAGCGTCGGAGTGAAGGGGAGAGTGGCATGTCCCCAGCAGGTGCTGCACAGCCATCTTTGACACACACACACACACACACACACACACACACACACACACACACACACACACACACACACCGCATACATTATGCAAAACACACTTACTGTACGTGTGTGTATGTGAATGCACTTAAACACACACACACACACACAGGTATACATCCAAAGAGCGCCTCTGGAGGCGGTCATAAGCGTGTCTATTCTAGTCTGTTTGACCAAAAGTATTCAGTCAAAGTCAAGTGAACCACTGTGTCTGTTACAGCAGACTCGCACTCATTAGGAAACTATGCCTGTGGCTCGTTTTGGAACAACGGCACATCCAAGTCAATATGTATTATGCGTTGTTGCAGTCTACGTTGAACATTCTCTTTTCCTCTCTCAGAGTGTCTCACCAAAGACGATGGGATTTCAAGCAAGACGGCCCAACTTCAACTCACTTCCTGTCCTTTCGTCACGTGGGTTTTGCCTGTGGTTTTCCACGGACACGCCCACTTAGGAGACTTTCGGCTGAGTCTATTGTACCACGTGACAATTTAGGAGACTTGCTGCGACCATTCGTTAGAATTGGCGGAGCCTTCGGTGACCCATCTATAGTCATATCATATATATGGTCTCTAACGGAATCGCTGAAAAAGCATGCTGGGATACCTGGCGTCTTCTGGCGTCACGGACGACGACGACGAACGACAAGACGAGAGGAGGGGCCACGTTCAAAATAGACCAATGCTAAAACGGAAAGACGGCAAGACAGCCAATCAAGCCGCAGCACCAAGAGACCATCAGGGGGGGGGGGGGGGGCTAAACAGGGCGAAGGAGGCGACGCCACGCGAATTTTTCCGCTTCTAGCGGGCAGCAGGCGGCAGGTTGTTTACGCCTTCTGTGGCTCGGCTGGAAAAGGGAGTGGACATGAAGGAAGCAGGCCTTTGGGAGCCGGAGGAAACCAGTGCTGGCACAGCGGACCGAACAGTAGCACTTGGATGGTTTTCTCTGCTCGCTATGAAAGGGAGTGGGAGTCTGTTGCTTGGCTGACCCGCTGGCTGCCCCCGGTGCTCTGGTTTGACCATCTGTGTCCCAGCTCAGGCCCGACCCAATCCGGTCCGGCTCCTTTCTCCGTCTCTTTTCCATGCGCTGACATTTTTATCCTCCTATTAAAACTTTTAAGGGCCCATTATCTAAGAGGAAGGAATGCTGCTTTAATGGTGTGGTGGCTCCATGCTTATAGGCCCCTTCGTTTCACTTTGTAACCGGCCAGCACTGCCTGGTGTGCTGCTAGCTGGCCTCGCTAACACACACCAGGCAGCGCGCGAGCGACGGGGGGTCCCCCATCCGGGACGTCCCGTCCGGCAGAGGCTCAGCGCTGACCGTAAGCCCCCCCCCCCCCCCCCCCAAGCACTCTGAGCAGAGACCATAAACCCTTGGCATGCCTTACTTTAGCCCCATTGTGTGGCCCTCAGGTTTAAGAGAGCAGGCTCCTCTGTGTCAGAGCGCAGGGTGGAGAGGCGGCATGCTCGCATCTTTTGTCCAAGGACCCCTAGAGTCGCCATCTTAGTTGCAGGACCCATGTGTTAACTCCTCTTCATTAGCTCAGGGCCTCATGTCCACTAAGATATATGAATCTATATGAATAATATGAATATGAATATATCTCAGTGCTCATGTTATGTAGAAGTCATAACCTGCGGCTGAAGGTTTACAGTTTTGCTGTTGTTGTTTTTTCCTATAGGCAGATGAGTACAGAGCTTGTAGGGAACGCAGGGCGTTTTACATATGGTCCTGCATAATGTCGTTGTGGTTTTTTTGAGATGACGTTGTTTTCCTTTGTCAGGAAGTGAGTTTTGAGTCACACGAAGCATGAATAATTCAGAGGCGCTGAATTATTCATGTTTGGGTATAGGTATAAATGACGACTGCTCTAAGAGTCCATTTTAACTTTGTGGATATTTAATTAGCCAGAATACTCAGGGAAAATCAGCACTTTTAGGAGTGTTTAGGAGGGTTGTGTCTATCTGTCTGCCTGTCTGTCTGAGAAACTGCTGGTCCGATTTTCATGAAACTCCTAAACTATTCAATTTTGGTGCTCGACTCGTGACATTTGCATATCATAGTGGCCTCCCCTCGAATCCCAACTCTCTAGCGCCTTCCTATCCCTATAGCTACGTCCCCTTTTCCTATAGTCTCACTAAACGTCCATGAGGGATTGACTGACTGACTGACTGACTGACTGACTGACTGAGTGACTTGAATACGTGTCATGACTTTGCCATCTTATGACCCGGCCTGCTTAAAAATAAAATGTACAGAATAACAGCATTTATTTACGCTGACTTGCTCTCAGCAATCGCCGCTGTCAATAAATCCATAATATGAACTTTAGTTTGTTTGCTGTTGACCTTAGTGGCTTGCTTTCAGAATTGTTGCCACAAGTTATAGTGGCAAGTTATGCTTAATTTCCTGGAGGAATCGGAGCTGATCTTGCGTGAACTGAATGAACCAACTGAATGGACTGACTGACAGACTGACAGACTGACAGACTGACAGACACAAATGGAACAAATGGAAAGCAAGATAACTAAGATAAAACAAGTCCTAGTGGTCACATTATGCCCAAATATCATGTGTTTTCTTAGGGGTAAAAAATAAGCTGGGGAATACAGACATGGTCATCAAGATCAGTCAAAGTCAAAGTCGGACGGACAAACCCGTCTTTATTGTCACACGACAACCCAACACACACATGCTGCTTTGAATCCATCCAGGCTTCTCCTTCCTCCGGGGGCAACCAGGAGCAGTGGGCAGCTTTCTTGTCCTTCCTCCGGGGGGCAACCAGGAGCCGTGGGCAGCTTTCTTCTCCTTCCTCCAGGGGGCAACCAGGAGCAGTGGGCAGCTTTCTTGTGTACAGCGCCCGGGGACCAACTTCAAATGTTGTCGTCACTGGTCAGATGATGATCTTCTGCATGTTTTTTAGTAGGGGTCATACCGATGTTGTAAGGAGGAACCCCAGGGGAGCACGGAGAGAACATGCAAACTCCACACAGAAAGGCCCTTTTGACGAGATAGCCCGCATGGGCATGGGCACTGAGGACTGGGGGGGGGGGGGGGGTGCATAGGCAAGAATCGAGCCCAGGACCTTCTAGCTGTGAGGTGACAGCGCGACCACTGCGCCGCCATGCCCCCAAGATCTTGATGTGCGCTGGCATTAGAAAAAACGGCACTGCACGTCATCTTCAGTATGCAGAGTCTCCTCAAGGCACCGCTGTACTGCACCTAATTATTTAGGTCACAAGTGTGTGGAGAACTGTGCAAAGAGCGAGACCTTCAGCTAAAGGGCATCGTCTGAACATCTCTATGGTGCCCTTTTGATATCCTCCGCTTTGATTCCTAAACAATCAAACTCAATTAAAAAGGCCATTGTTGGCTCGTACACACTCATACAGTATGTATCACGTCACTCCTCGCATGCAATGCAATGTGCCAGACGGAACCACTGTTTCCACAGTATTGGGTCAATGTCAGAGAATTTCATGCTCGACGAAGAGCCGCCTGTAAACACACTCCGCCTACAATATACAAGGAAAAAACAACCAGCCTGGGATCTGCTGGGCTTCTGGCAGCAAACGCCACCTCTGAGTGTCTGGCAAGCGGGTCATGACCTGTCCTGGGTGGATATAGCTGTGGCCACTTGGCAGTGGAAACACGCCCACTTGTGTTTTCTCAGTTAATTGCAGTGTTCCATCTTTCTTCTTCTCCCCCTCTCTCTCTCCATGAGTGCAGTAGTTCTGATGACGCCTAGTTGGTGTTCAGCTGTGTGAGAACGGGTGATGTCCTCTCTGGTCTGGTCTGGTCTGTCCCCATGGTAGCTCTTTTGAAAAGCTCCTTCTCAATTCCAAGACTTTGGACCATAGTATTCTGTCTATAAAGCGGCCTGTGATATTCTTTATTGGTTTCTACATATAGAGTTGTGTTTTATGGGTCAGCAGCTTGTTTTAGTGGACCAGGGCTCGTATCAATCTGGAGCGTTTCCCCCCCCCCCCCCCCCTCTTCTCGTTCCCATCTACATACCTCCTCAGTCTTTCTGCTTCCCATCATTTAGTAATGATAAAAACGGGAGGCCTTTGGCAACCAGTCGAAGGGGACTGAGCAGGGAGGGTGATGGCTTGGGCCCGGCCCGGAGAAAAGGGCCATTGTGTCAACACTTGGGGCTTTTATTGGTCCTCAGAGAAAGCGAGGGCCCGGCGAGGTTCTGTCCCCAGACCGACCCGTTATTGATGGATGGGTCTGTAGCATTAGCGGAGAGGGGTTTCATATAAATGCAGGGGAGAGTGGAGGGATTTTTCCGGATGCATAGCGCGACCCCAGTAAGTCATATTTAGTCTGCCTGGGGATTGCTTAGTTGGTAACTCTATCCTCTGCTACTATGTTCATAGATGTCTGCGTCTTGCTGTGGCCTCAGGTAGACGGACACAAAACTATGGGAAGGGAACCCGTTGAATTCCAAAGTACCACTTCAATCTCCTCGTGACATTTGCAGCACTTTAAAGAAGCTGTTCCGTCGATGCTTATTCATGGTTCCGTTCACTCGGGCCTGCCGGGCCTGTTCCTTTCACCTTCAGAGCACAAGCGCTTGCCTGGTGTTTGTTCAGTTGTTGAACCTTTGTCTACAAGCCAAGGCTATTTCAGCAGTCAGTGCAGGAGAGCCCACCTTCTCTGCTCTGCTATGAAGAGCCGTTTTATTCAAAGTAGGGATGCATCGATATGAACATTTTGACCGATACCCGATAATTGCTGTTATGGCTGTTAACCGATATTTACCGATGATCTGTATAAAAACTTTCTATGATAATCAAATGTTGTACATACAGTACATACTGAAAAACACTGTGTAAACACTGTGAATTTTGGGGGGAAAGTCTTTATTTCCACAACATTTGGAAAAGCGCATAAATCATAGATTTACCGCATTGTTTCCTCTCAATATGAACATTTTCACTGATACCAATATAAATAACATTTCACTCGGACCAAAACATAAAAAAATGCTGGTTTAAATAACATATTTTTTCAATGGTTCTATGGTCTCTCCCGATTCTAAATATATCTGAACCGTTTGGTTTGACCAAGTAAAACCATTTTTATAAGCATTTTACAAAATGCCTATGGGAAAATCAATCTCTGGTACAGCGCTGAAGCAGGAAGTGACGTTCCACTTTGGCCTCTCTATGCTCTGCAAGAACGCGCTGAGGCGCTGAAGGCTGAGCTGCGTGACCCCGTAACACTTCTTCACAGACTCAAAGGTGATGGAAAGCATTTATCCCAGAGATCAAAATTGCCGATGATGATTCTTGCATCGTCAGCTCCTTAAAGTATAGAGTCGCCTGGAAATATGTCTGTGCCATCAGCAGCAGAACAGAGTGAAAATACATAAAAGAGACGCTTCAGTTTTTGGCAGAACACACGGAAAACAAGAGGGCATAATTAAAGGAGGTTATGGAGGCAGGCGTTAAAGCACATAAATAAGTAATTAAGGATTAAATGCTGTTCTTTCTTTCTGCTGGGAGTTGAAAGACCATTTCCATCCTAGCTGATAGTGGTTTCTATTTTGTAGTCCCAGGCAGGCACATAAAGCTGTATATATAATATATTATTAGTATATAATTAGATTATATATATAAACGACTGCCCGTTGTCGTCAGGTTTGTTTGGCACACTACGCCTGGGCTTCAGAAGAAGGTTGCACAAGGTTATATGAGCTCGCTAGCTGTTGACACATCCCTCCGCCGGCACACACACACACACACACACACACACACACACACACACACACACACACACACTCACTCCCATGCACACGCACGCACACATGCAAATACGTGAATTTAGCTTTACGAGCTGCTTTAGTGAAAACTTTGCTAATTAAGAAAGTTAGCCCTCCAAACACCCTTCAGTCTGACAGCGGATTTAATGAGACATCAGTGGAGACACCTCCCCGTTCACCAGGAGAGAGAAGGAGAAGGAGAGGGAGATGTTTGGTTTTTAATGAGCCAGAGGGCTCGGTGTTTGTCACTGCATCTGTAATGGTGATAGTGTGTCTCGCAATGAACTGACTCGCTCGTCTCCCCTGAAGGCAGCATTCTTTATTACAGCGCGAGAGCACAGGGGGCGCTGCTGCTGCCGCCACCGTCTGTGTGTGTCATCATTTATGATCGTCAGCTCGAGACACGAGGTTCTCGGCTCAGTCGCGGAAGTGCGCCGCCGGTACTCCCTCTCCATCAAGCATGAATAACCCACGATGCATCTTTCCGAGGCGTGTTCAGTAACGCTTTGAATTATGGAATCATAATCCCCCCCCCCCACAACAATATCGTCCTTTTTATTTTCAGAAGTTCGCAACGTTCTCGCTTTAAAGGAACACTCCGCCCATTTTCAACCAGCTTTGTATCATTAGAACATCAGTAGTATATCAGAAAACTGTAAACGGTTTTGAAGTCTGTCATTTAATTTGACAGTTATTGAGTGTTAAAGTGTGGACCAGTGACATCACTGGTCCACACTAACTCAAATTAATAACTCATTAACTCAAATCAACTCTCAATAACTGTCAAACTAGATGAATGATGAATAGTTTGACAGTTATTGAGAGTTGATTTGAGTTAACGAGTTATTAATTTGAGTTAGTGTGGACCAGTGATGTCACTGGTCCACACTTTAACACTCAATAACTGTCAAATTAAATGACAGACTTCAAAACCGTTTACAGTTTTCTGATATACTGCTGATGTTCTAATGATACAAAGCTGGTTGAAAATGGGCGGAGTGTTCCTTTAAGTGCTGCGATCTTGATGACTCAGGAAAAAGAATTGTACCGATGCCCATATTTTGGGTTGCGGTCCCCCTTTTGATCATAGTCTCAGCAGGGCGAATTTATCCACAGAGTTAATTTTCTCAGTGTGTTCCTCTTTATGGGGGATTACCTCAATTAAAATTACAGGTCTATGGGATCAACTCCTGCTGGGAGTTTGATCCTTTCTTTAAGGCAGGCTCCTTTTTATAGCCGGAGACAAGTTGAGCGTGTTCTAACAAGTGCACGCGTCTCTTTTGTGAAGGGGGCACTGGGCATGTCAGTCACCATGCAACACCACCCAGGCAAAGGTTTTGGACACACCTGATTGAATGTGCTCTGTTTTCCATGATCTCAAAGCCACTTTTTGATCTGAAGGATTATGCTTAAGAAATGCTTTAAATTTGTATGAATCTCTTGCCGAAAGCCGTTTTTGCCTTTCCATCAAGGGCAAAAAGCGGCTTACTTTAAAGAATCTAAAATATAATTCAGTTTTCATTTCAACACTTTTTTTGGGGGGGCCACCGCATAATTCCACGCTGTTATTTCATAGTTTTAATGTCTTTATTATTATTCTAAAATGTGGAAAATAATAAAAAAATAAACAGAAACGTGGCATGTCCAAACTCGAGTGGCAGTTAATGGGTGTGTTAGACATTTCACGATTTATCATTTTTAATAATTTATATAACATATCATTTATTATTTTTGATAATAAAGGGGCACTAATGATATAAAAAGACGACAGTGTTTCCGTGTTGCGCTTGGTTAATGAGCTCACCTGTGCGTCTCTCTCTGCCCGGCTTTGCAGTGCGATCAGAAGGCACAAAGGAGGGACCCACCTGCATGGACAAGAACCACGGCTGTGCACACATCTGCCGCGAGACACAAAAGGGCGGCATCTCCTGTGAGTGCAGACCCGGATTCCAGCTCACCCGGAACATGAAGGACTGCAAATGTAAGTCATCACAACACCCTCGAGTCCCACACACACACACGCACGCACACACGCGCACACACACAGACACACAGACACACACACGCACAGACACACACACACGCACGCACCAAGGAGGATTTATGGGCGTCTCATAAAAACAGTGATTGGGCTTGGAACCCTGCCCACGATAGATAATTGTGCTCATTCCACAAATGCCTTCCAACACATTTGAAGTACGCTACCTTTACGTTGACATTGACATTACAAAGACGTGACACGTCTTCAGAACGGCCCTTGTCAAGCAAAACATGTCGATCCAATAAGAAGTGATCATTTACGCCACAAATGGGGGGGGGGGGGAGGGGGGCGAGTGGCGTGTGGGGAGGCTTCCTCCTCCTCGGGACGGGAGGGGGGACCCGCTCTGACGGACAGCGCACACTTCCTGTTGCCGTGCAACGGAGATCCTCCCTGTCAGGGCCGGGGCCGGGGCTGACGGGGGATTTGGCTGTGTTTGGATAAGGATTGGAGAAGTGTTATTCTATCGTTTCTCGGTGACAGCCCAGGAAAAGGGCAGAATGGCGTCGGGGATGCTCGGGTGCAGACAGGATGGCGGTGGAGAGCCGGGCGCTCTGGCTCTTTTTCACTCTGTCATCGCAGGTGTATTAAGAGTGCCCGCCTCCTCCCCCTGCCAGCCAGCACACACATGCTCTTTACATGTAAGTCGAAGCAAAGACACGCATGTGTGTGCGCCCTTTGCATGTAAGTCAAAGCAAAGACACACGTGTGCACGCTCACACACACACACACACACCAAACATCTTACTCTTCCCGTGACGTGGGTGTAAATGGCACTATAGTCATGTCGTGTGTGCTTATGAAACCCGAGGCTCGCCCGACGCGCGGGTCTCACCGCCCGCAGCTCGGCTGCTGCGCGGCCTCGCCCGCAGCTCGGCTGCTGCGTGGCCTCGCCTGCTCTATTGGCATGCACAATCATCGCCTGCTCTATTGGCATCACTGTCACAGATGATGTCACAATGCCTATGACATAATCAGTGATAGTCATAAGATGGTCAATAATGATGTCATAGACATTGTGACATCATCAGTGGGACAAAAATTGAAACAGACAGACCTACTCAATTTTTTTATAAATATAAGAAGATGTCATAAATTGTCCTACATTTTGACACTACTCACATGAATTTTGCACACTTGAGCTGATGGAGATGTAAATAAAGACAGGTCCACCTTCATATTATTCTGACTCTGACTCAAACCCACTTGTGGACTCCTTCCTTGACGCACCTGAAAGCCTCGAGCACGACATCCAGCGCTCCTGTTGTTTTCCTGAGCTGCATGCTGATCAACGACACAAAGGTCAAACAAGATTTTAATGGTTGAGTCACAAAAATGGAGGAAGGAAATGTGCTTTGAATAATTGCACTGGTATTTAACCCATTGATACCTGATGCAGCATTTGCGTGTATATCCATCATTTGTGTGTGTATCCCTTTAAGTCTTAAAGGGATACATACACACACAAATGCTGCATCAGGTATCAATGGGTTAAAGCAATTTGACAACTCTCAAAATGTGTCCTATACTGTGCTAGAGCTTCTAAGGGCTCATCACAGGAGGAAGGTGTTACCAGCATCACACAGAAGGTGCTCAGAACTGGTTTGAATATGCTGAGTTTGCTGACACCCATCATGGCATCCAGCATCTCCACATAGACACGACCTCCATCTGTCCTTGATATTTGTATGTCTGGCTAATTTATAAATATTCTTTGGTGCGTTTGCTTGTTTCCATTAAGAACTGCACCAGGCAGCCAGAGACAGAGGCTTATTAGTCTATATGCCTCAACACCTTGTCCCACTGATCCAGCAAAGCAATACCTGCATCTTTTATTATATATTATATTATATTATATTATATTATATTATATTATATTATATTATATTATGTTATATTATGTTATGTTGTATTATATTATATTATATTATATTATATTATATTATATTATGTTATGTTATGTTATGTTATATTATATTAAGCACACCCACTTTTTGTGATGATTCAGGTTTCAAGAGGAAACGTCCATCTTGTCGCTTTCTCTGGCGTCAATACAGAGCGCTCAGATGTGTGCATCTAAAGCACATAAGACCCGCATCACTTAATGCAGTCTGAATCCAGCCCATAATATTGACATGATAGAGCATAATATGGACCAGAGGAAGAGACTGTGTATTGTATGTAGCATGTTGCCGCTCATGTGGGCTAACTATGTGTTCTTTGATAGTGACGTGTAACTACGGCAACGGGGGCTGCCAACACATCTGCGAGGAGACGGACCACGGGCCCAGGTGTTCGTGTCACATGAAGTTTGTGCTGCACAGCGATGGAAAGACTTGTGTAGGTGAGTCATCTCACCTCGGAGAGAGAGACTGTCCAGGACCAGAAACAATGGCGTGGCGATGGAGACAATGTTAGAAGAAGAAGCACAAACTTGATTCACTCGGGGACCCACGTTTCCAAAAAGCAAATTGAATTAACTTGTGAAATGAGTCTTTTTGCCTCTTCTGTGACATGCAAGGACAAAATGCTACCACCACCACCACCACCACCTCCCCTCTGCTTCCCTCTCTGCTGCCGCTGCACCAGTAACCTCTCCAAAGTCTCTGCATCTGCTTGGGCTTCTCTTCTTCTCCCTCCTCTTCACTGGACACTGTGGTCCTCCCTCTCCTGATCTTCTCCCTCTTTTCTCCAGCCATGCACTCAGACGCAACTCTTCCATCTTCCCCCTCGGGTCAACTCCCTCCGACTCTGTCCCATCGGTATTAACCCACACACCTGACCTAACCTTCCACTGGCATTTGCCAGTGTTTGCCTCGGTCGACATACGCCGAGTAAAGAATGACCCGGAGAAGACGCCATTATTGAACCGTTCTGAAGGGTTAGTTTTCCCGTCCGATGGGACCTGTAGTCGCTGCCGATTCACAGCGGTGACCTTTTCCAGAGGTGTGCGTTTATAATATGCGTAACCGGGCGGAAGAGCACAGACATTTATTCAACGGTGGCCCCCCGGTGTTTATTGGAGACAGGCTAGTATTGGAGACGGAGCTATATTTGATCTACCCCTGCAACCAAAATGTCATCAATATATTCTGCATACAAAATACAAGCATTTAAAAAACACTTTAGTTTGCAGTATTAATAGCACAGCTGTTATGAGGGATGTTTCCATGGCTGCACGGGGACATATTTTCTTTGTCATGAATGCAGATCGTAATAGACTTGGCACCTTGGGCCCTGCACAGTAGACGGTAAGGTGGTTGCTTGGGGTTTGGGTGGCTGTTAAGTTTTGAGGGCCCTGGTTTGGGTCGTGGCTGGTTTAGGCACCAGTGTTTTCGGATCCCCTTTATTACCGCAAAAGCGCTGATGAGATCCAGGCCCGTGTCAAGGTCTGGTCAGCCAAGCTGTCATTATTGCTGCACGCCGCTCGGGCCAAGGGGGACGGCCCGCAAAGCCGACCGCAACCAAATTAGATGTCTTAGCCAGTCTTATTCCCCGAGACCGAGCAAAATCTACATTCGGCGTGCCAGATTAAAGGGGAGCACTCGGCCAGTTAAAATCTCCGGTTTCCCCCACAGAGTCTGGGGGTTACCGAGGCGGGAGTGGAGAGCTCCCCCTGCGGTCGACATCGGGGCGCTTCCATCTCCCAGACACGCTATTAGTTAATAAAAGCCACGATAAAACAAACAAGTCTGCCCGAATGAGCCGCTGACGGGCGAGTGAGTGACAGGTACGTCGGAGGGACGCGCAGTAAAAAGGCACCGCGCTGCCGTGCGGCTGCCAGGACTGCGAGCCGCGATTGAGGTTTTCCACTGTGAAAATGTGACTGTTACGGCTGTGTGTAAATCACTTGACTTGTGGTTTCAAAGCGTTAAATGCTGAAACTATTGGTTGATGTAAGTTGTACTGTAACGCTCCAAAAATTGTGCGACGCCGTATGCAGATATTTCAAGTTGGCGTGCCAGGTTTTATTACAATAATCCTAATCTTAATCGCGTTTTATATCAGTTTCACTTGTTACAAGATACAATCAAGCTCCAAGACAAAGATAAAACATTGAACAAGATCCCCCCCCCTCCCCCCACACACACACACACACACACACACACACCTGGAAACAAATGACCTTAAAACTAGCGAAATCATCTGCTAATCCCGAATTAAGTCTCACATAACCCTTAGATGCCAAAATACAACCGAAAAAGTTCTCACTACTAGGCTTGTTTTTTGTGCGTATGGTGGTCTGTATGGCGAGTAGTGAACATCACCACTCGGCCACAGTATACAAAAATTTGTGCTGTATTAGAGGTAGTATCCATGGCAACGATACAGAGAGGAAAAATACACTGGCCTCACTGTTGATTTGGAAACATTGATGATTCATTGAGTCCCTGCATACTCCATCTCATGCGCACATGATTGTGAATCAGGTCTGCCTCGTCAGCGGCTCTGTGGTCAATCTGTTTGCTTCTTTTCGGGGGCATGCTGTAGCTACACTGTTCTCAATCCATCTTGCCGGGTGTTTCATAATTCATATTGCATTCTGCCACATTCTCATTCATTTGACGGTGTGTGTGTCTCTCACACACTTGAGCCGGGCTTGTTCTTCTGGGTCCATATGCAGCTCTGGTCTATTTGGAGTTGTTGGTTTCTCATCCTTCCCTGTCGCTATTTATTATTACTGTGCATAAATATTCTGGTTGGTGTCGGTAGAGCTCGCCGATGAAAGGCAGGCACATGTGGAAACACACGCAGAATCACATGCAAGTACACACGCACAAACACATGTACTCTCTCACACACACACACACACACACACACACACACACACACACACACACACACACACACACACACACACACACACACACACACACACACACACACATTCACAATTGAGGACAAAAATGTGTTTGGTTGCATCATTAAACTAAAAGACTATATATTATATAACTTTCCTAATATGCAGAATTGTATTTGTGCATACAATATCTGTATATCAAGGAAGTGGAGATATCAGAAAGGAGCAGCTGTCATGTGGAAGTATTCATGCTGTTAGCACAGCAAATCATAAACACTCACAAATAGCAGGCAGATGCAGACATGCTCAGGAGTTGCAATCATCTGAAGAGTTAGCAACACTGTATCACGCACGCACACACACACGCACACGCGCACACACACACACACACACGCACGCACACACACACACACACACACACACACACGCACGCACGCGCGCACACACACACACACACACACACACACACACACACACACACACACACAGAGAAGCAGAGCGAGATTGATATGCATTCTACAACACAAACACAAAGACAAACAAACAACCATACAAACAGCGCACACATCCAGCATGCATGCATCATACACAATGCATGTAAACTACACACATAGCCTTCACGCGTACGCCCAGGACATAAACACGCTGTGCTCACATGTCGGGTGGTCTGTGCATTTCATACTGCTGTGTTAGAATGTATCTCTGTCTTCTGCTATGGGGCATGGTGGTGTGGAGGCGGGGCATGGTGGTGTGGAGGCGGGGCATGGTGCTGGACATGGCTTCTGGCTGGTGCATGCTGGGATAGCGAGCGTCATGCTGGGCTATGGCCATGGCAGTTCATATAAACTGGGCATTGCTTTGTGGACGTGTCACCAAGGAAAAGACCTGTGACTGGTTCTGATGAGTGATCCTCACATCCTTCATCTGACACTGCAAGACTGACAAGATGCCATGTGTGCCCAAACATAGAAGCACAGATTTATCACATAATGCTAATTTTTTTTTACATTATTTAAATTTGGGATAGCTAAACAATACCCTAAAAAGGCCCTTTGCCATGTTGTTATTGTAATTAAGATTTTTTTTTGTGGGGCGCCCGGGCGCTGTAGCGGTCTATTCTCTCGCTACCAACACGGGGGGTTCGTGTCCCATGTTACCTCCGGCTTAGTTTTCCTACAGACACAATTGGCTGTGTCTGTGGAAGCCAGACAAGTGTCCCTGGTCGTTGCACTATAGCGCCTCCTCTGGTCGGCACCTGTTCGCTGCCAGGTGAAAAGAAGCGGCTGGCAACGGGGGGTTGGGGGGGGGGGAAGCAGTACCCAGGACCGCTTAGGCAGGGGAAATTGGCTGTACAAAAATTGGGAGAAAAGGGGGGGGGTATTTGTTGACCTGGCTTGACAAATCAATCAAAACATAAAAAAAAAGAAAAAAAAAAGCTTATGTTTCCCAGCAACAGAAATACAATTTGAAGCAACTGGATGATTTGACCCTCTATGATGGCATAGCACTTAAATTGTACGGTTCCTGCTACCAAACTGTCATTAGTGGTTTGACATCACAACACAACTCAATCAAACAAGGTTGATTCTGAGACGGTCTGACCAAACGGGCACAACCATCTTTACCAGAGAGACATGAATGTGGCTGTCCCTGTCTTTTTGGCTCACACACAGTACTAACCACTCGCTCTGTCTGTCAAGGCTTGCAGTAATACTCGCACTAACTCCATTACCTCCCGACAGCCTCACCAACCAACCACCACACGCACAACAACCCTACACTTTGTATGCACGGTGCAGAATGTGTTTGTGTGCATGATTGCATGTTGCAAGGTACCACTTTTGCCTTGAGATGTCACCCTTTTTCTTTCTCTGGAGAAGGACCTGTCATCGTCAATTTGCTCTCACTGTAGGGCTTAATGGAAAGTACAGTAAGCAGCAGCAGCAGCAGCAGCCGCTGTTTGTTCAGTTGTTAGCAACAGTCGGCCGTGTTTCCCCTCTTTGCAAATCAATGTCATCCTTCACCTCCTGCCGACGTTGATTATTATTTGTTTCATCCTGGTGGAGATTATGGTATTTTATTCCCCCCCCCCCCTCCTCCATATGATACACCACACCTGATTGGCTCCTGTCAACATCGTCAAGCTCACATTCTCATCGTTACATCACACGAGAAGGGTGTGTGGTTCAAACGTACGGAGCACTAAAGCAGTGTTTTTGCAATGTGCGTGTGTGTGTGTGTGTATAAATGTGTGTGTCTGTGTGCGCGCATGCAGGGGAGAGGAGTGTCCAGCCCCAGGCAGCCCCACAGCTGTTCCCCAATGGTAACTATGTGCTCCTCTGACTCCTCTCTCTGGGGGTCCTGCCTGAGTCGCTGTGGGTGTGGGGGTGTAGAGAGGAAGCTAACCCCTAACATATACACTGATGATCAGGCCCCTCCCTCCTCCCAGAGGGGCATCATCCTTCTGACCCCTTGACCTTTGACTCCTCCCCACCTTCCTCTTCCCTCTCTCCACGAATGCCCTCTCAATAACAATGGTCACTGCCCGTGTCAAACCACGCCTTTTCAAAACACAGCTGCAAAACAGAGAGCTTCTGACCGGTACAGACCCAGAATAATGAACGTTACACAAAGGGAATAGCGATGCATCTGATATTGTCAAAATAATAATAACAGGCGCCGGAGGGTGCCCCACCTATAGACGGTTTTAACTTGACAACAATAACAACCGTCACAACCCACCTGAATATCCGGTTTCGGCGGTTTACTTCCTGTATACATCGCTGAGCGCAGGCTGATATTCGGCTCATATTAAATGTTAATGTCAGGCTGTGTCTCCGACAGACACAGTAACAACGTAGCCTATTTCGGTGTTTATGTCTTGTAGTAGTTAGTAGTTGTTTTTGTTGTTGTTGATAGTTGCCATAACAACCACCCCTGTTGGAAAGACGTGCACACGCTGGGTAGTAGGAAGCGTTGTCGTCTGGTCCGGAGCTAGCCTGAGAGGCTAATAAAAGCTACGTGTTACAGAGTAAGCGGACTATCAGTACAGTACGTTATTGCACGCATAGGCCTATCTTTACATTTAAACGTATAGCAAAAATAAAAAAATAGAAATAGAAGTAGGCTATGTCAGTGCTTTCCCCTGAACAGCTGAGAAAGTGGACACTGTAAAATAGTCAGCACTGTGAAGCTGATACAATTCAGGTGGCGGTAAAGCAACATTAATTTAAGGATGCCAACCGCCATAAAACACAGAAGAAGAAGCTGAGAAAAAGGAAGTGCTGTGGGGTTGCAGCTGGTGAAAACCGTCTTATTTGATGCAGTCCCACCAAAAGAGTCTCCCTACTTGCAGTTACTTCCCTACGTGATTATTCGCTAGTATTCACACCGAGGTTTCATTAATAAATCTTTCAAGATGTTTTAGCGAAAAGCACAAATCGCGTTCGTCCAAAGTCCGTGCCCCTCTGAACTAACTGTCATGGCTTTTAAATAGCAGACCAAGGCGAGGGTTCTGGTTTGATCTGTGTTTTTGATACAACTGCTATGAGGGAAATGAAGCCTGCACTGTGTCAAGCACCTGGCCGCGCTTGTTGCTAAACGCCATCATCACGGCCTATTAGCTTTGGGGAAGGAGCCAGTGATCTGTCGGTGATTCGTACGTCGAGATGGAACGCAGAATCCCTCTCTCTCCGCTCTTCTGTTTGATACGCCGTCCAACAATGTGTGCCCCAAAATGGTGGAAACAGTCGATTGCGTGGAATGTCTCCGTGTTATTTCACTGCAAAGTCCTTGTCAGTCTTCAAGTGATTTGTCTCATTGGATCTGCAGTCGTATGAACAAAGGAGGACAATGAGGCAGAGCTGCAACCATTAATCGATTAGTCGATCGACGGAAAAAGAATCGACAACTATTTTGATCATCGATTCATCGTTTTGAGTCATTTTTTCAGGAAGAAAAAGTCCAAATTCTCTGATTCGAGCTTCTTAAATGTGAATATTTTCTGGTTTCTTGACTCCTCTACGACAGTAAACTAAATATCTTTGGGTTGTGGACAAAACAAGACATTAGAGGATGTCATCTTGGGCTTTGGGAAACACTGATCGACATTTTTTCCACCATCTTCTGACATTTTATAGACCAAACAACGGATCGATTCATCGAGAAAATAATCCACAAATTCATCGATAATGAAAATAATCGTTTTTCCCCTCAGCCCTACACTGAGGGGAAAAACACAACATAAACCAAAACACACATCGAAGAAGCGTTACGATTCCACATCATCAAATCAACTCAGCTCGCTTTTCAGGATCAATTTTTGTTGTTGTTACTGTATGGATAATATGACCGCAAGATGGCAGGAAAAACAAACGCATAAATCTGCGAGGATGTATTAAACCTCCTTACATCAAAGAGATGTATTGTTTAATTACAGCATGTAAGAGACAGAGCAGACTCAGAGGGATGTTCTGAAAGTCATTGCCCATTCAAGGTAAGAAGGGAAAGCTGTGTGTTTCTGCTGTACTGTACGTACATGAAGACTTGAGTTCACCACATGAGTCTCACCTATTTATTTCAGGTATTTTTGTTGGCCTAGATTTTTATACATATATTTATAAAAATAGAAACATTACAACTAAGCAAGAGATACGTTTTGCGCACCATGCTTTGTCGGGTTAACTTTTAGTGTGGCCTTCTGAAACTTTGCTTTATAGTCTCCTTTCAAAGCTGCACCCTTAGAGAACGATTCTTCTCTTATTTTGTTATCGTGTGGGTTATGTTATTGAGAGAGCATTCACTTCACAACTTTGGTGAGTTTTGGATGAATAACCCCGACACCTTCTGAGTCACTTTAGCTGCATGTTTTGCCGTTGGGTCAAGAACATAATAGTGTTTTCTTTCAATAGAAATGATATCGCTATATTCCCAAATGATCAACACGCCATCTTGTGCCTTGCACTTCTGCCCACTCGTCCTCTGGCACATTTTGTTTGCCGTCTGTTGGAAGTGACCAGTGCTTGTCAACAGTCCTCCTCGAAGTCACGAACTGCTGTAAAATCCTGTGGCTTTCTGGGAGAACGACTGTGTGAAGCTCACCATATGAAACGTATACTGCGGAGGCTCAGCATTAGACCAAACACAGTCCATATCTGAATCATCATATTGAGGAGTATTTACAAGAGTCTGCCCGCTGCTAATTGTGGGTCCCAACCCGGGTGCACTGTAGATGTGGCTGGTGCCGGTCCAAAGCACACAAACCCACACGCATACCAGAGATTGTGTCTCTCCCTGTCTTCACGAAGCCATCGTGTCATCAATATTCCTCTGCCCTCTGAACACACCATCATTACAGTTTGGTGAGATGACTGCCTGACTAAGCGTTTTGCAGGCATGTCCCGACACCGTCTGATCACCACGTCTGCCAACTCTCACTGCCTCACACTTTGCAATTATGTGAAGCCGCAGCAGTGCTGCTGCGCACTCCAGCCTGGGTCCCACAGCAGTGCTGCTGCGCACTCCAGCCTGGGTCCCCATAGCAGTGCTGCGCACTCCAGCCTGCGTCCCACAGCAGTGCTGCTGCGCACTCCAGCCTTGGTCCCACAGCAGTGCTGCTGCGCACTCCAGCCTGGGTCCCACAGCAGTGCTACGCACTCCAGCCTGGGTCCCACAGCAGTGCTGCTGCGCACTCCAGCCTGGGTCCCACAGCAGTGCTGCGCACTCCAGCCTGCGTCCCACAGCAGTGCTGCACACTCTAGCCTGGGTCCCACAGCAGTGCTGCACACTCTAGTCTAGCCTGGGTCCCACAGCAGTGCTGCACACTCTAATCTAGCCTGGGTCCCATAGCAGTGCTGCACACTCCAGCCTGGGTCCCACAGCAGTGCTGCACACTCTAGTCTAGCCTGGGTCCCACAGCAGTGCTGCACACTCCAGCCTGGGTCCCACAGCAGTGCTGCACATTCCAGCCTGGGTCCCACAGCAGTGCTGCACACTCCAGCCTGGGTCCCACAGCAGTGCTGCACCCTCTAGTCTAGCCTGGGTCCCACAGCAGTGCTGCACACTCCAGCCTGGGTCCCACAGCAGTGCTGCACACTCTAGCCTGGGTCCCCCAGCAGTGCTGCACACTCTCGTCTAGCCTGGGTCCCATAGCAGTGCTGCGAACTCCAGCCTGGGTCCCACAGCAGTGCTGCACACTCTAGTCTAGCCTGGGTCCCACAGCAGTGCTGCACACTCTAGTCTGGGTCCCACAGCAGTGCTGCACACTCCAGCCTGGGTCCCACAGCAGTGCTGCACCCTCTAGTCTAGCCTGGGTCCCACAGCAGTGCTGCACACTCCAGCCTGGGTCCCACAGCAGTGCTGCACACTCTAGTCTAGCCTGGGTCACACAGCAGTGCTGCACACTCCATCCTGGGTCCCACAGCAGTGCTGCACACTCTAGCCTGGGTTGTTGTGACTGAGATTTGAGCTGAAGCGCCCTCTCTAGCTAACAGTTTGCTAAGCACCAAAATGAACTATCTTTCACCTGTTGGGATCAGAACCAGAATCACTCCATTTGTATTCCAAATACATTTACGTGTACCAGACATTTTGTCCCGATGAATTGAATCATCTTGCCTTGTTCAGCCTCTGGCAGCAATATCCACTGGACCATGGCTGACCAATTGGTGGCCCACGGGCCAACTTTATTCCCCGTTTGTTTTGGTCCACCATGAATTTGACAACAACAACAAAATCGGTGGGTGATTTTACTGTCTTTCAGAGGTTCTAGTCTAGTGGGATCATTTTTAAAGCTAGTGTGATGATCCTTAGGCGAGATTTTGGTGAGGGAAAAACTAGGGTGGGCATTTTCAAAGGGGTCCCTTGACCTCTGACCTCAAGACATCTGAATGACAATGGGTTCTATGGGTAGGGTGGGTTAGGGTTATGCACCTCAAGTTGCATGCACTTTCTGTGCAGAAAAGGTGTCTTTGCCTTTGAAAATGTTTAAAGTCGAGCTGAACCCAAGAATGACTTTTCTTTTCTTTTAGTTCAAATATCTGGGTATGCACTAGTGCACCTATTTAATAATGTATGCAAAACAAATCACAACAATCTAATTTCTTTCGTTTTTCACACTTTTTCACATCAAAAGTTCGTTTTTCAAGATTTCATTGATAACAGTAATTTACAGTTTGCTGACGTCACCCAGTACTATCAAATTTCTACCCCATTTCAACCAATCATATCACGACATGCAGCTGTCAATCAAATCTTCATTTCTGGATAATTTTCTCTTACAAATGAAGTCGAAAATGGCGCCTAGTGCGCCTAATTCCTATCCCATAAACTAACTACTAACTTGGCCAATTGTTAGAAACATGGATAAAAAACAAAAACTATAATCTCTAAGAATGCAAAGAAATGTAACTGGCTTGTTAAAACGCGCATTCCAGGGATATCGTATTTACAGAAATAGCGTAAAAGGCGCGCGCTTGAGAGCGTGGTTGTCAGGGTCTGCCCTCGGAGATTCCAGGCGGGCGGGCGGGCAGCACCCATTCATCGGATTGTCCGCTCCCTCCACACGAAGCAGCTGGCTGCCTGGTACTCCGCGGATCCCACTCGCGTAGCACGACAACACGCTGAATCCCACTCGATTTGGAGGCGGAACACGCCAGGATTGGCCAAAGCCCAATCCAGTCCCCAGAATTGTCAAATAAAATCATCGACATGATACTATGACCCGCCTCTCAACCTGTCATCTTAGACAAACTATGTTTTCAGTCTGAAACGGACTCATTATGCACGTGACGAACAGGTTCAGCTCGACTTTAAGCTCCCCCCCCCCCCCCCCCAATCAACCCTAAATCTAACTTTAATAAAATATTTTAATAAAAGTATTATTTTCAAAATTTATTTCAGATTTAGAGTGTAAATTGTCTATCAAATATAATAGATTTTAACATAATATCAACATTTATTTTTGGTCCCACGGCCCTCCATGCAGATTAATGTTTGGCCCTTGATAGGGAAGAATTTTGGGCACCTCTGAGTCTGAACTCTTTTGAGTTGCCGTCCATAAAACGGTTACATAGCATGAAAATTAAATCACTGTAGGCACAGTTTTGTTTTGCTTTGATGCATAATTCCCGTCTGCACGTCTTTATTATTATTATTTGCGAGAAGTGGTTTTAGTGAAGCGCTAGTTACGAGCCGCTGCGTGCAGAGCCGCTGCGTGCAGAGCCGCTGCATGCAGAGCCCTGTGTTGTTTACATTCGAGTGAGGGGGATTAGGTGCTCCCCCAAAGGGATCCTCAGTCTCTATAAAAACCCCGTGCAGCTGGCGTTCCCTCTGTAGTGCCACGTGTGAGCTGCCCTCTCCTCTGCCAGCGTGAAGTCTTCAACCAGGCCAGCTGTGACGTTGGCTCCTTCTACTACAAGATCCCTCATCCTATTAGAGAGAAGCCGATGAGTTGTGCGGACGGACGTCCAGCAGCTAACCTGAACCCGCGGGTTGTCCCGGGTCACAGAAGGCATATTGTTTTTCATCTATAAAGCTGGCAAAAACGATTAGGCGACGACACCGTCGCTCTGTTGTGCGAGGACAGATTTCTCTGTCTACTGTTCCTTAAAATGAGAGTCTCGGTGAAATGTGTCAGTGATGATGAGACGCCGGCTGTCGTCTCTTTGACTGACTACCCTCCCCTTTTCAAATCAGTCGAGCTGGAGCACAGGGACACGCCGAGGAGCTGAGATTGCTTTTTTATCCCCGAAATGCCTGGAAGGTTTTGTGTCGAACCCGGGAAAAAGTGGTGGGTTTTGACGGCATCTGTCTGGAAGTTGAGCCGTGTTCCTTGTGACGGGGGGGGGGGGGTGGGGGCGGGGGCGGATGTTCTACAGAGATGTTTTGGAGGTCGTAATACACCTTGACCACAGAGGATCACGCATACATAAACATGTACACACACACATGCACACACGCACACGCACACTGGGAAGCATGAGAACCCTGTGTGTTCGGGCTGCGTTAGATCTAACATTTCCTAACGACTGTTTCCCCTCGTTACTCTGATTCTCCAGCGCCTCTTGGGTTACCATCTGTGTTAATCTCCTTCAGCTGCTGCGTCTCTCTCTAGCTCTGCTCTCTGCAGCCCGGGGTTCCCGGTTCACCCCGGCCTATCCGTCACTGTGGTGCTGCTGGATGGACTGAGAGCCCTCCTCCTGACTGTGCCTCTGTTTCTTCCCCCTTCCCGTCGCATGTTTACCTGACGCTCGAGACAGTGTTGTGGTCGAGTCATTATAGCTCGAGTCCAAAGTCGAGTCTCGAGTCCCCCAGTGTTCGAGTCAAAGTCTGAGTCACCTTAGAAGAGTCCACATTGAGTCCCCATTACCCGAGTCCGGAGTTACTGAACATGAGCGTGGTGGGGGGGGGGTCAATACAGCATAGTATCGCGATATTTCGTGGGCAATATATCATATCGTATCGAATGCCAAGTATATTATATATTATAATATTTTATTATACAAACTGTCAAGTGCAACATTTATGACAGGTTTTGGCAAATGGCATTCCCATTTTGCTGCAATAAAAAGTATTGAAGTGAGATGAACAGACTGGAAACTTTATCTCATTAGATAAAACAGATGTTGACAAAGTTTTTTCCTTTGGGGACATCATTTGCAGTCGAAAATATCGCAGTATCGCAATACTATCGCATCGTGACTTAAGTATCGCGATAATATCGTACCGTGGGGCATCTGGTGATTCCCACCCCTAATTAATATAGCTATCAATATCTTATGCCAAATTATTAGTAACGCTGCCAGATGGGGGCGGTATTGTTTTCAGAAGACACGCGATTCTGGCCCAAAATCTCGTCAAGAGATCTCGGGAGAGAATCCAGCTGGCTTGCGAGGTTAAATTATTAGGGCATATTACTAAAAAGTCCTCGTCTCCAATTGGAGACTTGGAGGTGAACCTCTGAGTCCTAGTCCGAGTCATCACTTCTCAAGTCCAAGTCGAGTGGGAAGTCCTGAAAATGTTGTCCAGGACTCCAAAAGTCCCACTGGACTCGACTGCAACACTGGCTCAAGACTGTTTGGTACTGTCCTGTATATAGCAGAGCCTTTCTCATTCTTGGTTTCGCATTTTATACGCATGCCTACAGTTTAGATGGGGGAGACATGTATAGATCCAACGGGTTGTATTTTCTCTGGGACTTGTCTTGACTGTGAGTGCTCCTCGTCTCCCTGCAGAAACCTGTGCGGTGAACAACGGCGGCTGCGACAGCACGTGTCACGACGCGGTGACGGGGGTCCGCTGCAGCTGTCCGGTGGGCTTCACCCTGCAGCCGGACCGCAAGACCTGCAAAGGTAAAAAAACGCATCAGACCGGCTCCTCCTAGTCTCCACCTGTCACTCGCCTAGTCTCCCACTCGTCTCATTGCCAGTCACGCTGGGATCGACCCTCTCCACGTGTCACTCACAGGCGCTATCCCCGCCCTTTTACACTTACCTGCACTTTGTCCGTTGCGAGTCACACACACACACGCGCGCACGCACACACACACACGCACACGCACACACACACACCTTTTCGACATGTCAACTGGGCTTTCTGAGATTGTTTACAGCCTGCACTTTCTCCACTCATTCATACCTAGCGACTTCTCCCGAGTTGCCTCTCTCCTTATTAATTCCACCAATCTCACACTACCTTCCGTTTGGCGGCGGCGTATTTTCAGCAATATTTTGTGTCATGAATGATGCCACCAACTTTCTTGACAGTTTAGCCACTGCATTACCATAACAATCCTCCTCTTTAGTGCTGCGCTGGCAGTGCATCCTCAGCCCAAGCAACCTGTACACTGTTGTCAAATACAGCAGTTTTCGGTTTTATATCGACTATGTCTAATCAAATCAATTCCACGCCTTAGAGTGAAACCTAAAGCAGTGGTTCTCAAATGTTTTCACATGAAGGACCCCCTAAACTGACAAAAATTAGACCACGGATTGCTCCGTTTGATAGGATTTTGTCCCACGGTCCCCCATATGATAATAAGGTTGATGCTTTTAGATGTTTTATTACAGAAAGTGTATAAAACCCATGACCAAAATAGCCATTGTGTTACTTATGAATGGAATTATAGCGGAAGTAAATGACCCCCCTTTTGGCTGGGGGACCGTCTGGAACCCCCTCAAGGACCCCTGGGGGTCCTCGGACCCCCATTTGAGAACCACTGACATAAAGGACTATAATAGAGCAGAGTGAAGGGGACCAAGAAAACAAAGAGACAGACAGACAGACAGACAGACAGACAGACAGACAGACAGACAGAGAAGGTGACGAGAGCTTTGGAGAGAATGGAGACTATTTTGTGTTGCCAAAAAAGCAGGAACAAGTCCCGCCGCCACTCATAATGTTACACTAACAACTGTGATAAAAGTACATTGGATTCTATTGGTTTGGTTTGGTTCTGAGAGGAAAGAAAGGGGGAAAAACAAAGCCAGACAGCACTGGCACGCGAAGACGCGCTCGCTGCAGGGCCAGAGCACTTCTAAAGGACGGAGACAACGATGGAGCAAGGGAGGGGATTATTTTAGTCCGTTTCTGATGCCTTTATTTTAACCAGATGATGATGATGAAGAGTCAGTCCCTCAGGAGACAAGACGCCTCGTTTGGGATGATTCAGGACTCATCAGAAACGCCGCCAAAATGTGCCAAGGCAGCGCAGCATCAAAGGCCGGGGATGAGCCGATGATCTATCAATTGGGATATTGGCTACAGGAGTAAAAGCGGATAGTGATCGGAAGAGGGATGGACAACGAGGAGTTTGGGAGAGGCAGCTCTAAAGCCTTACAGTGGTTCTCAAATGGGGGTCCGGGGACCCCCAGGGGTCCGTCGTGACACTTTGCCAGGGGCTCCGCGAAAAGTCTTCAGGAAACTAAAAAATAAAACCCTTTTTTGTGTGTACAAAAGCTTCATAGTTCAACGAAATGATTGTATGCTTTAAATCTAAAATGGTTCATGGATTACATTCTAATCTAACAAAGCTATCAATTTAAAAGTCAAGCACGTTACCGTGGAAACAATTACTGTACAAAGCTTAGCCCGAAAATCACAAATCAGAATGAGGCGGTCCCCGGTATATCTTCTATCTTGTAAGTAAGGGGTCCTTGGCTGAAAAACATTTGAGAACCTCTGCTCTAAGCTCTAAGCACACTCACATCTTAGCCATTTTGAGGGCAAATCCCTGAAGCTCCTTTCCACTTTCTGCACTCTGGCCAGCCAAACAGATTGTCATCTCATATTGGCTGCTTCTGCCCCTCTGACCCGGTGTTCCTCCTATAGCTCAAGCTCAGTGTCCAGACCATCGCAGGAACTTTTGATGTGAAGTTTTTTTTCTTCTTCTTTGCTGCCGGTTGGCCTGATGAGATGTTATCCGCTGTGTTTTTTAATGATTTTTCTCTTTCCACAGACATTGACGAGTGCCGTCTCAACAACGGGGGGTGCGATCACGTGTGTCGCAACACCGTGGGCAGCTTCGAGTGCAGCTGCAAGAAGGGCTACAAGCTACTGACCAATGAGAGGACGTGTCAAGGTAGGAGCCAATTAGCGAGGGTTACGGGTTTGAGCCCCCCCGTGTTATACCTCCGGCTTGGTCGGACGTCGATACAGGCACAATTGGCCGTGTCTGCGGCGTGGGAAACCGGATTAAGGGGTATGTGTCCGGGGTCGCTGCACTAGCGCCTCCTCTGGTCGGTCGGGCCGCCTGTATACGGGTGGAGGGAAACTGGAGGGAATGGAGTGATCCGCCCCCACGCGCTATGTCATGCCGGTGAAACCCCTCGCTGTCAGGTGATAAGAAGCAGCTGGCAAACTGCACATGTATGGGAGGGGCGGCTGTAGCTCAGGAGGTAGAGTGGGTCGTCCACTAATCGCTTTGGATAAAAGAGGTCGGTGGTTCGATTCCCGGCTCCTCCCGTCTGCATGTCAAAGTGTCCTTGGGTAAGACACTGAACCCCAAATTGCCCCCGTTGGTGTGCCAGCACCCTGCATGGTAGCCTGCCGCCATCGGTGGATGAATGGGTGAATGTACCTACTGACTGTAAAGCGCTTTGGATAAAAGCGCTATATAAATGCAGACCATTTACCATTTATGGGAGGAAGCATGTGCTAGTCTACAACTCCCCCCAGATCGGCAGAGGGGGCGGAGCAACGACTGGGACAGTTTTATACGGGGCTTCCTAAAAGCATCGTACACACTTTTACCATGAATTAGTTAACGAGGATGAATACGCGTAAAATAGAGCTTCCCAGTGACGTCAATCAGAAAGGTGATCGCACGATGTCACGATGATGGTAGAACATCATCAGTAGCTCCGTCACTCGAATTGTCCGGGCAGCAGAGAGGGGGACCAGCCAGACCCAGGCAGCAGAGAGGGGGACCAGCCAGACCCAGGCAGCAGAGAGGGGGACCAGCCAGACCCAGGCAGCAGAGAGGGGGACCAGCTAGCAGACCCAGGCCTCTCCGGGCAGCAGAGAGGGGAGACCAGCCAGCAGACCCAGGCAGCAGAGAGGGGGACCAGCCAGCAGAGAGGGGGACCAGCCAGCAGACCCAGGCCTCTCTGGGCAGCAGAGAGGGGGACCAGCCAGCAGAGAGGGGGACCAGCCAGCAGAGACGGGGACCAGCCAGCAGACCCAGGCCTCTCTGGGCAGCAGAGAGGGGGACCAGCTAGCAGACCCAGGCAGCAGAGAGAGGGACCAGCCAGACCCAGGCAGCAGAGAGGGGGACCAGCCAGACCCAGGCAGCAGAGAGAGGGACCAGCCAGACCCAGGCAGCAGAGAGGGGGACCAGCCAGACCCAGGCAGCAGAGAGGGGGACCAGCCAGACCCAGGCAGCAGAGAGGGGGACCAGCCAGCAGACCCAGGCAGCAGAGAGGGGGACCAGCCAGCAGACCCAGGCCTCTCCGGGCAGCAGAGAGGGGGGACCAGTCAGCAGACCCAGGCCTCTCCGGCTTGTTTGTCCGTTCTATTCGGCGGTAGCCATCGCTCAGCGGGGAGCCGGGGGACCCTCGCCGCAGAACAAATAAAGAGTTTTGCCACGGCCGAACACAGGTGTGGGGAATTAAGAGGGCCGGCTCGGAAACCTCTGGGGTTCTTGGATGAATCAGAGGCACTGCAGAAACATCTGGTGAGAGAAGACAGGCAGGCGAGAGCTGAGCTCAGCCTCTCTCTCCGAGTGGAAAAACAGATGACAGGCCGTTTTTTTTATTTTTTTTATTCTCACTTTATTGATGTGGTCAATCAATATATCCAGCCTGGTCCACATCAGTGTCATGCGAGGTTCTTTAGTGTTGGTGCACTGAATCACAGCACTCTGTACACACGACTACACCAAACATCACATGTGGTCACAATGAAAACGGCATATCTCTCGTTTTGTCACTTAGAATCTATTTTTGGCAGCGTCAAAAACAACATGTTTATTTCGTCAAAAGAAATCGTGCTGCAGATAACTCATATGGTCTGTGTGCATATCGGAATGTCAATTGCAGCCTTTTTTTTTGCCGTGGCAGCGTGCCTCCGTCGCCCGCGCGGCGCTCTGCTGTTTTGGGGGGGGAGGGGGCGTGCGGGGGGGCTACTTTGGAATAGTGTTGTCCTTGTTTGGAGCGGCGGGCGTGTTTTGTCTGGAGAAGAGGGGTTGTGTGATAAAGCTCGCCTCCTGTTGAGTGATGCGTTTGTCAGGCTCGGCTGCGCCTGGCTGCCGCGCCGCCCCCACTGAGTCACCTGCCGATATGGCCTCTCCTCTCATTCCTCTCCTCTGTCTCACACACACGGAACGTCCCTCAGCTCGCCTGGTCTGAACATCCCTCAGCTCGCCTGGTCTGAACATCCCTCAGCTCGCCTGGTCTGAACGTCCCTCAGCTCGCCTGGTCTGAACATCCCTCAGCTCGCCTGGTCTGAACATCCCTCAGCTCGCCTGGTCTGAACATCCCTCAGCTCGCCTGGTCTGAACATCCCTCAGCTCGCCTGGGTTGAACATCCCTCAGCTCCCTGACCTGAACATCCCTCAGCTCGCCTGAGTGCCTGAACGTCCCTCAGTTCGCCTGGTCTGAACGTCCTTCAGCTCACCTGGCCTGAACATCCCTCAGCTCGCCTGACCTGAACATCCCTCAGCTCACCTGACCTGAACATCCCTCAGCTCGCCTCGCCTGAATGTCCCTCAGCTCGCCTGGCCTGAACGTCCCTCAGCTCACCTGGTCTGAACATCCCTCAGCTCGCCTGAGCGCCTGAACGTCCCTCAGCTCACCTGGTCTGAACGTCCCTCAGCTCGCCTGGTCTGAACGTCCCTCAGCTCGCCTGACCTGACTGAACATCCCTCAGCTCGCCTGACCTGAACGTCCCTCAGCTCGCCTGGCCTGAATGTCCGTCAGCTCGCCTGGTCTGAACATCCCTCAGCTCACCTGGTCTGAACATCCCTCAGCTCGCCTGGCCTGAACGTCCCTCAGCTCACCTGGTCTGAACATCCCTCAGCTCGCCTGGTCTGAACGTCCCTCAGCTCACCTGGTCTGAACGTCCCTCAGCTCACCTGGTCTGAACATCCCTCAGCTCGCCTGGATTGAACATCCCTCAGCTCACCTGACCTGAACATCCCTCAGCTCGCCTCGCCTGAATGTCCCTCAGCTCGCCTGGCCTGAACGTCCCTCAGCTCACCTGGGTCTGAACATCCCTCAGCTCGCCTGAGCGCCTGAACGTCCCTCAGCTCACCTGGTCTGAACGTCCCTCAGCTCGCCTGGTCTGAACGTCCCTCAGCTCGCCTGACCTGACTGAACATCCCTCAGCTCGCCTGACCTGAACGTCCCTCAGCTCGCCTGGCCTGAACGTCCCTCAGCTCGCCTGGTCTGAACATCCCTCAGCTCACCTGGTCTGAACATCCCTCAGCTCGCCTGGCCTGAACGTCCCTCAGCTCACCTGGTCTGAACATCCCTCAGCTCGCCTGACCTGAACGTCCCTCAGCTCACCTGGTCTGAACATCCCTCAGCTTGCCTGGTCTGATCGTCCCTCAGCTCACCTGGTCTGAACATCCCTCAGCTCGCCTGACCTGAACGTCCCTCAGCTCGCCTGGCCTGAACGTCCCTCAGCTCACCTGGTCTGAACATCCCTCAGCTCGCCTGACCTGAACGTCCCTCAGCTCGCCTGACCTGAACATCCCTCAGCTCGCCTGGCCTGAACGTCCCTCAGCTCACCTGGTCTGAACATCCCTCAGCTCGCCTGACCTGAACGTCCCTCAGCTCGCCTGGCCTGAACGTCCCTCAGCTCACCTGGTCTGAACATCCCTCAGCTCGCCTGGTCTGATCGTCCCTCAGCTCACCTGGTCTGAATGTCCCTCAGCTCACCTGGTCTGAACATCCCTCAGCTCGCCTGGATTGAACGTCCCTCAGCTCGCCTCGCCGGCCAACTGAGATGAGAGAGCCAGGGCGCCTGTCTTAGTCACTCCCTCTCTGATGGCTGCTGCTGTGATCCTGTCGGTACATGACTCCACGCCTCAGATTGAATTTCCTCCCGACATAACTATGTGTCTTCTGAGTTCTGATAATAGTCATGATAATAATGATAGTTGCGCTTTGATAAACCCATCATAAATGAACACTAATGAAACAAACAAGAAAAACACAGAGTACTTTGATCAGAAAGAGGGCTAAAAAACAGGTCATCGCAATAGAAGTAAAGTCAGTAAAAAAACAATTGCATAGAAGGCTATGATTATGAACATTTATTTCAAGCAGTGATTTAAAACAGTGGTTCTCAAAGTGGTCCTTGAGGGGGTTCCAGGGGGTCCCCAGCAAAACGGAGGAAAATCATTTATTTTAAGTAACACATCAGATGGGGGACCCTGGGTCAAATAGGGGGGGGTCCGTGGTCTAATTTGTGTCAGTTTAGCGGTCCTTTTGAGAACTACTGATTTAAAAGATGCTGAATTCTACTTGTACAATCAGAAGTCCAGAGTGTGACCTGCAGTTGATTTAGAGTGACATCTAATATCTCCAACCGCTCGCGCCGAAAACCTGCTTTGCCCTAAATGACACTTAAACAGAGGTTTGCCGTTACGGCAGGGTGTTGAGATGTGCAAACTGAACTCTGGGTTTATCTGGGTTGAAACAGTCATGGTGTTTCCCTGCTGTCAGCGGACTGTGGGCCCAGAAGTCAGGACCGGGCTTGTCTGGCGAGCAGCGCCTCTCTGCATTCCTCAGCCCTCAAACCCGCAACACAAAGTCCAGTTCCCTCCCGTTCCTAATCCCGTAGGAGGGCACGGTGGGAGAGATGCCTTTTATCAGATCACATGTCTTCTCCAGGGGGGAGGAGGGTCATCGATGATAACGCTCTTATCTGTTCTGTGTAAACAGTTAGGTGTCTTTCTCTCTTGTAGAAACCATAGACATAAATAATATGGACGTATCTATCCCATTCAATTTCGTTTTCCTGGCGGAGTTCAAACGGTGGGTGTCACCATCTTGATTTTTCCTCAGCAGAGTGGGAGGGAATGGGTTGAGTGCCTTCCGCACCTCACGTGAGATGGGAGTTTCCCAGAGCCGCAGCTCCGCCTGCTATTGGTCCGTGATCGGCAAAGCTGCGTGATCACTGGACAGGCGATCTGTCAATCACCCCCTTTTCTATCATCTATTTTACGCCAAACGGGCGAGTTATATAAAAAATGACCTCCCCTACAGTTGTTATGAAAAGGTGAAATTAGCTATTTAGACCAAAACTGTGTTTCGCCCCTAACTGGAAAGATGTTTAATCCTGTCACAAAGTCGGGGCATTTTAACATGGGGGGCAATGCCCTTCTGCCCCCGACGCCTAGTGGCCATTCGAGGGGCTACAGCTTTTCAATTCACTTCCGCATCCTCAGAGGACTGGTTGAAACCTTATTTGCTTATTGGACTGTTTTTTCTGCAAGGGCGGAGTCGAGGTAAGAGGTTGGGTCCTGACTCCAAAGATAGTCTGGTGCAAAGAGTGAGCAGAAGAGCAGAAAAAACCTGAGAAGTGGTAACCAGTGTTGGGGGTCGTTACTCAAAAAAGTAATATATTACACATTACACGTTACTTAAAAATCAAGTAATGCGTTACTTTACACAACTCGTTACATGACTTTTGCGTTACTCTGCAACATCGCCTGAGATGCGTTGTCACCTACAGTATCACCACCCCTATCCCAATAAGGAGGACAATACAGAAGATCTCACTCCCGTCATCTGTGATCACTGGATTTGGGGACTGTAAGGCCTTACACTACTCGTCACAGCCAAATGTAATGTGATTACAGTAATGCGTTACTTTGTAACGTGTTACCCCCAACCAGTGTTGGGCAAGTTACTTTCAAAATGTAATTTACTACATATTACTAGTTACTTTCATTTGAAAGTAATAAGTTACTTTACAATATTACTGTCTGTGTAGAGTAACTCGTTACTTATTACATTACTTTTGCATTACTTTCACTGTAATAACAGAATGACATCGCCACCCTGGAACCATCCAGAAAAATTATTTCAACAATCTTGAAGTCAGTCAATACAAAATTCTAAATGTTATCCTTTTCCTTTGTTATTGTCATCTATAGTGGTTATTTGCATAAAAACAGTTTGATTAGGAGATGATTTAAATGCTTTGATTTAAAAAAATAAATAACTCAATTTGTAACTTGAGTTACTTGTCAAAGTAACTGGTATAATATTACTGAAATCTTATAAGTAATAAGTTATATTACTGAGTTACTGCTAAAAGTAATATATTACATGTAATATGTTACTTTTGTAATGAGTTACCCCCAACACTGATGGTATAACTGCGGGGGATCGGTGAGCTTTGTGTTTTTGATTTCCATCTCGCTCAAGTCGTACGCAGCAGTCAGGGCAACATGGCCGCTCGCTCAGTCTCTCGGCATCGTCGGTCCTTCCATGGTTCCCTGCACGTACCTCCTCGCCAACCCGCTGCATACTTCGCCTAAGCTGCCTGGTAAATACGGGCTGTTGGAGTGCCAGACGTCCTTTCACTATCTCATCTCTGGCGTGGTACAACGCAATATGATTTCATGATAACTTCCAGCCTCATTTATTTGCAGGGGAAATCTAATCGCCACACCCGATTCCCCTCGGGGTGAGACTCTATAGTGAGATAAAGAGTGAGATAAAGAGTGTGCTTATCAAAGCGTACGCTTAACGTGCCAAAAACATCTCTTTTGGATGCACGTTACTGTAACTCTCACACTGTTATGGATGTCCTGAGGTCTCATATACCTGTGGTTTATCTCACACAAAGCCTTTTTTTGTGTGAGATTTTTTTTTTTGTAAAAGCGAGTCGAGTCATTTGGATAGATAGATGATGTCTGCTTGTTCCTTCTGAAGTGCTGAAGACATCCTGTCTTGTCTACTCGTTTGTAAACTGATCACTCACTAAGCTTTTAATCTCAGTCCAAGCTCATCTTTAATCTCAGCCCAAACTCATCTTTTTGCTTGTAATCTGCCAAGTCATAAACTCAAGTGAAATAACGATGGAGTTCAACTGTACCCTATGAAGGATCACGCCTCGTGTCGGAATATATGATCACCTTTTGTGGAGTGGAACTGTGTAGGATTTTCGCAGACAGATATCAATCTTTCTGCCTGCATGCTTTCTTCAAGGTAGAGGCCATTATTTAACTGAGCTCCTGTAAAGTTGTGCCATATATGCTATAAAAAGAAACCTTCATCCTCTATTTGATGCTGGCTTATAGTGGAGGTTCAGAGTTTGAGAGATGGAAGCATGATATTCCTGGGAACTTCCTACATTTTCCGACCATTCCAAATGAGCCAAGTCGATCTTCAGCAAAGATGCAGCACATCTCTTAATTTTCTTTTTCTCCCGGTTTGTGTTGCCTGAGCTCGACAGAGCTGAGCTCTGCTGACATTAAGAAAACCTGATGGCCATGTAATAATCAATTTTCATGACATTTAGCCAACTGATCAGGATGCATGTAGGGGAGAACATGCAGCCTGGGAGAGTTGAGAGAGAGAGAGAGAGAGAGAGAGAGAGAGAGAGAGAGAGAGAGAGAGAGAGAGAGAGAGAGAGAGAGAGGAGAGAGAGAGAGAGAGAGAGAGAGAGAGAGAGAGAGAGAGAGAGAGAGGAGAGAGAAGAGAGAGAGAGAGGAGAGAGAGAGAGAGAGGAGAGGAGAGAGAGAGAGAGAGAGAGAGCGCTGGATGAGAGAAAGGTTTCTAGCACTACTCTCTAGCTCGTAACATAATTTGTTTAATTGCAGGAATGACTTTTAAACCAATTATTTCCACATGGCCTCAGAGCCAAAGCATGAGGAGAGGAAAGTATGGACATCAAAAAAGCTGGGGTTCATAACAATATCGGGGCGTTTGCCATGCGGAGAAAAGAGAATGTGATAAAGTGATTGGCAGGTTCGGAGAGAAAAACATCCCTCCAGCTCCTATTATTAAAGTAAAGAGCAGACTTTGTTCTGTTGACTCGTGCTGGGGCCGCTTGTTATTTCAAAAAGGCTTTTTCGCTGTATTGAAATGGAAAAGTGCATGACTGCAGGAGGTCAACCACTATGCCAAAGCACCAAACACAATCATTCTTTTCAAAGGTGTTTTTATCTCCCTCTCTCTCTTTTCTTCAAAAAGTTACAAATGGATTTGCACGAAACTTTGTGGACAAGTAGGTCATAGAGACAGTCCGCATGTCTGGGAACGCCCACAAAATGTTAAACGGTTGGCGCGCGAGTGGGGTAGAACCGCCCGTATTATCTCATGGGCTGACTCACCCAAAGACGCTGCTGCGGCTCTAAACTACAGGTTTGGGGGTTCTAGAGCAGAACACAAGACGTCTGCTCAGATGTGCGTTTACTGCGGTGGTTAAATCCCCGATCGTGTCTGCCTGGGCTGGGCTATCAGCTAAATTCGAACTTTGCTGAATGGATAGAACGGGGGTTTTTACCCCACCCTGACCACGCCCCCAGCCAGGCTGAGCCAGCTAACCCAGCGTCTATTGTGGGCGTTCCTAGAGCCTGTATGGGCGTTCCCAGACATGCGGACTGTCTCTATAGGCCAACTTAGAACCCGGTTAACTTCCCATGCCCCGCTGGCCAAAAGGGGGTGTGACAGGGGGTGTGGTCATGGCCTGGGTCAATCACAAAAAGGCTCAATTCAGTTCCGGATTCAGGTGACACCACGAAACCTTGTAGAAAGTGGTGGAGATATGCACTTTACCGAGTTCTCTCCAGTTTTTATGTGCTATTTGACCCATTGCAACTCGTGACCCACTGTGAACACAATACATGATGAAAATATGATGAAAACCATGATGGGAAAGAAATTTGTCGAATTTGAGAATCTTCTAACGCCATCTCTTTCTCTCTATACAGACATTGACGAATGCTCTTTCGACCGCGCCTGTGACCACTCCTGTGTCAACTCTGCCGGCAGCTTCCAGTGCCTCTGCCATAAAGGCTATGTGCTCTACGGCCTGGCCCACTGTGGAGGTGAGCTGACACTTTCATATCCACAGTCCACTCCTGGCACACTGGAGGTTATTGTTGCCTTTCTGATGCCATTGCATGGTTAAATCAGCACATTTTATTTGCGGGGGGATTTTCATATCTACGCAGTGGAAGTGTCCCTGGGAAATGTGGTTCGGTACATATCACTACTTGGTCTGAAAAGTTTGGGAACCCCTGCGTCTTGATCATTTTATTCACTTTTGTTAAAAAAACACACACAAAAAACACTTCCTCTGCTTTCACAGCTCATGTGGGTGACAGAAACATTTACCTAAAGCTCTCCACACACACACACACACACACACACACACACACACACACACACACACACACACACACACACACACGCGCGCATCTGGATGTGAGCGGGTACCTCGCCTGGCATGGAGGAGATAGTTGAAATAGCCTGGGGTTTGCGGGGCGGGCGGAGGTGCGTGGGCGCGCCGTCAAAGATGTGCCTGGCAGGGAGCGCCAGGCCCGCCGGGGCACATCAGGGCGTTTGCGGGCGGTACTTTTGATGGTGTGTGTATCAGCAGTTAGAATCTGCTGCTGTCTCCTAACCTCGCGTCACCAGGCTGTTCTCTAGCTGTCTGCAGTGCCGGAGGGGCTGCACACACAGGAGGTGTGGTGGGCAGACACAGAGGAAGGCAGGCACTCAGAATGCTTTGCGGTGATTTCTTCCCTGTTTTTTTGGCCTGCCGGTTGTGACAGCTCTACTGTTCAGGAATGTTATGCCGACAACGTAGCATATATGGAATATTACTGAGACTGGTGGGGGAACGTGTGAATGTGTGTATGGTGTCAGCAGATTTGTATTTAAACACAGCGCTGTACGTTACGTCTCCAAAGACTTCAGGAATCATTTAATTAATTCTTACTTTCCAGTTGACACCCAATGTATTGTTGCAATTACAGAACGTGTGTCTTGAACGGGTCTCAACATGTGTTTTCTGCCATCAGATTGCAATCAGATTGTGCTTGACCACTTGAAAGTACAGGTGTAAACGGCCCCAAGACACATTGAAGAAGGATCGCAATCTGATCGGCCAAACCACCTCCGGAGGTGGTCAGGGACGCATTGTGTACACATTGAACACAAGTGTAAATGCAATGTGTCCTCTCGATCTGCATAAAGCAACTGTATGCGGATTGAGAGGACACCCATTTTGGGTGATCAGATTGCAATCAGATTGCAATCTGATCACCAAAAATGCATGTTAATGCCAGGTGTAAATGAAATCAGGCTAATGTGGTCTAGCACAATCTGATTGCAATCTGATGACAGAAAACGCATGTTAATGCGTTCACGAGATGCGCTCCACAGGTAGGGAGACCGTGTGAACTGCCAGCTGGAGTAAGAAAAGCATCGATGTCGGAAGGTATTCTCGTGATGGTGGTGGTGATGGACTGTGCTGGTGAGAGGAGAGGGTGCTCAGGAGCAAATGACTGGCCGTAGCATTGTTGAGGGAGTGGGTGATGAATGATCTCTCCTCCCTTGTCATCTGCATTGTGGGAACTGTGTAGATAACCCACAGATTTATGGCGCTGCACGTGGTGCTCTCTGGTTCCCAGCGGCGCGCTAACCAAGGCTATGCTATTCCCTGGGTGGCTTATCAACCAGAATATAGCTGCCCAAACAATCCAGCGTGCCACGCACAGTGTTCAACAATAGACTCACCCTAGACAACCCCAATTAGGTGGCTGACCCTCTGTCAAGCATTGTGCAGAGGCCTGTCAAAACTCCGCTCAACTTAGACCCGAGACTATTTCCAGCCATTCTCCTACTCGGTTACATGCCAGACATTTGTTACTAATGCTTAAAATATTTCACAAAGAAAACTCATTCTACTCTCATAATGATACACCCACTTGCATACAGTATGGAGAATTTACCTCAGTTGATCTGGCCGGAGTTGACCTCCACACAATAACCTCTGGTTCTTCTGAGTCCTGGTCCTCCTGACAAATGTCTGCTCAATTCTCTAGATAACACATACTGCATTGCATACCGATCCAACATTTCAGACTTCAAAAATGGAATGAAATCAAAAGATACTTATGGCCACAATGTTTCCATGAAGTCACCGCTATGGCACGATAACAGCAGGCGCGGGCAATTGTCGAGTGGGGATGTCAATTTGAGTCTTGTTCTTCTGTCCTTTTCTCTCTTGGCTCGTCTTTGCTGCTGCCGGGGGTTTTGTTCTATGTGAGCACGCGAAGGAAAAGACAAAAGAGAGACCAGGAAGAAGAAGAAGAAGGTTGACAGAAGATCTAGACGTTTGGTTACATATCAAGTATGGGGAGGAACAAAGCAGTCAAAACAACAGCTGCTGGCACACGAGGCGGCTTTTCATCAGATATTCATTATAGTTCTTTTGTCCTTTTAAATTGAGTGCTTTGATGGCGAGGATATAAGCAGCAACATCTCCCCACAGCATTTGTGAGCAGCTCTGGGCCTCAAACACGGCTTGATGAAGTCATCATCTTCATCTGGGAGTACAGAGGCAACGCCGGCTGTTCTGATTCAGCCGGAATAATTGAGCGAGACAAGGAAGAACATCTCATATCAGCGGGCCACATCATCCATCAACTGCCATTATCTCCGTCTCTCTCTCTGCCGGCGTCCGCGGCCGCCTGGCGCGTCCTCAGCTTTCCCCACCGCTAAACTAATTTTCTGTCTGGCGTTCCAAAAGGCAAGGCAAGGCGGCCTGCATCTGGTTCCTGGATGGCTTAAGTGTTTTTTTTAGCTCAGCTTGTGCGCTAAAAAGGTGATTATAATTTACTGCTCGATCGCGCCGCGAGTCTCTCCCAAGTCTTCCTTGCCCGAAGAGCGGCAGAAGGGTTCGAGCCTGAAAATGCAATGTGTGGCGACGTCAAAATGAAATGAGTCATTTGACTTCTGTTTACACTCAAACGCATTCATCTTCCTAGAATGTGACATATCTGACGGGAGAAATTGAACTGACCTCTCGCACAGGAACTCCTCACTCACACAGCTGTCGGCTGTATTATTTCTTAATACGCCTGTTTCTCTTTCATTCACTTCAAACAAAATTGACTCCAGCTCTTTTTAGTAGCTAAATTAACTTGCTTTGAATGGACTGATGTATCTGAATTAATCTTGGACAGGAAAATGTTTTTTCCCCCTCAGGTTTTGAAACAGAACAGTGTGAGAGTGTATAATGTACAAATAGTTTTTTTAATGTATGCCTATCAATATGTCTACATATCTTCACAGATATAGATGAATGCAGTATAAACCGCGGCGGCTGTAAATTCGGTTGTATCAACAGTCTGGGGAGCTACGAGTGTACCTGTCCACCAGGATTCAAGCTGCATTGGAACAGGAAGGACTGTATTGGTATGTACCGTTGCTGCCCCCCAGTGGTTAGTTTACAGACAACACACGCAAAAGTCAGACCAGCTGACGGATGACAGTTTTCTGCCGGCTTCGCTGGGTCGATATTTCGCTTTAGGCCAGCGTGTGATTCAGTGTTGGGCTTTCTTTTCCCCACAGAGTTGGTCAGATGTCCACCTGGACTGGTCGCCCCGAAGGCCACTCTCACCTGTAGCAAGACGGGCAAGAAAGAGAGCTGCTCTCTCACCTGCGCCTCTAAGGCTCACTATCTGGCAGGTAGGTTACTCCCTCTGGCCTGAACAGCAGCGCTTGATCAGAAAACAAACAGAATCAACAGAATCGCACTCAATTTTGTTTTCTTGGCTTATTAATAATAATAATAATAATAATAATAATAATAATAATAATAAAGCTTGCTTTGTTTATCTTCCTCAGAGTCTGATAGCAGCTACTCAGTCAGCTGTGGTATCCCCATCTTCAGAGGGAAATCCCCAGCTAGGATTAACGCCAGCAGTAGTCAGAGCTGCATAGGTTTGCTGCCCCTCAAGATTCATATCATTTAACGCTTTGCACCAATCCCAAGCATTCACTCATAGGCGCACAGTGTGTGTCCTCGTCAGTTTGTGTCTAACGGTGCAGTAGTGCGTGATGTTGTAGTGTCCCTCCTGCCCACTGTGCTGTGTTTGCCTGTAGAGACTCTGGCCCCTCCAGTGAAGCAGACAGCCTCTTTCAAGATTAAAGACGCCAAATGCCACCTCCACCCTAAGCTGACGGGACGGACGGAGGACAGGGGGCGGACCTTAGGCCCAGGTAATTCATCCTCAGTTTGTCCTGCAGGTGTAGCTGAATACATACGGTGCTGTTGTATCTATCCATCTACCCGCATGCTATAATATGAATGGATTCCTGTCTGCTGCACTCGATGCATGCCTTCCAGAAAAAGATGGATCTGTACTCTCTCGATCGTTAACTCTTCGTCTAAATGACGAATGTCATATAGAGAGGCAAAGTGACCGCCTACTTCCTGCTTCAGCACTGTACCAGAGATTTTCATCCGCCATTTATTTTCCCATAGACATTTTGTAAAATGCTTATAAAAAATAGTTTTACTTCGTCAAATCAAACGGTTCGGCTATATTTAGAATCGGGAGAGACCGTAGAACACTCGGACCAAAACTTAAAAAGCAACATCGAAAAAATATTTTCTTTAAATCTGCAATTTCTTTACGTTTTCCGAGTGAAATGTAATGCGGTCTCTCCTGTTTCTAAATATATCTGAACCGTTTGGTTTGAAGCGGTGAAACTATTTTTATACGCATTTGACGAAATGTCTATGGGCAAATAAATGGCGGATGAAAATCTCTGGTACAGTGCTGAAGCAGGAAGTGACGTTCCACTTTGCCTCTCTATAGACCTTGCACAGTAATATACCTCACAGACTGTGTGATGTCATGACTGACTGTGATGTCATGCACCTACAGGAGGCGGGCAGCCCTGCAGTAACTGCCTGGTGACATTTGTCAACCTCAAATGTGACTCGTCCAAGAAAGCCAAAGGGCGACGTGCGCGCAACCCCTCCAACAAAGAGGTGACGCGCATCACCCTGGAGCTGGAGGCCGAGGTCAAAGCTGGAGACACCACAGGTCAGTGTGGGCATTTGATCTTGGGGGGGGGGGGTTGATCATTGTCATCATTATTATTATATTTGATATGATGGTGTAGCCTACAGGCGCACGGTAGTATCAATAACACACAACACGCTGCACACAGTAGGCCTACATTTGTGACACGGTCTGGCGGAAGGGCTAACGAGTAGGCAACTGTGAAACCGCACAAATCGAGATAAAAGGTTGCTTTTTGGGGGGGAAAGGAAAAAAATATTTTTTCCGTATTACGCGAGTTTTAGATGTTGTAACAACCGTTCATTCAAATAAGCATATTTTCTTCAAGTATTTTCAGATTTCAATGTATGACACGTCATTTGAAAGCTGACAATCTGCACTTTCATAATCGGTAAAAAAGAAAGAAAAGAAGAGGCCAAAACTCCAGTCCCTGTCACAAATTAAATTATCTTGGCAGCACAAATGTTAGGTTCAGCCATGTACTTGTAAGTGAATCATAGTATAGTATTTTTTTTTTATCCGTTACCAGGGAGTTGCAATCTCAGCTGCCTGAGACAGCGTATGGAAAAGCAGGTGAAGACGTATATCAAGGCTCTGAAGAAGTCCATCAACCAGGAGCGCTTCCTGATCCGAGTGGCGGGGCTGGAGTACGAAGTGGCCCAGAAGCTCCCCCAGGCGGCCTCGGGCCAGGAGAACTGTGGCCCGGGCCGCGAGAGGGACAGCGGCCGATGTGGTAAGACCTATTTCACCGTCATTTATAGATGCAGTCTTACTAAGAACTATTGGGGGGGGGGGCATGGTGGCGCAGTGGTAAGCGCTGTCGCCTCACAGCTAGAAGGTCCTGGGTTCGATTCCCACCTGGGACGCTGTGAGCGTTGATGGCGTGCGTGCCCGTCCAAGGGCCTTTCTGTGTGGAGTTTGTATGTTCTCCCCGTGCCGCCTCCTCTGGTCGTTCGGGGCACCTGTTCGGAGGGAGGGGAACTCGTTGGAATAGCGTGATCCTCCCATGTGCTATGTCCTACCGGTGAAGCTTCCCCTGTCAGGTGAAAAGAAGTGGCTGGCTACTGCCCATGTCTCGGAGGAGGCATGGAGCTAGTTTCGGCTATCCCCAGATTGTCAGAGGGTGGAGCAGCAACCAGGATAAATTAATTTAAATGAATTTAGCACTAATATGGGGGGGGTTAGGGTTTTCATTTCAATTGCAGCTTATCATGTTCTGCAGTACGAGGTGGTGTGTGAGGTTCAGTGTGTGCTCATCTCTGACCAGAGCCTTTCTGGATGTTCTCTCAGTCAGATGCTTGCCCGGGTCTTATTACCACGGCGAGCAGGAGCGCTGTGTCCAGTGTCCACCCGGCACCTTCCAGGAGAAGGAGGGCCAGCTGGCCTGTGACCTCTGCCCGGGCAGCGATGGCCACGGGCCTGTCGGGGCGCGAAACATCTCCTCCTGTGCAGGTAAGCCTGCACAGTTTATAAAGTCCCCTGAAACAATGGTTTCACATTCACAACCTGTTCAGATGTAGGGCTTCACCGCTCTGTCTCGTAACCCTGCTCTCAATGTTCTTCAAATCAAATCCAGGCCAATGCCCTACGGGACACTTCTCCAGCGACGGATTCAAGCCCTGTCAGCCGTGCCCTCAGGGCTCCTACCAGCCCGACCTGGGACGCACGCTGTGCTTCCCGTGCGGGGGCGGCCTGAGCACCAAGCGGGAGGGAGCCAGCTCCTTCCATGACTGTGAAGTCAGAGGTCAGCTTCTTGTCTTTTCATACAACCACTGAATTATATTGTCATTGTATGCGGACATGTTAGCTGGAGCTTTTAACCAAAATAGCTGTTGCATATACTTGGCAAATAAAGCCAGATTCTGATTCTGAATGAAAATAGATGCTCAAGTAATCTAGAATTTAGGCAGCGACTTACAATAATTACAACTGTAAAAATAAGTGAACACTCCTCAAGCATCAACAAGGGTAAGTAACTAGATAGTTCAGAGTGCTATAAAAACAGAAAAGTGGTGTAACATTAATCAGGAAAAGTTAACGAATAATAACATCTATAAAAACTAGAACATTGGACTCATATGGGATCTACTTAATCTACTTGTCCGCTTAATATTTCATCTCGTTTGTAACGTGTGTGTGTGTGTGTGTGTGTGTGTGTGTGTGCGTGTGTGCGTGCGTGTGTGTGTGTGTGTGTGTGTGTGTGTGTGTGTGTGCGTGTGTCCGTCCGTTCTTGCCCTACAGTTCAGTGCTCTCCAGGACATTACTATAACACCACAGTCCACAGGTGTATCCGCTGCCCGCTGGGGACCTACCAGACGGAGTTTAGACAGAACTACTGTATTACCTGCCCCGGGAACACCACCACCGACTTCGACGGAGCCACCAGCGTCTCCCAGTGCAAGAGTGCGTAGTAGGAGGAGAGACGGAAATTACTGTTTGTGCGCTTCTTTTTCTCTCTTTAAGGCTTCTTCCATGTTAATTGGGATCTCATTTGTATTGTGTTGTTTTGTGTGCGTCTAGACAGAGAATGTGGCGGCGAGATGGGCGAGTTCACGGGCTACATCGAGTCACCTAACTACCCGGGCAATTACCCCGCCAACGTGGAGTGCATCTGGAACATCAACCCTCCCAGCAAACGCAAGATCCTGATCGTGGTGCCCGAGATCTTCCTGCCCTCGGAGGACGAGTGCGGAGACGTGCTGGTCATGAGGAAGAACTGTGAGTGCCTCTCTTTCCCAGTTGTTCACTCAGTGGAATTAATTGTCTAGATAAAAAATGAAACTACCAGAAATCTACATTCAAATGTACCCTAATGTCTCCAAATGTGTTTTTTTTTAGATACACCACACGTCAAAAGTGTGTACAACACTTTTTTTTTTTTTTCAAAGTTTTTTTATTCGTTTTCTGTATATCATACAAAATACAAAATACAGATTTAAATACACTTGACACTTTTAAACAAAAACCCATCCCACGAGAACCCCTAGCCTATTACACCACATACATCATGTCATACATCGCAGTATATCAGTACACAAAGACACACAAAAACAAAAACAAAACAAAAACAAAAAAAAACCCAACAAAAACAGATTCATGAAAATAAATATGGGGGGGGGGGGGGTAAATCTATACATTTGAAATGCTTGAAGCGTCCATTTCCTCTACCTGGTCCAGGACTGGCTGCCAGATGGTATAAAAGTCGAGAGCACAACCCCTTGTAGCGTATCAGATTTTTTCTAGGGTTAGATGATACATAAGATCTCTGACCCAGTGATTGAAAGTTGGAGGAAACTTGTCTTTTCATTTAAGGAGTACAAGTCTTCTAGCCAGAAGTGTACCAAACGCTATCATCTTTTTACTGCATTGGTTGAGGTGTACAACACATTTGTCTTTATTTTTTTTACTATTTATAACATTTTAGAGTAACAGTAAAGACATCACTTAAACGAGGGGTTCTCAACCTTTAGTAACTTAAGGCCCACTTCTGATTGTTAGAACATTAGCATGGACCACCTTCCCAAATAAATGAGGGGAAAAACACAACATGACAAAGAAACTAACCATTTGGCGCCATCTAGCGGCCCACTAGATGGCACTCTGAGGCCCCAATCATGCAGTGACCAAAGAGTGTTAAATCAAAACAAAACTATCTTATATTTTAGATTCTTTAAAAGTGGAAGGAAATTCATAGGCACCAACTTCACTGTTTATATTTGTCTAGGAAACATTTAAGCACAAGCCTTTAGATCAAAATGGCTTAAATCAGGTGTGTCCAAACTTTTGACTGGCAGTGTGTATCCACTTGTTCAAAGACACTGTTCTAAATTAAAATTTGCACTAATGGGGGATAAAAATTTGATAAAATGTCATACCGAACCGACCTGGATAGCTAGGCTTAGATAGTGAGGTAATATGCAGTTGTGCGGTGGTAGCATGGAGGGGGGTGTTTCCAGGACACTGGATTACACCGTTAAGCCTTCTTGAGGTGTCGTGGGCCTAACTAACTAACCCCAATGACATGCTTCATACTGCTGTTGGCTAGGGTAGGTAACTGGTGATTTGTGTCTTGTTTATTAGTTTGTTAGCCTGTTAGCTTGTTTTATTCTGGATTGGGCTTCTAAATGTGTTTTTCCTCGGATTTTGGCACAAGGGATAGTAACATCTTGTCCTGTGTATTAATTAATAATCTGGAAAAGAAAAACAAAGAAGAGAGACACTGTTCTGGAAAGCTGATGAGTCATCTTTGTCCTTCCCCCCCCTGCCCTCCAAAGGGTCGGCTACGTCCATCACCACGTACGAGACGTGTCAGACGTACGAGCGGCCCATCGCCTTCACCGCTCGCTCCAGACGTCTGTGGATCAACTTCAAGTCCAACGAGGCCAACAGCGCCCGGGGCTTTCAGATCCCCTATGTCACTTATGACGGTAAGTGGCTCGCCCATTCGTCACAGCGGTTGGTCGTCATCAGTGTTGGGGGTAACTCAAAAAAGTAACTAATTACATGTAATATATTACTTTTAGCAGTAACTCAGTAATATAACTTATTACCAATAGGATTTCAGTAATATTATACCAGTTACTTTGTCAAGTAACTCAAGTTCTGTAGTTAATTAAAAAAAAAATCAAAGCACATATTTTTAAGATACAATCATTTCCTGTGTGTTTTTATGCAAATAACCACTATGACAATAACAAAGGAAAAGGATAACATTTATAATTTTGGGCGGTTTACACTGACTTCAAGACGTTTGAAATTATTTATCGGGATGGTTCCGGGGCGGCGATGTCATTCTGCTACTTCAGTTATTTTGGTGAAAGTAATGCAAAAGTAGTGTAATAGGTAAGTTACTCTTCACAGACAGTAATATTGTAAAGTAACTTATTACTTTCAAATAAAAGCAACTAGTAATATGTAGTATATTACATTTTGAAAGTAACTGGCCCAACACTGGTCGTCATCACCCGATCGGTGTCGTGTCTCATACTGTGTGTGTGTGTGTGTGTGTTTATGAATTCAGAGGACTACGAACAGCTCGTCGAGGACATAGTGAGGGATGGAAGACTGTACGCCTCGGAAAATCATCAAGAAATCCTCAAGGTGAGCGGTTTTCTGCCTCTGGTGTGCTGTGTGATTACTGACCATGTTATTTATAAGAGAGACATGTTTTATTTAAGCAATAATCCACGAGAGACCGTGCTTTATGGTATTTTAGGCATGAGCATACTTAGTATTGAGTGACTTAATTGCTGTTAGAAAATCTCAGTAGCACAGTTTCAGTCATTCTTGGATTTTTTTTGTTGTCTGAAAAGTTTTTCTCAACACCAAGCAATTAATTTTTTTAGCTAAAGAAACAAATTAGTCCCAGTGTGAGTGGTGATAATCGGTTGGCACATCTTTAAATTAACCGTTAATGTGGTCACACGTGTGCACCGCTTAATAACTGTTATTAACCGCTAACACAGTCGCAGGTGTGCTTAATAGCTGTTGTTAACTGGTAATATGTGGCCGCAGGTGTGTGTTTATCGTGTTCTTTTATAACGGCTTCGAGCATAACTCAGCCAATCAACGAGGTTGTGGACTGTTACTGTGTGTTTTTATAATGGAGCATTTAACAGCGTTTTTCCCCTTCTCCTCCCCGACAGGATAAAAAACTGATTAAGACTCTCTTTGATGTGCTGGCCCACCCAAACAACTACTTTAAGTACACCACTCGGGAGTCCAACGAGATGCTTCCACGCTCCTTCATACGTCTCATAAGCAGCAAAGTCTCCGCTTTCCTGCGACCATACAAGTAAAACGAGGTCAGACAGCCCCGCGAAGCGCCAGATCGTGACCCCTCCTCCTCCTCCTCCCCTCCCCTTACAGGCCACACCCCTTAACTCTCACAGGACTTAAAACACACACACACACACACACAAATATAGTTACGTTTTACCCTTTTCTTTTCCACGGGCTTTGACGACAAACAGTTCACTATGCAGACTTAACAAATATTGAACTTCATCTGTGTTTTAAGTCTTTTCAATTTCCCTTAAACACTGTCTGCCGTCCTTATAGCTCGAGCAAAGAGCGGGGGATGTAGAGTTTGTGGGCTTGTGTTTCTATTGTCCTGTGCGATGAAACCACAGACACCAACATAAACATCTGATTCAGAGCGTAGGAGTGTGGCGTCTGTCATGTCTGGTTTGAGCTACAGCTACTTATTGCATTTGCTTCAACGAGCGGTCGGAGGGGTTCCCGCTCCCACTCCCACTCCGACCATAAGTATGATTGTTGTAAGTGTTGTGTAACCTTGACTCCACCTTCAGTGTCTGTGTGCCGTGCCGTCTCCATCCTCCAGGAGGAGCAGTTGTTCATTTCAACATCGTAGCTGCATTCCAGGGTCATTCGAAGCCTTAGTTCTATTTGAGCTCTTAGAGCGACTTCCTAGGGTGTTACTGTTAAAACAGTTTCATGTGCGTTTTTCTTCCTTCTGTCCAGACTGTACAGGTGGTTTCCAGCCTTCTTCGGATTATTTTCTGTTTGTTCTGTCTTCTTAAGTTAACTTAACAAAGCAAATGAAAGGTAAAACGACCTGACGTTTTGGGAGATGAATTCCACGCCTGTAATTGTGCGATCGAGCCACAGAAGTGAGATCAAGTGTCTTTGTGTGGAACCATGCCTCTGAGAGAGAGAAATGTCTTTTGAGGGACATAATGTTTGCTGCTTCTTTAAAAAAAAAAAAGGTCACTTTAATTCTTCAATCTCATATTTGTCTTTCTGATGTATCCTGACTTCCGCCACACTAAAATAGTCTCTAGGGTTTGAAAGAAAAATGGAAGATCAGAATATGAAATTGCAACTCTACTTCTTATACACAGTAAGTTGATAATCTCACATTGCCTGTCTCTCTGTGGACTAGCAGATTTATGTTGATTTCAATCTTGTAAATAATGGTAAATAAATTAGACGAGGGTTGAATTCTTTTATCCCAATTTGCTTGAGCAGGACCCCAAAAATCACTTTCTGCCCTTGGATCTCCCATCCATCTCTAACCCAAAGACCCCCAGCCCGCCCGCCCCCCCCAAACACCCCAGTCAGACTTTGCCCTGTCCCAATAAACCCAGCTCTTCCAAAGACTGCTCAAGAGGGCAGGCCAAGTTGTTTTGTGCACTAGATTTAGAGCCCGTCATCCTTCCTTTTTATAGTACAAGTGCAATGAATTAAAGTAACACTCCTTAATTTTGGTTACACCATGTAGTGACCCATAAACCATGCTTGTGAAATGTGTCTTGTGTGTGTCTCGAAGAATGTCGCCCCCTCGCCATAGCAGTTACATTTCGCAGTACACACAAGGGCGTCCCCTTGTCTCGACTCGACTCTTAGTTCGACACATATTTATCAGTCACTATAGGCAGAGGAGGATTGCTTTATGTTTCAATGTACTGCTCTCTTATTCAGAGAAATACAAAAAAAAAATTGGAGTCTGTCGGTGTGTAGTAAAAACGTTGTATTTGTCATGTCTCAAGAAAATATTCTTTGTTGTAAATAAAAAATAAAAAAAAAAAAAAAACAGTGACCAAAACAGGGTAACTTAATGTACTCAGAATCGACCACTTTGCTCCACGTTTAGGATCGACTCAATGTTGAAATAGCTCCATCTCACCACCACTGCAATCAAATTGTTACAGAATTGTCAACGAGCTAATGACAATGATAAAGCCTCATCCTTATCCTGTATATTCAAAGGAAAAAGTCAAATTAAGTCACTGCTCAATATCGAATGAATTTCCCTGGGAGGATATTTTTCCCACTTATGTAAATAAAAGTACTTCAAAAATGGTGTACCGTACACTACCTTTAAGTTGCAAGCGCCTGAGCTTTAGGATGACAAAGGGATTTGGACCATATTGTCAAACTCGAAGGCGAGAGTGGGCCAAGCCGAAGACCATCAGTTTCAAATTCAATACGTGTCATTTACAAATCCCTACTTTTTAACTGTGGCAGTTCTATAGTGAGCAGCCCTATAGTGAGCGGTTCTATAGCGAGCAGTTCTATAGCTTGCTTGCTCCACAAAAATGTCCCCATCCATTGGCGGGACACATTTTCCGCCGTAGAAGGCTGTACGTGGCTGTACGTCGCAGCTATTGCGAATTCGCACTCGTTTCCCCCTCATGTTCTCAAAGATCCAGTCATTCTGCCAGTAGAGGTCACTGTTTAGCAACATCCCAGTGTGTTCAACCTGCCAACACACATTCCCCCCCCCCAACCGCAATTAGTTCCCTCTTGCAACCTGATCAATGTTTTTGTTTTGAATTGTTGCCTTTTTTAACAAGAGTTTGCTATGATGTATCATAGAGTTGATAATGATATTTGCACTTGAATTGTTATTGCTCATGTAAAGAAATGTCTGGATTTTGTATTGTCTTTTTAAATGAATGGAATTGGTGTTCTTAATTTCTTGTTTGTTCATGAAATGCTCACTCACCGTTTTAGTCTATAGAGATGATACACATAACATTATCGACTGTAAAAAAAAAAAAAAAAACTATGTACAGAGGTGATTGAAACAAGTTTGTACTTGTTACTGCCCAAAACACTTATCAAAATAAACATACTGTACTTCAGCTTAACTCCAAACATTTATTCATGTCTGTATAAAAAAGTTCATATATCACAAGTTTCATTATCATGTTAGGGACTGTCCGATATTTACGTGGGGTGGGGTGGGGTAAAATATGATCTAATCAACTGCCCTCCCTGACATTTAGATTATTTTCTCATGCTAGTTAGGCTAGTTACTTTAATTTTAATGCATGACAGACAAATATGATGCAACATTGTTTGTCTCTCTCGTCTCGCACTCCCCCAGCTTTGAGGCATTATGTGCAACTTTTTCGTGGAAAAACCATATCACAAACTGACAACTATCGATCACAGTTATAATGCCTGAAACTCTGAAAGAAACATCTGGAATTGCTGAACTAGAAAGTTTACCACAAAAGGGACTCAAACCCTCAGTCTTCTGATCCAAAATCATACACACCACCTTGTCCATTAGGCCAGGTGATTTGACTGATGGACCAGGGTAACTTCAGAAGTGCATCAACAAAGGCAAATTTAAGATATTTATTTTACAACGCAGAGACATTGTTCGGCTTAGAATACAGTTTTTCAGCCTTGAGCCCAGATATATGCCACGGGCTGGAAAAAAAGAAAACCGGTGGTAATCTGGATGAAAAGAGCTGTCGGAAATAATCTAGGCAAAAATGTTATTGTAACACACTTGGATAAAGTGATGTCCAGGCATGGATATAGTTTGAACATTTATTTCTTTCAGCGGCGTTGTTTACAGACATTTATTTTTCACTGCTTCTCTCTGCACATGCAGCACGGCCGCTCTCTCTAACTCAACTGCGCAGCCCCGTTTACACATCTTCTCAGGACCTCTCCAAAAAGCCCCCGGGCTGCCCCGTGTGCCTGCATGCATTTTAACTGTTTTCCACAGACCTTCTAAGTGAGTATGATACCATTTCCTGCTGTTAGCCTACATATGGTATACAGTTTACTAATCACTTATAGAAATACAAAAGTAAAATATCTTTTAACTATAACATTGAACTTGGTGGGTGGGGGGTGTCCAAACTTATGCCCCAATATTACTATGAGCCCCACATTATCAGTGTGTAATGAGGATGTAATAAAACCATTCACACGTAGAGCAAGAGTTGATTACTTCCAGCTGCATCGGGGAAGAGCAGGGATCCATTCACCATCAGCACCGCAGGTCACCGTGTTTGGGCCGAGCAGCTCGTAGCCCCGCCCACACTCGAACGACACAACGTCCCTGTATTGATACGGCGTGCTCTTCCACCTCCAGGAGGCGTTGGACACGTTTGGAGGCGGACATTTTATTTCTGTAAGGAGATAATATCCTTCAGTTTTCATTTGACACGTTTCCAAAATGCACAAGAGGCTTTGTAAAGAATGTCAACAACAACAACAACAGCATGTGGGCACCTTTGCACTCAGGAGGTGGTGAGCTCCATGTCCCGTCCTTGGTGCACCAGATCTCGCTCTGTCCAATAAGCGTGCCCGCGTGGCACCGGTAGCCGACCACACTGTTGTAGACGTAAGGCGCGTCCCACGTGCCCGTTCTCCACGAGTTTGCCACTTCAGGGGGATCTGCACACTGTACAGCTGGAAGACACATTCAATTAAGATACTTGTGGCACCATGCCTAAAGGGATCATATTAAAAACACCACCTGACGTCACTTTTATGATACCACACCTTCACACGTGGGAACACGCCCATCCCAGCCGCCACTCATACAATTCCTGGTTCCTCGTCCTACAAGCCGATATCTGGTGACACGGTGGATAAAGAATCCGTTTTCATTTGCACACAGGATAAATTCATGCAAAATGATAGCCATGTAAGCAAGCGGCACAGCATTAGGAGATTGCCAGCGTTTCCTCACCCCTCATGACAGAGAGCTGTAGCAGTGTCTCCAAACTCTGCTCCAGTGTACATGAACTCTCCGTTCATCATCTCCCCTGCAGAGCCGCATGACTTCCCTTTGGGGGTGGAGGGGAGAGGAGGGGAGGGGGAGTTTCATTTGCAACAGTAAACAAAATCTACTAGCACCAGTGGCTCCTGCATTACATTACTGGCTTTCCTTGGGAAGCTAAGCAGGTCTGGCCTAGGATACTCCTGGGATGGGAGACTGGTGCTGGAAGTGGTGTTGGAGGACCAGTAGGAGGTGCTCTTCCCCTCTGGTCCGAATGATCTGATGAATAATCTCCCCAATGCCCCAGGGCAGAGACAGGGACTCTGTCCTGTGAGTGAGCACCGTCCTTTAGATGAGACGTTAAACCGAGGTCCTGACTCTCTGTGGTCATTAAAGATTCCATCTGCACTCTTTGCAAGAGTAGAGGTGTAACCCCCGGGGCCCTGAGGAGTGTAACCCCGGTGCCCTGAGGAGTGTAACCCCGGTGCCCTGAGGAGTGTAACCCCGGTGCCCTACGGAGTGTAACCCCGGGGCCCTGAGGAGTGTAACCCCGGGGCCCTGGCTAAATTCCCACACAGGCCTTCCTTCAATCATTGCACCTAATCATCCCTCGTTACTTAATTGGCACATTCAGTCGTCTACTCTCCACTGTGAGAGCTGATGTGTGGTGAGCGTTCTGGCGCAAACTGGCTGCCGTGGCGTGCATCACCCCAGGTGGGTGCTGCTACACATCGGTGGTGGATGAGTTGAGTTCCCTCCCCCTCCCTCCCCTGATATGTGAAGCGCTTTGAGTGTTTTGAGTGTCTAGGTCTAGAACATTGAGATTTATATGTCGATGGTCTAGAAAAGGTGCTATATAAATCCAATCAATTATTATTATTATTATTATTAATATGCATTATCAAACTGCCTCCCACAGATAGAGGATGCTGCAACTGAGAATATTGTATTCCTTAAATATTCAACACTCAATATAACGTTGAGGGACTTGTTATAAAACAAACATTTCAGTAGCCTACATGTCTGAAAGGGTAGATCCAGCCAAACTCCAAGTTTTGTTTGTTTTTGTTTACTGGACATTCTGACACGGGTATAAAAAAAAAATATACATTTGTGTGCATTGTTGTATTGAAGTCTTTTCTGGTAATATTGCTGTGATTGACACTTATCAGCACTTTTAACGATGCTGCTGCTGTTCAAATAAAGCATTGCACAAAAACATACAAAAAGTTCTTACGTTCACATCTCATCCGCAACGGTGTCCATTGTCCATTGTTACACTTGCGGTACCTGCTGCCCCCTACTGGAGTGTATCCAACATCACACATGTAACGGACTTGGTCCCCAGACGAGAAAGATGTCATTGTGATGTAGCTGTCAGCGAGGTGGGCATTGCTGATGGTTACTGGCACACCACACGTACCTATTAAACAGATCGGCTTGTTAACCATTCATCATCTACAGTCGGGCCTCAAAACCCAGCCCTTTTCCAGAATCAAACATACCAAATTCCCTTTTACATAGAGGCAAGAGTCAGTTTGATATACCAACCCTTCACCCCCCACACTACTCTGATCTGAAGTGACATTTATCGAAACACAAACAAAGAATTGGGCTTGCAAAAATGAAATCTCCTTCATTGTCAAGTGACTCACCACTAGAGGGCAGACACCGAGGGAGCTCAGGCTGCCACTGGCCACCAGGGCCACAGGTGACCTGCCGGGAGCCGTCCAGCTGGAAGCCCTGGCTGCAGGTGAGAGTCACGGTCTGCCCCACCCGGTACACCGCAGCACCCCCACTGCTCTTCACAACATTAGCCACTGCAGGCTTGGAGCAGGTGGATTCTGCGCAGAGATCACAATTACATTAGTCTCTATAACCCATTTTTCAAAAACGAGATGCTGTTTGCAGACATGCTCACAGACAAGATTTACCTCAGTTACAGGTCAATGAAGCAAATGAAAATACATAAATGCCTACAACTTTGAAGTCCATGTGTACAGAACTGAAATGCAGATGCCATGATAATACACAAATGACCCCAAAAACGTAAAGGTTCTTACCCGATACACATTCAGGAATCGCAGTCCAATTCCCATCGTTTGAACAGATGACCTTGCTGGGGCCTTCTAGACGGTATCCCCTTTGGCATTTCACGATAATGACTGAGTTTTTCCTAATGTGCTTGTTTGAAAGTGCCCCGTGAGCTATCTTCAGCACCGGGCACTTGGGCCCTGCAAGAGATCAAGGATAAAAACACTCATTACAACTCAATAGAATAGTTGAAAATGAATTATTGTATGGCTTTACATTGTACAACCCAACATTCATTAGTTAAATCTTATTTGCAAAGGGATATGCATTTTTTTATTCAGTTGTTTTTGTCATTTTTACTTGGAGTGAGGAAAACTAGTGACAAAATACCTCAATTATGTAAAACAATCGTTCTTTCCTTGTTTAAAAGAGGGTAAACAGGGTAGAATCTGATCAATCTCAAACTGATAATGTTGTGTCACCCTTGTGGGCTGCTCTGCATCAGTTTATTACATTAATTCCCCTTCTGTCTGCTTCAAACACCCAATTGAACAGTATGCAAAATTATATTTTCTACTGGGAAACAAGCTTGGAAATCCCAAATTGGACCAAATGCTTAGGCCAATATTGGTAAAAGAAGTCATTTTTTGCAAGCAGTAATGTCACAGTAACATCAGCAAAAAATCTGTTGTGTCTTTGAGCTTCAATACTATAATACGATCATAAAATATAATCATGGCAAGCCAATCAAGAAAATGGAAAAGTTAATTAAGCACTTTTGAGACATACAATAACCCTGAAATGAGAAATGTTTGTGATCCAAAAGATGGTAATCTACAACTCCACATACAACTCTATATATACACACACACACATGTGCAATTTGGAAGAGGTGGGGTCCGTACAGTAGGCGATTTTTTCCCCGGATGATGGCGAAGGCTGGAGGCACCCTCTCTGCCTCTGATTGGCCTAGCGTCAAACGTTCATCCAATCACATTCGCTTGGCTATCCTGCGTCTCTTTCTACAGTCATATGTTGATTGACAGCTGAAATGTAACATTTTAAAACCCAGACAGGTCAAACTTTTTACAGCGGGGTTTTGGCCGAACTCTCTTAGTCTCGCTCTCTCTCACTGTCTCTCTATGTCTCTCGATCACATGAAAGTGAGGCTTCCTTCAAGTACAATCAGGACGTTCAGCTTGGGTGGTGGTTGCTTAAACCTGTGCTAAAACTCTGGTGCCACTCCACATTTACTCTTTAGGCTTCAGGGCATACATGGGCAACATACGCGGCTCGCGGGCGCCCCCTGTGTGTCCCGCGATGGAATTGCAATTTTTTTTTTTTTTTTACAGTGCACTTGAACGCAACATGCAATATACCCGCTGAATAAGTGTCCAAATGTTCATGTCATTCTGGGCAATACTCTTCTGTTATAGCATTTCAGTCTGAAATATGGAATATCTTTCAATAATATTTATGACTAAAAGGCTAAAAGTAATCTCATGTATAAGAAATGACTGTTCTACATTGAAGTAGAAATTTAAATAATTAACTTGTTGGTTTTGGATTTATTTAGCTTCAAGAGTGCATTTTTGTTCTTGTGTGACCCTCAACACAGGCTTTGAGAATCCCGGGCCACTTACTGATACTTATGCTTAAATTAACCCACTCATATTCTGGTTTATTTCAAGAAAAACATTTCGGCTAGTGGAAATTCTAATTGGCTGGTAACTTTAAAATCTAGCAGCCATATTGGCAGGTGGTGAAAAAAGTTAATTTCAAGCCCTGCAGGGAGAGCAGGTGGTGACATAGGAGTGAGTGAGGAAAAGGATCAAATATTGGTGGTTAAGACTGAATAATGACATCACAATTGTTAATTTAAAATTAGTTATTCCTCTAAACCTGGCTTCAAATGCCCCAAATTTTTCGTGCTGGCGCCGTTCAGCCCTCAGCAAAATCTGGTAGCGAGGACATTTTTTTGTGGCCCTCTCTATCATCAAAGTTGCCCATCCATGGGTTACGGCATGACAATATTTGTTCGGCCCCCGGCAACAATCTGGGTTTCTCATGTGGCCCCCCATGAAAAATAGTTGCCCACCCCTGCCTTAGATGGTAAATCATCTCTTAGTCCTCTGTGACAGTATTTTCCTGTGTGTACCCTCTAACACATACCCGCCACACAGGGGGGGCGTATGTTGCCCATGTGTGCTTTATAGTAACGTTCAGTCAGAACTCATTTATAATTAAGCCCATAGTTAATGAACTAATCATGTACACACACACAGTCACATGTTTTATATACTGTATATGTTGTAAGCCTAATTTTTGCCATCACAGCTGCCTTTTACATGTATGGGATAATACAGGCTAATATACAAGGTGTCCCAAGCTCTGAGTCATTATAAACTCAATTAGCTACAGAAGCTAATGTTCACATTCAGTCCTTGTATATTTCTCTCATGTGTTCATCATTCCTTTCCTCCTCTGTGTGTGTGTGATTGAGAAATGAGATGCAGGTGGTGTTCATCCTAATTGGCCTGGTCAGGTGTCAGATTGCTGCTGGCTGATTGGCTGGTGGAGAGCATTTAAGCCAGCTGATGCCATCCTGTCGCCCCTTGTTCTCCTCATTCCCAACGATGATGGCTGCTGTGCTGACTGCTGTGTTCTGTCAGGTAGGAACTGTGTGTAGACCTACTTTAGTAGTTCTGCAGAACTTTATTAAGATGTGTCTTTATCTTGGTAGACCTGTGCAGTCTAAACTGTAAATAGTTACCTTCCAGATCTACACTTTTGTACACTGTAAATAACACTTACCCAAGTAGTTGAAGTAGGGGGAGAAGCCCTTTAGTTTTTTGTAACATTTTCTCATGTTTATTTTGTAGGAGCTTATAGGTAAGAGCTGTGTCTTATTTAATCCATCATTTTCTTTTCTTAGGTAAATTTAAGGTTGGGGATTAGTTTGATTGGTTAGTTGTGTTGGGGCCATGCTGTGCTCTGAAACTAAACCTGCTACTTGTGAACTTGTGATGGTGGTTTGGCTGATCATCCTTGGGAGTGGGAAGAGTGGGGGTATTTTTGTGTTGCGGTCCAGTTCCCTGAGGCCGGTTCCTAACATAATTGGGTGCTCGTCTGCTTTTCTCATTCGTCAGCACGTCATGTGTGTGTGTATATATATATATATATATATATTTATATGTTTGTCTGGTGGGCAGTCTTTGTGCAGGTGGTAAATGATGTTAGTCAAGGTGCCTTTGCATGGAGCTGAGGAAGCTCATGGTGGTAAAGCTGGTGGAGAGAGGTTTGTTGGAGGTGGAGCCGGTCAGAGGGGACCAGTAAGACTGAGGAGGTGCGTGACAAGGCAGGGCCGTCAGTAGCACCGTTTCTCCTTTCTGTGTAGACTATGCTACCCTACAAGAGTCCCGTCTCCGTACATAGACTTGCCTGTGACTCTGACTCCCAAGCCGTCTAAATCAGCGATACAGACGTATTTACAAGTGTCACAGAAACATTTCAAAGCCACATATTGAGAAGAGTTCATAGGTTCTTGACGTCGGGGTTAGAAAGCTCAACGCTGCTCATAAATGCCTCTTTTCATCTGAAGTCTGTGCTGGTGATATTTTTTACCGAGCCTTTGGCCAGAGTGGCGCTCTGACGGCTGAGAGCTCTAACCTGGAAAAAATATCACCAGCACAGACTTCAGATGAAAAGAGGCATTTATGAGCAGCGTCGAGCTTTCTAACCCCGACGTTGAGAAGCTATGAACTCTTCTCAATATGTGGCTTTGAAATGTTTCTGTGACACTTGTACATACGTCTGTATCACTGATTTAGACGGCTTGGGAGTCAGAGTCACAGGCAAGTCTATGTATGGAGACGGGACTCTTGTAGGGTAGCATAGTCTACACAGAAAGGAGAAACGGTGCTACTGACGGCCCTGCCTTGTCACGCCCCTCCTCAGTCTTACTGGTCCCCTCTGACCGGCTCCTCCAACAAACATCTCCACAAGCTTTACCACCATGAGCTTCCTCAGCTCCATGCAAAGGCACCTTGACTAACACCATTTACCACCTGCACAAAGACTGCCCACCAGACAAACATATAAAATATATATACTCAGACGACGTGCTGACTAACGAGAAAAGCGGGCGACCCCCTAATTATGTTAGGAACGGGCCTCGGGGAAGGTGACGGCAACACAAAAGTGCCCCCACTCTTCCCACTCCCAAAGATGATCAGCCAAACCACCTTCACAAGTAGCAGGTTTAGTTTCAGAGCACAGCATGGCCCCAACATCAACAAATCAAACTAATCGCCAACCTTAAACTTACCTAAGAAAAGGATGGATTAAAAAAAAAAAATAGACACCGCTCTCACATAAGCTCCTACAAAATAAATATGAGAAAATGTTACAAAACTAAAGGGCTTCTCCCTCCTACTTTCTGGTACTTGGGTAAGAGTTATTTAGTGTAAAAAGTATAGATCTGGAAGGTAGCTATTTACATTTTAGACTGCACAAGTCTCCCTAGACAAGGACAGATCTAAAAGTTCTAAAGAACTACCAAAGTAGGCCTACACACAGTTGCTACCTGACAGCAAGGGGTGGCATCCCCAAACCCATTTAAACAGTGCCGCTAGGAAGTTTGTGAAATAAAATGTTTAGGCTCTCATTCAAAACTGAATTAGGTATAGACTTATGTATGAGTCTTTATCATGTGTTCACATCATTCCTTTCCTCTGTGAGTAATCTATGAGTCCACACATTGTACTCCTAATTCCCAACTCTGTTGACTCTTTGCCGTGTTCTGTCAGGTAGGAACTGTTTAGGCCTACATAGTTCTTCAGAACTTTAAGATGTGTTATCTTGGTGGACCTGTGCAGTCTAAACTGTAAATAACTACTTCCAGCTCTACACTTTTGTACACCAACATCTTACCCAAGGAAAGTAGGAGGGAGAAGCCCTTTAGTTTTTTGTAACATTTTCGCGTTTATTTTGTAGGAGCTTAAAGGTGAGAGCTGTCTTATTTAATCCATCCTTTTCTTAGGTAAGTTTAAGGTTGGGGAATAGTTTGTTGTTGGGGCCATGCTGTGCTCTGAAACTAAACCTGCGACTTGTGATGGTGGTTCGGCTGAACATCCTTGGGAGGGGGAACAGTCGGGGCACTTTTGTGTTGCAGTCCCGTTCCCCGAGGCCGGTTCCTAACATAATTGGGGGCTTGTCCGCTTTTCTCATTCGTCAGCACGTCGTCTGAGTGATATATATATATATATATATATATTTTATATGTTTGTCTGGTGGGCAGTCTTTGTGCAGGTGGTAAATGGTGTGCATGGAGCTGAGGAAGCTCATGGTGGTAAAGCTGGTGGAAAGAGAGGTTTGTTGGAGGAGCCGGTCAGAGGGGACCAGTAAGACTGAGGAGGGGCATGACAAGGCAGGGCCGTCAGTAGCACCATTTCTCCTCTTTCTGTGTAGACTATGCTACCCTACAAGAGTCCCGTCTCCGTACATAGACTTGCCTGTGACTCTGACTCCCAAGCCGTCTAAATCAGTGATACAGACGTATTTACAAGTGTCACAGAAACATTTCAAAGCCACATTTTGAGAAGAAGGGTTCATCGCTTCTCGATGTCGGGGTTAGAAAGCTCGACGCTGCTCATAAATGCCTCTTTTCATCTGAAGTCTGTGCTGGTGATATTTTTTCCAGGTTAGAGCTCCCAGCCGTCAGAGCGCTCAACAGCGCCACTCTGGCCGAAAGCTCGGTAAAAAATATCACCAGCACAGACTTCAGATGAAAAGAGGCATTTATGAGCAGCGACGAGCTTTCTAACCCCGATGTCGAGAAGCTATGAACTCTTCTTCTCAATATGTGGCTTTGAAATGTTTCTGTGACACTTGTAAATACGTCTGTATCGCTGATTTAGACGGCTTGGGAGTCAGAGTGACAGGCAAGTCTATGTACGGAGACTCTTGTAGGGTAGCAGTCTACACAGAAAGAGGAGAAACGGTGCTACTGACGGCCCTGCCTTGTCACGCCCCTCCTCAGTCTTACTGGTCCCCTCTGACCGGCTCCTCCTCCAACAAACCTCTCCACCAGCTTTACCACCATGAGCTTCCTCAGCTCCATGCAAAGGCACCTTGACTAACACCATTTACCACCTGCACAAAGACTGCTCACCAGGCAAACATAAAATATATATATACACACACACAGAGACGACGTGCTGACGAATGAGAAAAGCAGACGAGCACCCAATTATGTTAGGAACCAGGCCTCGGGGAACCGGACCGCAACACAACAGTGCCCCCACTCTTCCCACTCCCAAGGATGATCAGCCAAACCACCATCACAAGTTCACAAGTAGCAGGTTTAGTTTCAGAGCACAGCATGGCCCCAACACAACTAACCAATCAAACTAATCCCCAACCTTAAATTTACCTAAGAAAAGAAAATGATGGATTAAATAAGAGACACAGCTCTTACCTATAAGCTCCTACAAAATAAACATGAGAAAATGTTACAAAAAACTAAAGGGCTTCTCCCCCTACTTTCTGCTACTTGGGTAAGTGTTATTTACAGTGTACAAAAGTGTAGATCTGGAAGGTAACTATTTACAGTTTAGACTGCACAGGTCTACCAAGATAAAGACACATCTTAATAAAGTTCTGCAGAACTACTAAAGTAGGTCTACACACAGTTCCTACCTGACAGAACACAGCAGTCAGCACAGCAGCCATCGTCGTTGGGAATGAGGAGAGCAAGGGGCGACAGGATGGCATCAGCTGGCTTAAATGCTCTCCACCAGCCAATCAGCCAGCAGCAATCTGACACCTGACCAGGCCAATTAGGATGAACACCACCTGCATCTCATTTCTCAATCACACACACACAGAGGAGGAATAAGTGTCCAAATGTTCATGTCATTCTGGCCAATATTCTTCTGTTATAGCATTTCAGTCTGGAATATGGAATATCTTTCAATAATCTTTATGACTAAAAGGCCAAAAGTAATCTCATGTATAAGAAATGGCTGTTCTACATTGAGGTAGAAATTTAAATAATTAACTTGTTGGTTTTGGATTTATTTAGCTTCAAGAGTGCATGTTCATGTGACCCTCAACACAGGCTTTGAGAATCCCGGCCACTTACTGATACTTATGCTTAAATTAACCCACTCATATTCTGGTTTATTTCAAGAAAAACATTTCGGATAGTGGAAATTCTAATTGGCTGGTAACTTTAAAATCTAGCAGCCATATTGGCAGGTGGTGAAAAAAGTTAATTTCAAGCCCTGCAGGGAGAGTGTGGTGACATAGGAGTGAGTGAGAAAAGGATCAAATATTCGTGGTTAAGACTGAATAATGACATCACAACTGTTAATTTAAAATTAGTTATTCCTCTAAACCTGGCTTCAAATGCCCCAATTTTTTCGCGCTGGCGCCGTTCAGCCCTCAGCAAAATCTGGTAGCGAGGACTTTTTTTGTGGCCCTCTCTATCACCAAAGTTGCCCATCCATTACGGCATGACAATATTTGTTCGGCCCCCGGCAACAATCTGGATTTCTCATGTGGCCCCCCATGAAAAATAGTTGCCCACCCCTGCTTTAGGGCAAGGTGTCACAATAGTCTACTGGAACTCCCCCCCCCCCCCCCCCCCCCCCCCCCACACACACACACACACACACACCAGCTTTATGTTGATTGACAGCTGCTAGGCGTAAAAATAACCTTTGAAAAACTGCTCTAGACTCAGTATATGACATGTCTGGATCTCTTTGCAGTCTGTCCACAGTGTACATTTCTGTGGATCTGTAGGAGGCGCTGTGTCGCTCTGTGTATCTGCCTGTAGGAGGCGCTACGCAGCGGCTCAGCCGACTGAGCTATGAGCTGTTGGGAGTTAAGCTTCTGATTTCTACACACTGTATTCACACTGACAATAACACAGAGCATAAAGAGTGAGACAGGTGAGATTTGTACCAGTGAGTTTAGCTAGAGTCAGGGACTGACTAGTCTCCTTCATCAGCTTATTTCTATCAGTGTTCAAACTACTGGTGATGATAAAGAAGGATCACTGCTGCAGCTTATAATGTGAGTACTTTTTAAGAAGTTGCCTGAGGCTGGGATTGAACCAACAACCTTTGCATATCACAGAAGATTCACATGTTTATCTGAGTGAGCTGTAATCCACTTTCTCTTAAGCTCTTATCATATTTAGTCAACCTCATCCTGATTTTATTTAGTCAAGTTTTCATCAACTAAGTGTCGTAAGTATTTTCATCTCATCTTAGTCAAAGAAAACCATAACTATTCATTAGAATTTCCAAACTTATTGTAAAGATATATTAATCTGTTATTCTGGAATTGTTTTAAGGTTTGAATGTGCAATACAGACACCGATGTTTAACTTATTCTTCTCTTCTGATTGGATCTCTTCCCAATTCGTCCCTCCCTAACATTTAGTCTAGTTTTCACCAGTGAAAATAGGTAGACTAGTCGACTAACATTTTTCCTCAGTTTTCGTCTACGAAATCAACACTGCTATCTCTCCACCTAGTGGTGCACTCCTCTTCCAAACTCACACACACTCTTCCACAACTACACCATGTATCTGAAACAATGTTTACTTACTGTCAATCTCATCAAAGTGTCTAAAGACCATCTCCACGTGATCCCACTCCATAAAGCTGCATTTCCCAATGAAGGGCTGGGCATTGGGCAAACACCACATACTGATACATATTTCAATTCAAATACATGTCACTCTTGTGTTAGAATGAGTAAATGGGCATTGACACTGTTTTTATATAACCCTTGATCAATTCTAATTAATCTTTTCTTTTTTATTTGTCTGTTAGGCTACATACGTGCACTGCCAAGAGTAGCGGCAGCATTAATAACCAGAGATCAGACTATATCAAAAACATAAACACACAGTGGCGTCTTTCATGCATGCTAGCAAGCGAAACTGCTGTCTTGTCTGACCACAGACTGTAGAAAGAGACGCAGGATAGCCAAGCGAATGTGATTGGATGAACGTTTGACGCTAGGCCAATCACAGGCAGAGAGGGTGCCTCCAGCCTTCGCCATCATCCGGAAAAAAATATTGCGTACAGTAGCAGTGGCTGATCCATTCAGCCTGTAATGAAAGCTCCTTCATTGTCAAGTGACTCACCACTAGAGGGCAGACACCGAGGGAGCTGAGGCTGCCACTGGCCACCAGGGCCACAGGTGACCTGCTGGGAGCCGTCCAGCTGGAAGCCCTGGTTGCAGGTGAGAGTCACGGTCTGCCCCACCCGGTGCACCGCAGCACCCCCACTGCTCTTCACAACATTAGCCACTGCAGGCTTGGAGCAGGTGGTTTCTGCAGCGCCACCCTCTGTTTGTATAAAGAGCAGTTTGGACATCATTTAATTTGCAATCTGTAAATAACTAATGTAATCTGTAATAACAAATAATATTGGATGTTTTTTTTCATGTGCTGCTATTATTTGAAATTTGCATGACTTATGGGATAAAGTGTCTTGAACGCAGCATCAGCTGTAAAATATTTGACTCATAGTGGAAACAAAAACAACCAAAACATTTCCATGCAACTTGTTTTGGCAAGTATACTCATCTTTCACCGTGTTAAGTTCAAGTGGTATTTATTTGCCTAGAGTACTCGGAGATGAAAGAAATACCACAAACTGAAATTACCTCTCGCATGTACTGCCAGTGCCAACCACAGGGAGGAGTACACAATAATTAATTAACACGCCGGCGTTAATGCTATGCTGCCTACCTTCACACGAGGGGAATTCACCAGTCCAGCCAGAGCTTTTGCATATCATATACTTTGTTCCTTTCAGAGTGTATCTGTAAACACAGAGACAGTCAAACACAAATCTATTGATTTATTGATATTGTGACCAGGTTTTAGACACAACTTACCCGTCGTTGCATACTGCAGTCACTTTGTCCCCGAGGGCAAAGCTCCCCTCGTATATAAACTGCCCATTGAGCAGATCCCCGGCATTTCCACATGATTTCTCTGCAAAAGAGAGGGAGTGCATGGTCAAGTCAGGGCAGGAATCATGACTCAAATGCGTCTTACCAAGTAAAGACAGACAGAGAAGCCTTTATTTTACTCAAGAGTTGCAAAACAGCCCATGCACAGAGGCTGCTGCCAAGCTTATTTGACAACCTATTAGTGGGTTTTACCAGAGGGACCTGGAAGGGGGGGGGGGGGTCATTATGAAATTGTGTCATGAAATGTACAAGGGGATTGCACTTCTGCTGGAAGGCCCAGGTTCAAGCACCCATGACACCAATGATCTGCCCTGTTGAAGTGTCCTTGAGCAAGATACTGAACCCCTATCAGCTCTAGGAGTGTTGTTCTGTAACCGGCCCTGACTGGGATCAGTAGTAATCACAAAGGATTTTCCATTATGTACTGTGACTCACTGTGTCTCATATTGAGTTCAAAGTGTTCTAGCCTTGGTCCCGACTTGCCGGTAGCCTCCTAGTTAGTAGTTTGTATTTTATTTATCATTGTTATTTTGTTTAAGCACCGTGATTGGCTTGAAGGTCTAAACACCACCCAGCCGGGAAACGAGGGGCCATCTCACAAAGCAACACACCTATTACTTACTTACACACAATAACAGCACGGTTGTATCTATTATTTGGCTTTACCCACTTAGTCATTATATCCACATTACTAATGATTATTTATCCAAAATCTCATTGTGTAAATATTTTGTGAAAGCACCAATTAGTCATCCCTACAATATTGTCTCAACATCGAGGTATCTGGTCAAAAATATTGTGATATTTGATTTTGTCCATATCGCCCAGCCCTACCTGTGATATCTCACATGTGGCTAAGACTAGAAAATAGAAAATATAGATATAAATGATATTGTGTATCATCATTCTGCCTAAAAATACAGAGATATGATTTTTGGGCCGTATCACCCTGCCCTCTGCTGGAGGACATGGGCCAGTTGTTGGTGCAATCCTTGCATCAGACTGTGGCTTCAGAAATGTTCACAAATACAAGCTGGAGATTGTAGGATTCCACCTGTGATGCTTCTTTATCAGTAGTTTGGACCAGATCTTTCCAGGTATTAAATCGGCTGGGATCCAGTAGATCTGGATGCTGATTGATCTGTGTGAGGCGCCACTCACACAACACTCGCACAACTACTCCCCAACACTGCCTATGCCGAGTGTGTCCGTACGTGCGCTCATGCACTTGTGTGTCTGTACTTCGTAAGTGTGTAGGGCCCCGTCAAAATTGCTTGCACTGGGGCCCCTCATGACTACCGTACGCCACTGCCAGGTGGTGCACAGACTCAAGCAAGGCACTGAGTGCGGCATTTTTTTTTAAGGATGTCAACAGGTCCCAGGTCAGAGTTCTGAATTCTGAATCAGAATTCTCACTTTATTCTCAGAAATCTGAGATTCATCTCAGAAGGTAACTTACATTTTTCACATGTGGCCCTTCAAGGAGCATCGTTTTTGGGGGGGAAGTAATTAACTGGCTTGATGGTCCCACCTCTTAACATGCCTTATAATGAAATATAGTCATAGTGCACTTCCCTGGCTGATTGCAACTTGGCTCAGCTGTGCTCCTCAGGGGAGCTCCATCAGCAGCTAACTAATTGAGCTCTCCATGGTGCTGAACCATTCTATAGAGCCCAGATAATTTGCTGTCAGTTAAAAGTCCTTAGGTGCTGTAAAGCAGTGATTCCCAACCAGGGGTACGTGTACCCCTAGGGGTACTTGAGCAGCTTGCAGGGGGTACTTGGAATGATTGGGGAATACAATTTAATTCCAAAATGATAAATAAATATATATATTCCAAGTCATTTAATAAGCCCATTGTTAAAATGTGATGTGTGTGTGCCGCAACTAGTTCTGCTTTTAAGTGTCAACTGCTACACTGTTCTGCTACTGATAATGGCAAAAAAAAAACTAAAAAGCCCAAACACCGGCAGTTCAGTGAAACATATATTTTGTATATATGATATATATATCATGAAACATATATTTTGTATATATGATATATATATCATAGAGATATCTCCCTATAGATTTACTTGTATGTAATCATGGACAGTATATGTAATCATCAACACGCATGAGTGAGGGGTACTATTGTCATGGAAAAACAGCAAGGGGTACATAAGACAAAAAAGGTTGGGAACCACTGCTGTAAAGGAAATTAGAAAAGTCACTTTTCTGAATTCTGAAATGGGTTAACTTCACAGATTTTTTTGTTTATCCTGGACATGGAAATATGCTTAGTAGCTACTTACTTTCGCATTTCAGTGTCAAAGTTGTCCATTTGCCATTGAGACAGTGCACAGCGCGGCTGCCTCTGGATGGAGTGAAGCCCTCGGCGCAGTCGTAGTAAACCTTTTCTCCGTGACTAAACTTCTGTCTCGCCGTGTATTTCTTGTCCAGTTTGGTGTACTGATGTGCCGATGGCGTGGCGGTGCATTCCTTTGGCCTGGGCACTTGGGCTATTTTAGAAAATAAGTAATTTTATAATTATAGGGTATCAAAGCAGTCACACAAGTGCTAGATGTTGATTTTCATTTACCTGAAGAAGAAGCACGCAAGGCAAACAATAAAAACACGATATTCCACCAATTCCTCATGTTTGTCATCGGTGTAAATCTGTGCGTAAACAACCCTCAAATGGAGATTGCAAATGTGCGCAGCGAGAGGCGCGGTGAAGCCATTTATAGAGGAGGATGGAAAACTAGCAAACAGCTGTGAAAATTTAGTCTGGGCACCTTTCACCCCGCTTTTTGTCATGGGGGCGTAAACCACGGAACCAGAATGAACACCGGAAAGCAGTGCGCCAAAAAACGTCTTTGTTGCCGTTAACTTGACGTCTCTTGCCTCGATTAATTGTCTGATACAAAGCTTCTGTATTGGCTTAAAAGATGTGAGATTGTGAATCCGCAATGTTTCTAAAATAACTTCTTCAAAAACTTCGTTCGGTACGTCCATCTTTTGTTTTGTTGTTTGCCGTTCTGATACTTGTGTCAAATTGTCAAGTTAACGTAAAAGTTGACGAGCTAGAAACGCTGCCTTTCCTGTCTAGGGCGGGCTCTAGGCCGGAACCAGGTATAGTAGGGTGACAAAATCAATTGTGAACGGAAGCCAGGCTCTTTCTAGGCTAAAGCCTTCAGACTGATCATATTCTTATTTTGGCTTTAAGCTCTTTATTCAGCATAATAAGAAATACCTACTTGGAAAGTCTTTATTAGAAAAAGTCCTAGGAGGTCACTAGCAAAGTCATATTAGGATATGCCTAAATATAATGATGGTAATCATAGTAGCAGCAGGTCTAGTTAATTTGTTATACTTATTTTATTTTGAACCAAAATAGCATTGATACCATAACTGGGGCAGTGGGGCCCCATTTGAACTGAAATGTAGCCTACCTGGTAAATTTGCATTTTCACACAATTTGCAATCTTGTCTGTCTTCGATCCCCCATGCATGCCCACCTTTAGAGCAGTGATACTCAACTTGCGGCCCGGGGGCCAGATGCGGCCCGCGGCAGGGTGCAGAGTGGCCCCCCTGACCATTTTCTAATAATTTCATGTTAGTTTTCATTGTGAATTAGAATCTAATTCACTGAAAAAACTCATGTGAAATAAAGTTTGACTGAACTCCAGCTAAATTGTCAAATAGCGCCGTCTGCTCGCTACCCAGGCACTTATGTATGTACTTAACCTAACTAACTATCCGGTGTGCACAACATTGTCAGACTAAACTCCGTCTGACACCCCAAAAACATACAATCCGCTACAGAAAAAACTTTGTTTATTAACTGGCCCCTGGCCTCCTATCATTTCACTAAAGTGGCCCCCGGGAAAAGCAAGTTGAGTATCCCTGCTTTAGAGGGTGTGGTGGTGGCCTTCTTGAGTCATGACTATGCATCCCACAAGTGTCGACAACACTTAAATCCAAGGAAGGCTCAGTCATGCATCACAGCACCACTTGAGGTCTGTGGTTGTTGTTTGCCTTTTGTCTCAGACAGGACTGCTACATCATTAGGGTGTGTGGAGTGAAACCACCTCCACAGTCCACACCTAATGATGTAGCATAGGCGGAGTTTGAGTTGTATTCGGGGGGGGGGGGGGGGGGGTTGCAAAATAAAAACTATTATCCTGTCAATTGCCCCCCCCCCTTTTCATCAAATGAACATAACCTAAAAATCATGCCTCCACCACAAATTGTAAAATGTGCAAAGGAATACGTTCACAACTTAGTTGTTTTTGTTGGCACCTAAACCAACTTAGTAGAATACAGGGTTCCTACACATTTTCCATTTAAAAATTCCATACTTTTCCACTCAAATTTGCTGAATTCTCAGTCATAAACACAGGAGAAAACAAATTAGATCAGATGTACAAAAAGGATCGCCAGATTCTCTCTCTCTCTCACTTGCCTCGAAGGGCTTCTGTAAACTTAAATAAAAGCATGTAACAATTTTAAAAATATTGTTTAGTTATACAATGATAATAACTCCTACTCCACAAACTTTCCAGTGTGTGGCTGTTCTTTGTGTGTGTGGCGTACCCTCTTGGCCTTGGAGTTTGGCAAATAGGAAGACTACTCCCAGACAGTGTGCGTATGTTGTTTGGCCACACCAAACCAAAGCCTACTCTACAGTCAAAACAATCTTCACACTCAGAAATAGAGAAACACATTATAAAAACACCTATTTTTTTAATTGAACCATGTACAATACAGTGTGCAATAACATTAAAGCTTTAAGACATCCAAACGTATTGCCAATCATTCAGGTCAGCTCATACCCTGTATATGCCAAAATATTTTTTAATATTCAATTACTACTGGCACACCCTTACATTTCTTAAAATAAAGGCACTTCTCAAAATCACTGATTTTAACATCAGTCATCAAGAAGAAACAAAAAACACTTGTGGAGTGTTATAAAGATGGATGCAGATTACCAAAGTGAAATATCTGTATTGCATCAGAAGAACCCATAACTGCTTTGTATTTTCTTCGGAGGGAATAAAGCATTAAAACAACTCAAAACACATACAGTGCTGTTAAACACTCAATCATTTTGATTGTGTGCGAAATATTAATCATGTGTTATTTTTGTGCAGTTTAAATATCAGCATTAAAATAATCACAGTGTGATACAGTTATGTTATTACAGCACAAGTCAAAATATACAGATAGGCATCAGTAAGAAGAACAAAGAACAACTTGTTAACAAATTAACCCTACTGAGGCAAGCAGCCTACAGATGTAGCGGCTACATTTTTATAGCGCTGCCTGGAACAAACTTTTACTTTTACAGCTTTTGTCAGATCACATCCATGAGGTGATCGACTGGGTGATCTAAACTGCAATTTATTACACTTCAAATTCAAATTATTATTATTATAATTATTACTTTTTTTTTTTAAATCTCATCAGTCCACTGGATAATGTATGCACATATTGGGAATGTACAAATCTGTCACTCAAAGAAGCTATTTGGGGAGAAACTAAGGCTGCACATGGTTTCCTTCAAGAGAGGCACTCCCTTAATATACTAAACTGAAGGCAGCATCTTTCAATATGAGGTATAATTTACAATCAACCTGTTCTACATCTAACACAATATAATAGTACAGTATGTGGAGTGTGGAATAACTACTGGATGAGTTTTCCTAGTCACCTTAGTACAAATCTTTACATTACAAATCTGGACTGAATCATCGAATCCCCCCCCCCGTACCGAACTGCTCTTTTCAAAAACACAGATTTGTAGTTTGAAGCAAAATCAATATTGATTGAAGGCTGTTGTGCAAAGGCATTGACTTCATGCATGTGCGTGCACACACACAAATCTAGTTGACAACAACAACAATAATAACCAAAGAGATACAGGAAGCTACATATGATACCACATTCAGAAGTGATCTGTGGAAAGAATGTGGTGTTTCATACAGTGCTCATTAAGCTAATGATGAAGCTGGCGGAATGTCACATGGCTGGTGATGAGCATTGCTGATCGCGCCATCTGAGGCCGGGGACAGACAGCTAGGACAGGGGGACAGACAGCTAGGACAGGGGGACGAGGGGACAGACAGCTAGGACAGGGGGACGGGGGACTTCAAATGGACAGTACAGATGTTCCAGTCGAGAGACAAGAGGAGCGTATACCTTTATCTTTCAACTATGGACGGAGTCGTCTGCTGGACTGAACCCGTTCAGGGAGTCCTGTGGGACACACAGGCGTGGGAGAGAGAGGAAATGGCTTTATCAAAGACATCAAATTAAACTAGACAGGGAAGGAAGAATGTGTTTTGACTGGCAGTCGTGAGCAAAATGATGTATACACAACACCACTGACCTCGCTTTGCAGGAACTCCGCCCCTTCAGACAACTGCATGCTGGGTAGAGAGGGGGCTTGGGACAAGCGGCTGTGTGGGGGGTTCCCCATGCTGTAGAGGCGGGGCCGCTTCACCTGGTCCTGGCTGGACAGCGGGGTGAAGCTGTTCCGTCGCAGGAAGGCAGGGTGCACAGCAGCGTCCCCTCGGACCTGATCCTGGTTAGAGAAGAGCGGACAGAAAAGGTGCGGGGTGTAACTCTGTGACAGTGCGTTTATAAACGGATCACTGAGAATAATCAGGTCACTGGCAATAATCTGATTTCCGCGTTTACATGCACTTAGTAAATAGCGGGAACTTGCCTCAAAGTGCGTGAGTGGACATTGACGGCAATGAATAAACCCGATGATTCAGCAGTAACCTAGGTGTGTTTATGGGTTTTCTTATAGACTGATAACGACCTTTATCCGATAAAGGATGCTGTTTACGTGACACTTGAATAATCAGGTAGCTCTAGAAATCCGCGAATAAACAGTTTATTCGTGTGCATGTAAACGCACTCATGAACAGTAATGTGTTTATTACACCGAAAGAAAACAAGTGGGCATTGCCGTGGGTTGGTCTCATCAGAGATGTGGACTTGAGTCATTGTGACTTGGACTAGAGTCACTGTTTGGTGACTTGACAAAAAATAAATGATTACTTTTTGAATGGGAAAGGAACAGGCAAACACGAGTGGACAGATGAAGACAAAACAGACAAATGTGGACGAACACGGCAACGTTTCCTAGGAGGGGCTGAACAATGACAACATCCAGAGGAAACGGAAAAGAGCAACTGCATCACACAAAATCATAACACGCTTCGCCCAAACTTCACTTACCAACGGCCTGTCCCTGTGAGTGTTGACAGCCTCCACCTTCAAGTCAAACAGGTCCACTGTACAGCCTGGCAGAGGGGGAGATGGAAAAGTACGGTCACAATTCAAGATGGAGGAGGACGAAGGATTAAAATATCTATTCATGAAATTCTATCATCTATTCATGAACTCATGAACAAGGCATTTCTATGACTTACCATAAGCCACAGGGGTAAGTTTGAGGACAGTGTGCAGTGGGCACTTCAAGTAGGGCAGGTCATCTGTGGAAACATTAAAAAAAAACTACTTCTTTATTATTTTTCCAGATTTTCTCCCCAATTGTAATTGGCCAATTTCCCCCTGCTGAACCCAGTCGCTGCTCCACCCCCTCTGGCGATCTGCGGAGAGCCGTAGACTAGCACCATGCTTCCTCCCGACACATGCCAGCCACTTCTTTTCACCTGACAGCGGAGGGGGCTTCAGTGGCAGTGCGTAGCACGTGGGGAGGATCTCGCTATTCCCACCAGTTCCCTTCCGCCCCGAACAGCCGACCAGAGCAGGCGCTAGTGCAGCGACCAGTACCAAGTACTTGTGATCCTTACTGTAGTATACAGTAGTACGTTTCCAAAAGAAATCCACTCACGTTGTCTGTGCATCATCTCAAGACAGTGCAAAGCATATGATAGACTAGACTCTAGAGTATATTCATTAGCAGGTATCTGATGGGTTATTCAAACCTTTAAGCGTTAAGACTGTTAAGACTCTTTTCCCGGCAGTGGGAGACACTGGCGGTCTGAGGTGCACCCATACAATGGTGGTTAACAGTAGGCGGTGAAGTCTGCAGACTGTGGTTATGACTTTAAAAGCCATGACGTACCAGAGCCCACTTCCTGTCCTAACCTTGTTAACTGAGGAACAACATGTCTAGCCAGGTTTATTTCAGGCTTCCACTTTCAGGAACATTTTCCACTCCAACAACCAGCAACCAGCCAGTCATCCGGATCTGTATATTTCTGTCACTTTGCTTCCATTTCCACTTTTGTTGAAACATGTTGTTAGTATGAAACGAGCGCAGCCACAAACGTGTCATTCATGCACTCTGAGCTGCACGCGTCTGTCATAATGTGTACACGTTTGTCTAGGCGTGTGCGTCTGTCATAATGTGTACATGTTTGTCTAGGCGTGTGCGTCTGTCATAATGTGTACACGTTTGTCTAGGCGTGTGCGTCTGTCATAATGTGTACATGTTTGTCTAGGCGTGTGTGTCTGTCATAATGTGTACACGTTTGTCTAGGCGTGTGCGTCTGTCATAATGTGTACATGTTTGTCTAGGCGTGTGTGTCTGTCATAATGTGTACACGTTTGTCTAGGCGTGTGCGTCTGTCATAATGTGTACATGTTTGTCTAGGCGTGTGCGTCTGTCATAATGTGTACATGTTTGTCTAGGCGTGTGTGTCTGTCATAATGTGTACACGTTTGTCTAGGCGTGTGCGTCTGTCATAATGTGTACATGTTTGTCTAGGCGTGTGTGTCTGTCATAATGTGTACACGTTTGTCTAGGCGTGTGCGTCTGTCATAATGTGTACATGTTTGTCTAGGCGTGTGCGTCTGTCATAATGTGTACATGTTTGTCTAGGCGTGTGTGTCTGTCATAATGTGTACACGTTTGTCTAGGCGTGTGCGTCTGTCATAATGTGTACATGTTTGTCTAGGCGTGTGCGTCTGTCATAATGTGTACACGTTTGTCTAGGCGTGTGAGTTATTAACCTGCGCTCTTGTCCAGGAAATATGCCAGCAAACAGCGCATGACAGCCTGATGACAGATGACGAGCACGTTGCCCTGTCTCTCCAGCTCCATGATGACCGGCTCCAGCCGCTGGACCAGGTCCTGGTAGGACTACAGAGAGAGGAGAGGGACACAATCAGTCACATGGTCCAGAGGTTCAATTCAGTTTAGTTCAATCACCCGATTATGAGCAATCCTTTTGGCAGCGAATACAAAACAAGACAGAGTTTATGGCCATGTTCAAACTAGGAGGCCAAATCTGATTTGTGAACTTTAGTGACCTATTAATGACTTTATCCAGATTGGTTTTATGAGTCTGGACGCTCCAAGTCTGATTTGTGTCACTTGTCCCAAACCACATATGGAGGTAGTTTCCAATCTGCTTTCGACCGATGTGTCTTCAGTGCGGATGCGCAGATCCACCAAATCTGATTTGAATGTCACTCACAACTCATGATCAAATGCTTCTGCGCAGGAAAACCACGTCACCAACGAACGTACGTATTTACTGACGCCGCCCTACGTCGTTACCATAGCAACCCATGCAGATAGACTGTTTAGGTCTGGACACACAGATCCGACTTGAGAATCAGATTTGTGGCAGTGCGGACACACTCCCAAATCAGATTTTGGGAAACCAATCCAGATAATGATGATTAATGACTTTATCAGCAAATCAGATTTGCCTGTAATGTGAACATGGCCTAATAAGGTGCGACTTCCACGCTGTTGTTGGATGCAATGTGGATGGGGGCAATATGCAGTTAGGTCACTGTTATACAATCTCTTCACTTCCATGGTGACAGACAGCTTAAAGTCCAGCTGAAATGCCATCGCGTGAGAATCTCACTATCGTAATGTGACTTACTAAATGGGTACGTTTCAATAACAGTCGTTATCGAGTCTGACTCGAGTCCACGTCACGCGACTTGAGTCTCCACCTCTGTCTGCTTTGGACGAAAGAGAGAGCTTTTACCTCGCCCCCTGGGTAGCGGTAGTGGTACTTGTCCTGGTCCCTCATGGCAAATTCCTCTGGGTAGGTCTCCTCTATCATCTTATAGGTCATCTCTTCACACACACCCTGAAATGACCAAAAAGAAGAAGATCAAGAACACTCAAAAACCTGTAATGTGTCCTGTGTGTTGCGTCTGTGTTGTTCCTGAGACCCAGCAGAGGACATACAGCTGTAACCGTCTTGTCGTTGAATGATTTGTGTGAGCTTCATATCACCAAGCTTACAAGCCGCATTGTACTAGTTCGCCTGACAGCTGCTAAAAATAAGGTTACGCTGCGTTGGAAGCCTCCTCACTCCCTCACCACCAGACACTGGGTCACCAGGCAGACACTGGGTCCTCACCAGACATTGCGTCCTTACAATTTATTTAGACATGTCGACCGCCAGAATTAATGGAGCTAGTGACACTACTTTGATTACAATTGGCGTACCGTAGCTAACTGACTTAAAGACCTTTTAGGGTGAAATCCCTTCCTTGTCGGGTGCCTTTCGAAGTGAGGTGATTTTGTAGAGCCTCTGCGTTTCCCTCTAATGGTAAATGGCCTGCATTTATATAGCGCTTTTATCCAAAGCGCTTTACTATCAGTAGGTACATTCACCCATTCACACACCGATGGCGGCAGGCTACCACGCAGGGTGCTGGCACACCTTCAGGAGCAATTTGGGGTTCAGTATCTTGCCCAAGGACACTTCGACATGCAGACTGGAGGAGCCGGGAATCAAACCACCGACCTCTTTTATCCAAAGCGATTAGTGGACGACCCGCTCTACCTCCTGAGCTACAGCCACCCTCTGTCTGTGTCTCCGTGTGTGTGTGGATATGTGCATGTGCTCGTGTGCCATTGTGTACATTAAAGATTTGATTGCGGGCCTAGTCGTCACAATAGGTGATTATAGGTCACAGTGACCTGTTTGGTCACCATGGCCTAGTCACGGGCCTGTGGAGGGGTGCTCAGTTTCTTTCTTTTTTCTTTTCTTTTGTAATTGCATCACTGTTTTTTTGCTTATTTTTTTTATTTCTGTGATTTTAATGTAATTTGCAGTTGGACTGAGTTGTTTTGTTTGATTTCTATTGTATGTTCATCACTTGTCTTCTGGTGTGTATTTCTGTTGATGTTGTATTGTTAATAAAAAAAATGGCAGAGGACATACAGCATCTATTTCATTCAGGATCTTCCACTGTTCGTAGGGCACTCCCAGCTCCTCGGCCGTCTGGATGGTCCGTCTGAGCTGGCTGGTCCAAACCTTCAGGTCTGACAGACGGTGCTCCTCCACAAAACCCTTCAGCGCTGCTGCAAACTGACAAAGAGAAGATAGAATATAAGAGACTTCTGGAGCATGAGGAGGGAGTGTCCCACTGAGGGACACATGAATATTCACTGAAAGTGAAGAAAATAAGCCTACTACACAGTGGTTGAACTGAAATAATTCTTCCAGTAATGGCTTTTATTTCTTCAATGATAGGAAGTTTGTGATGCTCGTTACAGACAGGCTTTTGTTGAAGCAGGTGTTTCGGTGTCTGGATCTATGCCAGAAAACGTGCATCTGATGCGTTACCTCCCATTTAGTTTTGGATAGTTTATCACGTAAAGCAATTTCAGTGTAAAAAAAACGTCTTCGTGCTATGCTGTTGGAAGACTGGCCACTTCAATTTTAATTTCATTTATTTTGTCATTTATTGAGTTTAAAATTTAAAACAGGAACAGCAATACTGTGCCTATAGTGCCACACTTCATAAAATCACATAAAATAACAGGGATAACAATACATAAAAACATCATATATATAGTACTAGTCAACGGTTTGAACCCATACTTTTTCTTTCTTTCTTTTTTCCACATTTTAGAATAAGAGCAAAGACATCAAAACTATGAAATAACACACGTTGAAAAAGGGTGAAACAAATCAAAACTATCATATTCTAGTTTCTTTAAAGTAGCTGCCCTTTGCCTTGATGGAAAGGCTTTGGAAAGAAATTCACCTTCACCCGTTAAGATAATGGAAAAACATATATATATATTATTTGCCGACAGGCTATGACTTGAGACTTCCTGGTGGTGTTGCTGTCCTCCTAAAGACCACAAATACGAAGGGTGAGGATGAAGAGTTAAGCCACCTGCTTCCCTCGGTCAGACAGTTCAGAGTCTCCCCCGATGCGACCCTCCACATTGTGATGGCTCTCTCCGTGCCGACACAGGTAGATGGAGTGGGAGTGCACGTGGATGTTCATGAGGTAGTAGACGATCTTGCTCTGGATGTAGTCCTGCACCCTGTTGACCAAGAAGCGACGGCCCACGTTGATGACCTGGATGAAGGACAGGTTCCTGTGTGGGTCAGAGATAGTATGTCTCAACGTCATTATCTGAAGGTCACTCGGAAATGACTCTAGGATAGGAAAGGGATATCTTGTATTGTTTTAAAATCTTGACATTCCCCATATCAAATGCTTGAGGACATTCTGTATCAGCAGCTTACAAAGCTCCAGCTCCAAGTAATAACAAGGCCTGAAATGAGGCCACTAAGAAGATTAACTATTCTTCTTCTCTACTGGCCCAGATCCAAAGTAAAGTAAAGATTTAGGCCTATTAGTGTTACTATATTTATTCAATAGAATATATATGATTATTTTTTAGGACGTTTTATGGCTCATTTATACTCCATTTTCATACGTAAATAGATGCGTCCGTTCCAAATGTTGTAATCATCACCAAATGGTGTAATCGTCACTGCCCACATGCTTCCACGCGTCTTTCACGTTGGTATCATGTTAAGCAATACATCCACCAGCGGGCAGTAGAGAGCCAAATGCATGAGTGTGTGTGTGGTTTTGCTGTGTTTCATGCGTATCTGTAAGCTTTCAGAGGACGGACAGAAAACGCACGAAATGAACGCAGAGTACGGACAGAAGGCTCTGTCTGTCTCCGTCTTTAACGTCGAGTATAATTGGGCCTTTATGCCTGTAACTGTTGTGAATTATTTGATAAAGAAACCAAACCAACTATCTGCAGCTGAGTCAACTGTTTAAAAATAGTAAAAAATAGTTTAAAAATAGAGTTTTTCCAGTACTACATGACTTAGATTTTGGAACGCAGATAAATGTTTTTGTTTTGTTTTTGCACACTCCCACATTGGATTTACTGAATATCAGCTCTGCAGATCAGATGTCAGGAAATAGCTGACAATAACATCTGTACTTCAAATTATCTCCTGTTTCCATCTGCTGGGCACATTTTGGAACTGCATGTTCTTGTGGATGAACTGCCAAGAAAATCTACATGGGGGTTTAACACTTTAAAGAACACCACCAGTATTTTGGCAGCGAAGCCCATAAGATTCTTGCTTTGATTCGTATTGGATTGGATTTCTACACTGAACTAAAATATGATTTCCGTTGATGGTGGTGTGAACAAGGTTTAGAAACCATTACTAAATCCTATGAAGGCAAAAATGACATTCAAAAGCCAAGAATACTGGTACTGTCCTTAAAGAAACAGTCTCTTACTTGTCATGCTCGTCTGGATCTAGAGGTTGGTACGTCACTTTATAACATTCTATTCTCTTCAGAAAATCCTCCATGACACTCTCCCGGTCTCTCTCTGGGTAATCTGGGCTGGACACCTTCACATCCTTTGCAAAAGAGAAGAGACAGAGAAGGTTCACTACAGAGTCACGGTTCCATCAGTGCGCGGGCCACAGTGATGCTTCATTTACCAGGATATTTGTAGCAATGACATCTGGATCATCACAGACTGACTCTACAAAAAACACCTGGGGGAAAAAAAAGACAAAAAGACTTAATTAGTAATTTGTTAATAGTTAATACGTAATTAGTTAATTAGTAAGAAATAGTTAAAAATAAGATGCCGCGGCCCACTTTGAAATCTGAAGATTTTCCTGGGCCCACCCAACCCTTTAATCATGACCCTGATCAACACACGTGACTAAGATGATGTATTTCCCTATTTATTTTCTATTTCATCAACAGAGCATGTGAATTTGGGCATACGGCCAATTAATAATCCATCCACATACATTTTTTTTAGGCAAAATACCCCAAAGCCAGATTGCCAACATTTTCCCCCCCCTTACTCATCAGAGGTATTTGCCTGCACAGGGGTTAAAGTGAGATTTGGCAGGTGATTTTGAAAAGAAAATGCAGAAGCATTTCACTTCCTACCCTCCAAACAAAAACAATGCACTGCACTTTGCTTTGCTTTTAGCTAGATTGAATTCAAATGAGCCTGACATGGTTTGAAAGCTGGCAGTCTGGGGTACATCATCCAAATACGTCTTATTCATCACATTATTAGTCATGTTTGTTACAAGTGTTAGCTCAAATGCTAACGTCAAACAGTATGTGGATGGAGAATGCTAACACCATTAGTTCCAGGATGGGTGGTCTAACCTAGTTTGTGAGTGTATTATTCAAGCTTTCTAGTCAAGTATGGTTCATTTGGTAGTTTTTTTAATATATTTTTTTGCTACTCGCGGCTCCACACTTTGGGAATCGCTTTGATTTTGATTTAGCTAAAATTATGTGACAATTACATGAAAATCCTCACTGCATTTCTACCTTATAAGCATTGTCTGCAAAATTAAGGATGAGCTCCCTCCTTTCCCTGGTGGTGTTGGTGGCATCAAAAACCTGAGAGACAGCAGGGGAGATTCAGACAGAATGAAATTAGCAATCTAGCAATCAATCAATCAATCAATCAATCAATCAATCAATCAATCAATCAATCAATCAAAATGTATTTGATATCTGCTAACAGACTCAGACAGAATCACTTGTGATATCTGTTGATTCAGGCTGAATGAAATCACACTTGATTGATACATGTGAACAGATTCAGACAGAATGAAATCACACGTGATATCTGTGAACAGAGCACACACGAGGTGGTATTTAATATGTTGCGTGTCCTTGACTCCTTACAGCGATCTGGCCTCCCTCCTCGTTCAGATAGGCCTTGACATCCTGCAGCGCCACCAGAGCGCACTGTCTGCACAAACACAGGCAGGGAAGACAAAGTATTGCAGCTATCCAAAGGAAACATTGTACCGTGATGAAACACGGTCTACTGTGGCAAACATTTGCGAAACAAACGCCATACAAGCAAAAGCTGCTACTTGGCTATTCACCTTATGTTCCAACACAGTTACTCCCTTTTGTGTTGACACTTCCTGTGACAGTACAGTACTAGTGAGCAGGTAAAACAGACGGTGTTTTGAACAGGAAGTCATAACACAACTGGGTCAAGTGGGCGGGGCTACATAAGGTGAATATGAAACCTTATCAGGCAGCATGGTTTGTCTGGATCTAGCTTTGTGCTTTGTTAACCCATTGATACCTGATGCAGCATTTGCGTGTATATCCCTCATTTGTGTGTGTATCCCTTTAAGACCGCGAACCGCGGTCAGGTATCAATGGGTTAATATCACCAGGTTTGTATTGGGTCAGCCAGTGCCCAGTCATCCAGATTTTGCCACAGGCCCACAGAGAGATGAATATATAGAGAGACACACACACTCACTTTCTAATTTCCATGGCTTCCTTGTTGTCATGCCTGAAGAAGTCATAGGACTTGTACGACTTCACCGCTTCCCTTCTATAAACCCCGAGGTTAAATACTGTAAGAGAGCAAAGGAGATAGTCAGTGCGAGACAGTGAAAAGACTGACTGTGTGCAGGTATGTGCTGGTGCTGCGACAGTCGAGTCAATGACCTCTGAACCGTGTCAGGCTGAACCGGTTCTCCAGCATTCTGCAACAGTAACCTACAGCCATTAAAACGAACGAAGCCTTGTGATAGGTGGGCGGTGACATATCAATTATTAATTAACACACGGTTGCCTCAAGAACAAAATGTCCACTACTCATGGATGAGTAAGGCATTGTGGTGCGTGCGACCCACTTTCGTTTCAAGTTACCTGCAGGTTCACCCCTGCTTTTAATACATGTGCATGATTGGACTGTCCCATAAGATTCCAAAAATGGGAAAATAATTTCTCTTCTAATATCTAAACTATAATTTTATATTTTACACAGCTCATGGAGGGAGTGAGTTCAGTTTTTAAATGTGTTTTTTTTTTATGCCGTTATCTTCCAGGAACAGGTAAGGAAAAGGTCAAATGTGCATGTGTTGCCTGCCTCTATATATACTGACCCTTGGTCGGCACTCCGATCCAGTTGAGGTAGCGTGTCAGCTTCTTGGACATGTAGGTTTTCCCCCTGGCAGGCAGGCCAATCATCACGATCACAGTTGGAGAGTTGGTCATGTAGGAGGCCCACGCTGCAGAGCAACATTTGAACAGGAAGAGCACAAACACGCGTTTAGATTCAGGAACAGCACAAACACGCGTTTACATTATTATATTTACATGGACATTTTACATCCACTCCCCCAAATGCCCCTCCCTCAAATCCCCCAATTCATAGTATTTCCATGATTTTCACGTGAATTTCCTACCAATATGCTGCTTTACAATACACATGATCTCTAAAGACAGATTTTAGATTCTCGGCGTGGGCGAAAGAAAATCCGGGTAATAATAGCACTCCTAATAATGGCACGAGCGCTCTGTAAAATTAGCATAAATGGGCGTGGCACGGCCTCGCATCAAGAGGCAGGGTTGGGGAACAGCAGCATCAGCCTAGAAGCTGGTTAAAGTTTAGTTTGACATTTCCATCATCCACACCTCTGCACACTGCTGGTTAATGTTTCTCAGGGACCTGTTGCTTAGCAACCTTCGTAATCCACTGTAACCTTGCTGGCTCAAACTTAATGGAAAATATAAATGGATTGCTTTTCCCCAATCCCCCTAGTGTCTACAGAAAGCAAGGCCATCCTCAGTTCAGTGTCTACAGAAAGCAAGGCCATCCTCAGTTCAGGACAAACAAATGCATCAAAATGAAGCATGTGGCAAGACCAGGCTTGACTTCACATGCTACTAACATGCTACAACATGCTACAAACATGCTACAACATGCTACAACGATGACTGCACCCTGGGAATACTTTCCTGTACAAACATTTGATCGGGATGTTTGGAGACGGGTGATTGTGATGTCATCAGAGTGCCCCAACGGCCCCCGGGCTACGGGAGTGACCTGACCTGACAAACATCTGTATTGTTTTGGCTGAAACCTCACATTCCTGATTCAAGATAAGTCCTCATTGATAGGACGGGGGTGGGGGGGGTCTGTCTTCTGCCTTTGTCTTAAATCTTTGCTTTGCTTCTTGTGATATACAGAACCAAGTAGTTCAGCCAACTTCAGATCATTCTTCTGTAAACAGCGGTAACTATTTCTTGTGTTTTTTCAAAAGTTGTGGCTCGAGTTCAAGTTTCATTCGAACACAAATTAGACCCATAGGTGCTACCTTAACAAGACGATTCCCTTCAGTCAGTGCCAAGAATATATTTGTCAGGACGGGAGATGAAGACGTAGATGAATAATATAAATATACCTAAATGTAAGTTTTATAAATAATATAAAAGTAATGTTTACACAGCTAACGCCCTTTAGCTTTGTAGGGCAGAATTAACCAAACAACCTGAGAGAGGAAAGTCATTCTTTGGCTGAACCGTCCACCGGTCTGACTGTGTCAGCAGCACACCTGAGACGGGGGTCGTGAGTAGTCGACTAGTCGTCAGTGTGATTTAACGGGTGACAAGACAGAAAGGCTGATGATGACCATGCCTCTAACTGGACGGTCAAGTTCAACGTTAACCTGAGCTTACTAGCGCTTCCACTGGCTGAATGCTGAGTCATTACAGCCTCCAGACCGGGTGTGTAGGACCTGCCCCTACATACACAGCCACACACAATCTACACACAATGTTCACACAATAGACAAGATTGCAGACAAAGGATACGCCTTTTGTGTTAATGTTGCATCAAAAGGAGGATGTTGCTCAAATCAGTGGTTGCTTGCTGGAGCCTTATCTTGACCTCTCTTTATTCAAAGCCCAACAAAAATGTGATTAGATTAATTAGGCGTTTCAAGATTGAGAGTCCAAATTCATGGTTAGGGCGCAGAAGGTCAATGATGAATGAAGAACAGATTAAGAGGTTGGGACAGCGAGTTAACATTTCACTAAGACTAACATTTCACACAAACGCACGACACTTACAGCATTTCTTCTCTGTCCTCTTGGCCTCAGCGGGGCTGTCTGAGGCTGCAGTGGTCCGGTGCTGCTGGCTGTGGGCCATGATGACCGGCTCGCGCTGCTCCTGTCCTCCTGCTGGGGCTGGGCGATATGGTTGAAATCAATATCACGATATAAGCACAAAGATCATTTTCGGTATGGATGTATCACGATATGGCTCACGTATGCAACGTCTTGTTCAATTCAGTTGGAACTGAATGGTAACGTTAGGTGCGATGTCAAACAGAATAGAAATATCCAAATAATATTTGTTAGAAAAGGTTCCATACTTCGTTTTAGTTGATTTTAGAGTCAAATTTGCTTGTTATCGTCATATTTAGACAGCATTACTGTGTGTCACGACGATATCCCAAAATCACCATATCATCACAATATGATTCCACAATAAGACGATAAACGATCATGGCCCTACCTCCTGCTGTCCTGTGCTGTCACGGCCGGCCAGCGGAGGGCGAGCCTGGGGTCAGCGGCAGGCCGAGGTCAGCATCATCTCTCTGCTGAAAGACATGAGTCACATCAGGCACGTAATAATAATATAATACAGCTGGGTGTGTGTGGGTGGGCTGTGTGTGTGGGTGGGCTGTGTGTGTGTGTGTGTGTTATATATTTATTATATTATTTTATTATATTATTATTATATTTATTTACCCAGGCAAGCAATTAAGAACAGATTCTTATATACAAAAGCAGCCTGTGTGTGTGTGTGTGTGTGTGTGTGTGTGTGTGTGTGTGTGTGTGTGTGTGTGTGTGTGTGTGTGTGTGTGTGTGTATGCAACAGGATGCCAACTCATGCTCACAATCAATGCAGGATCATATTACGAACACAGACAAGAAGGAAAACGACAAGAGTATTGCAGTGGTTCTCAAGTGGGGTTCAGGGAGCACCAGGGGTCCCTGAGGGGGTTCCAGGGGGTCCCCAGCAATTTGATGAATTGTTAAAAATTCAGCATTATTTCATTAACAATAAGTTAACACAATCAGAGAATGTATAATAATGGCTGTTCTGATCATAGTTCCAATGTTATCTCTCTATATCAGTAATGCTACCTACAATACAGATAGTCATGGGATTTTGGACTATAAGACTGACAATAACAAATTTCGAGATTTGAATCAACGCTATTGGAGGAATTAGAGGAATATTCTATTGATTTTTTTCCGCATGAAAGCAAACAATTTGCCTTACCCTTTCGCCCACTATCGTGTGTAACGCTAAATGGTATTCTCACATCAGATACTGTACATGCATCAGAACTTGCAGAACCGGTCACAGCGCGAGCGACCCAGCCTCTTGGCCTGCAGAGCAGCTATATCACATTTTGTTCATCACTTCTCTCTTCTCCTAAAACGGGAAATGGCTCTTGTCTCGATGAGAAAGGACGTGCACTGCAGGTCAGGGATGCTAAACCCAAAATGTAACTTACCAAAACGACAGCCCGGACAAAGTCGGTTTCCCCCCTGTTATCCGTTGGATTTGAGACGTCTTGTCTTCTTCACGGTGGTTTTAGCTCCTCCTCCCCGGCGTCTGCTGCAGGAAGCTCAGTAGTTTCAAGCTAAAATAGTACTTCCGTTCAGATGTTTCAAAATAAAGCTTTTTTTTGGTGGGGGGATGTTAGCCGAGTACCAAACAAGCGAAAACAGGGGTGACGAAATGATCCCTTAGGGCCCCAACCCTTTATTTTTGACGAAATGTTCCATAATTTTATGGACAATTAGAGGGTTATTGTGCTTGTGACTTGAATTGAGTGTAACTGCCGTAAATCCTGTGTTATTATTGAGATACAGGTGAATTTATTTCTTGTTATTGTGATGTTGGCTTTGAGTGTGGCTGTGCTCTAAATACTGTTGAGATGCAGGTATGTCATTCTGCCTTTAATTGTGCATAATGTGCGCTGTGAGGGGGGCCCTTTTATGCATGCATGTCATAATTCGTCTATGCATAAAGACTATATTTTAGGCGAAAATTGTGGAAAAATGAATGTGTCACTGTCTGACACTTTGAAGAGCCCACGCGACCTTTATCAGACAGACTCACAATGGGCTTCGATGGAAGCTAATAACTACCCTTTAAAATTATGTCAAATATGTTCTCTAAAACATGAGAAAAGGTTGTGAAAATGAGCCCAGAATAGGATATGCATCAGCAGCTAGAATCCAATTACTGTAGGTGGTGGATAACTTCATCATAAACTGATAACTGTGACAAATGGGACATGGATGGGAAATGTTGTTAATTTGGTTATAATCCAGTAGTTGGCGGTAATGCAACATTTTGGATGCCAACCGCCATTAAAACACGAAGAAGAAGAAGAAGAAGAAGAAGAAGAAGAAGACAAGTTTTAACTTCCCGCAGGCCACGAGACTCCTTAAGTAATGGTGTATACCTACTCAGTAAGATGTACTGCTTTACTTGAGGGGGCACAAACATGTTAAGTAATGGTAAAGTAAGCAGGAAGTAATGGTGCATTCCTTACTAACAACTCGGTAAGATGTACTGCTTTACTTGAGGGTGCACAAACATGGGAACTAATGGTAAAGTAAGCAGGAAGTAATGATGCACTAACATGGTAAGTAATAGTCAGTTCTTAAGGAACTACCTGTTCATGAAATCCTCACGGACTTCTACAGAGGCACCATTGAAAGCCTGCTGACTGGCTGCTTCACCACCTGGTACGGGAATTGTACCACCATGGACCGCAGGGCGCTACGGAGAGTGAGACGCGCGGCCCAGCACGTAACAGGATGTGAGTTGCCAGATCTGCATGAACCGTACAAACAGCGGTGCCTCAGGAGGTCCCTGAAGATCATCAAAGACACAAACCATCCCCACAACAGCCTGTTCTCCCTGTAACCCTCAGGGAGAAGATACAGGGTTCCAAAAGCACGCACAAATCGCTTGAGGAACAGTTTCTTCCCGCAGGCCACGAGACTCCTTAACATACACAAATAGTGCAATAGCCGTACGGTACCGTACCGTAGCCGCTACCACTACGTATGTCTAATGTTTAATTGTATGTTTAATAAGGAATATGCTATTTGCACCTGTATGTCAAATACGCCAAATTTAAAACGCCGAGTTTAATTGTATGTTTAATAAGGAATATGCTATTTGCACCTATATGTCAAATACGCCGAATTTTAAATGTTTAAGCACGGCCAAAGTATGCACAGGACATGTGCACCTATGTGCAGTGAATATGCCACTGTCTCTGACTTGTCTTATCACTATACTGCCTTATTGCCTGTTGTGTCTCTTGTTGTTTTTGCACTCATATGCCCTGCCACATTTGTACTATGTTGTAAACGGAGTCCACAGCACAAGAATTTCACACGTGATACTTGTACCATGGAGTGACAATAAAAATCTTGAATCTTGAATCTTGAATCTTGAATCTTAAATCTTGAATCTTGAATCTTGAATGAACTAGTGAAATATTAAAAAAATAAATAAGGAGGTAATCATTACTTACTGGTTCGTTAACATGGTAACTAATGGTCAGTTCTTAAGTAACTACCATGGGAACTAATGGTCAGTTCTTAAGTAACTACCATTAAGGAACTACCTATCAACTACTCATTAACTAATCATTAACTATTCATGAACTAATGGTTCGTTCCTTACTCGTTCCTCAGTAACTACCCATTTTTTGTGTTACAGTATTATGAAGTGTTACCGGTGGCGGTATGCACCTATACACGTTGATTGCGACCCGCAATTAGAGGAGAAGAAGAAGAAGAAGAAGAAGAAGAAGAAGAAGAAGAAGAAGAAGAAGAAGAAGAAGAAGAAGAAGAAGAAGAAGAAGAAGAAGAAGAAGAAGAAGAAGAAGAAGAAGAAGAAGAAGAAGATGGCAGAGATGTATGTGAATCTCCGTGTACTGAGCAACGTAAGCAACAATCTCCCATAATTTTACTTCCGGTTTAGTGATTTTGCCTTCAGAATAAAAGAACGATAAAGTTCGGTTTTTACAATAAATAATAAAGTGGTAATCTAGCTATAAGACCCAACGTAATGAACATAAAACACTAAGATGAACATCTAGTTCAATATTTGAATGAAAATTGACCAGCAGAACAAATTACAAAGGAGACTATGTTATTTCTTGAAATGCTTTCTACACTAATAGCTAAATTTGGGCCAGTGTGAAAAAATTAAGTGACTTAACTGGTCGATTCATAGTATTTAATGGGAAACCTCATTCAAATCTAATTTACCTTGTCTTTAAGGCATACGACATCTAAGCAATGCACAGGATGTGTGCAGAAAGCATTTGGTGGCTGCAATAGCTGGTACCTCTCACATGATTAGACTTCTGCAGAAAAATAGCTTGTGAATTAAGCCACACACAAAGTGTGTTTAAAAAATTAAACTCAACTGTTGCAAATCAGTAGGCTACATAAAGTACAAATGTAGAAGCCAGATGTGTATACATTTTATTGTTGACATGCTCTCCCGGACCACTGAAAGGCCATTGAAACAAGCCGATTTCAAATAAATATTAAAAATCAAAAGTCAATTGTTGCAATTCAAACTCACTTGATACATGTAGGGGGACACTTCATTGGTCATAGGAACAGACACTTGCAGCTATATGTGTGTACATTTTATTGTTGTTGACATTTATGGAAAAGCAGAAATCCAGGCTTGCTCTCCCAGAAAGCCTGGATTTTTGCATTTCCAGCAATGTCAACAACAATAAAATGTACACACGTGTCGCTACAAGGGCAGGTTCCTATGACAGATAAGGTGTCCCCCTACATGTATCAAGTGAGTTTGATTTGCCACGATTGACTTTTGATTTTTTTTATAGCCTATTTATGTGAAATCAGCTTCTTTCAATGGCCTCTGGGAGAGCACAGAAAGCCTGGATTTTTGCATTTCCAGCAATGTCAACAGCTGTCAACAATGCAATATAACATTTTCCAATGGTATGTGTATTAAATTACCATGACATCAGTTCAATTTGTGTATTTTAGCGAGTTTGAATGACGTCTTTTATTTTGGAAAATCATGGCCGGAAATTGGGAAAAAAATGTTGCTAGGTTTATCCTGCTATGTATGCAAACGTCCTTGAAAGGAGTAGCAGTGGCGTATTGTTTTCCGGTTATATCCTCGGTACTTCAGAAGTTTAATTACAAACAAGACTCGTATGTGCGGATGATATTATCACAAATATATAAAGTGGAACCAGGGCTCCGTTTAACTCTGAGGGGAAGAAGAAGCTCCTCTCTTATGGGACTCGCAGGTGAATGGTTTAGCTGTGAAGCTAACGTTAGCTTAGCTGTGAAGCCATTTGAGCTTTGAATGATATAACGCTAGTCAGTAATAGTTCAGGAGGAAACGTTCCTGTCACTGTGTGAAAATGAAAATGTCTAAAGTCCAGAAGCTGCACAGAGAAGCCTTACCTCCAGACATCCAGCAGGTGTTGATTATTAAAGAAGAGGTTCCCGCTGAGCAACAGGAGTGGAGCTCCAGTCTGGACCAGGAGGACCCAGAGCCTCCACACATTAAAGAGGAACAGGAGGAACTCTGGATCAGTCAGGAGAACCCAGAGCCTCCACAAATTAAAGAGGAACAGGAGGAACTCTGGACCAGTCAAGAGGGAGAGCAACTTCAGGAGGACCCAGAGCCCACACAAATTAAAGAGGAACAGGAGGAACTCTGGACCAGTCAAGAGGGAGAGCAACTTCAGGAGGACCCAGAGCCACCACACATTAAAGAGGAACAGGATGAACTCTGGACCAGTGAGGAGGGAGAGCAGCTTCATGGGCTGGAGGAGGCCCATATCACCAAGTTCCAATTCACTCCTGTCACTGTGAAGAGTGAAGATGATGAAGAGAAACCTCAGTCCTCACAGCTTCATCAAAGCCAAACTGAGGAGAACAGAGAGACAGAGCCTCTAGCCAGCAGCTCAACTGAACAGATGAAAACAGAAGCTGATGGAGAGGACTGTGGAGTATCAGAGCAAGCCAGGGACTTAGATCTGGCTAGTAGTTTACAACCAGCTAGTGATGACAAGACTTCAGACTCTGAAGACAGTGATGAAGAATGGATGGAACCTCTGTCAGGTTTAGACTCACAGAAAAACAGTGAAGTTCTTGGGAAGAAACACTTGACTCGCTCAGTTTGCGGTAAAAGCGTTGGTAATAAAGCACACTTAAAGAAAGTCATGGTAGTCCACACAGGAGAGAAAAAACTTAATTGCTCATTCTGTGGTAAAGGTTTTGGTCATAAAGGAAACTTGAAGTCACACATGATAGTTCACACAGGTGAGAAACAATTTAATTGCTCAGTCTGTGGTAAAGGTTTTGGTCAAAAACATAACTTGAAGAGACACATGATAGTCCACACAGGTGATAAACAATTTAATTGCTCAGTCTGTGGTAAAGGTTTTGGTGAACAAGGGTACTTGAAGAGACACATGATAGTCCACACAGGTGATAAACAATTTAATTGCTCAGTCTGTGGTAAAGGGTTTGGTCAAAAAGTTAACTTGAAGAGACACATGATAGTCCACACAGGTGAGAAACAATTTAATTGCTCAGTCTGTGGTAAAGGCTTTGGTATAAAAGATAACTTGAAGTTACACATGATAGTCCACACGGGTGAGAAACAATTTAATTGCTCGTTGTGTGGTAAAAGTTTTGGTCATAAAGGAAACTTGAAGTTGCACATGCAAGTCCACACAGATGAGAAACAATTTAATTGCTCAGTCTGTGGTAAAGGTTTTGGTCGTAAAGGACACTTGAAGTCACACATGAAAGTCCACACAGGTGAGAAACAATTTAATTGCTCAGTCTGTGGTAAAGATTTTGGTCAAAAAGGGGACTTGAAGAGACACATGATAATCCACACAAGAGAGTAAACATGTAATTGCGATCTGTGGTGGAGGGGGGATTTGCATGTTTATGTATACGAGTATGCAGTCTCAAAACCAGACCCATGAGAGCTGATACACTACTACGTTACTCATGCTGCAGATCTCTTTCTGGGTCTGGGACACTGCCCACTCCAAACTGTAAACGGAATCTTGGCCAGTGATTGGCGAGTGAAGGATTCACTCTTCACCAATCAGTAACGACTTTGCGATCAGGGAGGCCACCCATCCTGAGTGAGACCACCCACCTAGTTGACTTAGGAAGCCTGGCTAAATAACGTTGATTTGCTGCTCTCCACATAACTACATAACTACATAACATAGGCCTGCATTGAAACATATCATGCAAGTGGAAGACAATATTTTGCACCATGCACTGCTAGAAGGTTGCCGTTTGCATTCTATTGACGAACTGAAAGCCACTCTCTCATTGGTGCTACGACCTGTGACTCATTCAATTTCAAACCCCCTAGACCCGCCCTCAAACTACAGCTGTGGCTGTGAAAGGGCACAGACTTTATGAGCCTCATGAGACTTTATGAGGAGCGCAGCTATTCAACAGAATATTTGAGTCTAGGGAGAGACTAGCGAGTATGTGGCCTACTGTGGGTGGATGTGTGTGTACATTATATATATAGAGAGAGAGAAAAAACTCAAATTGTACATTTCCGGAAATCAGGTATAAGGACAAGCACTTTTGATTTTCATGTTCATATTCATTCATTCATGTTGGAGCTATGTCATTGGCATATACCAGTTCAGTTCATATACATATTTGGGTTTTACTTTTGATTAATTTTTTACGTTTGAAGAGGGCTTTAGTGTGTTGGCCGACACTGCTGGTAGAGCCCTGGGTTCAGTAATAAGTAAAGTGAAAACTTGTAAAAAAATCTTGGTTATGCTACATTTTCAAAGCTTTATGATGCATGTGTGTCACCAGTTTTGTTTTATGCAGCTGGAGTTTGGGGAAGTAAGGAATTTTCCAAGGTGAATGCCATCCAAAACCGTGCAATCCGATGTTTTCTGGGTGTACATACATTTACACCTGTGTTGGCTTTTCAAGGGGATATGGGTTGGGAGCCTTGTTTGATCAAACAAAAAGGTGAAATGTTGAGATTGTGGAACCGTCTATCTAATATGGCAGAGAGTAGAGTAGCAAAACAAGTGTTTAACTGGGATAAAGCACATAACTATCCATGGTGTAATGATATGAATGCTGTGTTCAGGGAAGCTGAGCAGCAATTTATGTTCAGAAACAGTTTACGTGGTAGTGTTCGCTATATTAAACATAGGCTATTTCTTGACTATAAAGAAAAATGGGCTAATGACATCTGGCTCAAACCAAAACTCAGAACATATGTTCAAATTGAAAATATGTTTAACCAAGAGCTCAACATGTGTTTGTGTGCATGATATATTAAAGTGTCCAAATCGGCCCACGGGATGACTTTGTAAAGTGTGAAAATGGCACTAATGAAATGTAATGAAACTATTTTCATTTACCTTCTTTGATATAGAGAAGATCAGTTGCTGTCAATTATAATGCCCAGTTACAGAGAGTAGACTTTCATTTGGTTGATAGGCCTCTGGTAGCTGGGACAACCCTATGTGAAAATGTGTTCTTCAGTGTTTTCCTCATGTTACTGAACAGAGTATTATCCTTGCAATCAGTTTTGATGAGCAGTAGCCTAAACATGTCACCAATTGTTCTATTTAGTGTGTATATATATCTGGTTTACTTTTAGAGTTCTTTTAATGTGTCACTCTTCTACTTGTAACAAGTGAATTTCCCACTTGTGGGATTAATAAAGCTATCCTATCCTTTTTATGGAATGTGCAAAAACAGATACAGTATATTATTGTTGAAATTGAACTTGTTTTTTAAGGCACCCCAGGCTGTTCATGAATGGATGGTCCATTCACTGTGAATGTTTTCAAATTGTACTTCTTCTCAAATAAATGGGAACATTTGGAGGTGTTATTTATAGGTTATTATGCAATGCTTTTCTTCATCTGACCCACTTGAGACCAGATTGCGTCACATGTGACCTGTGAACTAAAATGAGTTTGACACCTCTGGTCTCGTCCAATGTTTTTGAAAATGATGATCTCTCCCAGAGCCAGAGAGCACAGAACTGAGACATGCACCTGTCATCAGAGGTCAAATATGGAGTGGCACATTTCTGGGGCCTTTTTTTCAGCACAAGAGCTGATAAGATACTAATAAGATGAAGCTCATTTATTTGAGAGAGAGAAAACAAACATCAAGGAGCCTGATTCAGTAGGTCCATAAAAACAGTCAGCAAAATACCTAATGAGTTTTTCATCTTGAATATTACTTCTCTGGAACAATTTGGTCATTGGTGCAAACAATGGACTATCTGAATCTGAGGCCTTTTGGCACTTTCGTGATTAATTGTGCTCTGGAGATGGGTGGAAAATCTGAGAGAATGAGATGGTGTTGGATGCTGCAAGAACATTTTGTAAACATTGGAGATGTTTCGGGAAAGGAACTGAATAGGCTCAAGGAGGCGTGTAAATATGTAAACCGAGATAGTCAAATGGATCTGGGTCACAGAATGGACTACTGGGTGAATGGGAGCAATTTGGAGTGCATGGGCGCTAATTAAATTGACTGTAGTAGTTTAAGTTGTAAAGCTGTTACAATACAGTAGGTGGCAGTAATGCAAAATTAATGCCAACCGCCATAAAATGATAGAAGAAGAGGAAGAAGAAGAAGCTAATAAAAACCAGTAGGTGGCGGTAATGCACCATTTGCGGATGCCAATCGCCATAAAACCGCATAAAACCCAAAAGAAGAAGAATCCACATTCCAGATCAGTGGGTGGCGTTATGCACGCGAAAGTTGTTTGCCAACCGCCATTAAACGCAGAAGAAGAAGAAGAAGAAGAAGAAGAAGAAGAAGAAGAAGAAGAAGAAGAAGAAGAAGAAGAAGAAGAAGAAGAAGAAGAAGAAGAAGAAGAAAGAAAGAAAGAAAGAAGACGGTATCCTCGGAACTACAGAAGTTTAATTACAAACACAAGACTCGTATGTGCGGATGGATGATATTACCACGAATATATAAATGGTAAATGGCCTGCATTTATATAGCGCTTTTATCCAAAGCGCTTTACAATCAGTAGATAGTCTACATTCACCCATTCATACACCAATGGCGGCAGGCTGCCACGCAGGGTGCCTACACACCATCGGGAGCAAGGAGGGTTAAGTGTCTTGCCCAAGGACACAACGACGGCAGCTGGGAGGGAGCGGGGATCGAACCGGCAACCCTTGCGTCATTGGCCGACCCGCTCTACCTCCTGAGCTAAAGCGGGGTTCCGTTTAACTCTGAGGCGAAGAAGAAGCTCCTCTCGGGACTCGGGTGAATGGTTTAGCTGTGAAGCTAACGTTAGCTTAGCTGTGAAGCTATTGGAGCATTAAATTACAACGTTTGTCAGTAAATAGTTCAGAAGGAAACTTTCCTGGTTGTCACTGTGTGAAAATGAAAATGTCTAAAGTCCAGAAGCTGCACGCGCACAGAGAAGCCTTACCTCCAGACATCCAGCTGTTGGTCATTAAAGAAGAGGTTCCCGCTGCCGCTGAGGAGCTCCAGTCTGGACCAGGAGGACCCAGAGCCTCCACACATTAAAGATGAACAGGAGGAACTCTGGATCAGTCAGGAGCACCCAGAGCCTCCACACATTAAAGATGAACAGGAGGAACTCTGGGCCAGTCAGGAGGGAGAGCAGCTTCAGGATGACCCACAGCCACCAGTGCCACCACACATGAAAGAGGAACAGGATGACCCAGAGCTCAAATATATTAAAGAGGAACAGGAGGAACTCTGGATCAGTCAGGAGGGAGAGCAGCATCTTGGGCTGGAGATGGCCAATATCACCAAGTTCCCATTCACTCCTGTCCCTGTGAAGAGTGAAGATGATGAAGAGAAACCTCGGTCCTCACAGCTTCATCAAAGCCACAAGGAGAACAGAGAGGCAGAGCCTCTAGCCAGCAGTTCAACTGAACAGAAAACAGAAGCTGGTGGAAAGGATTGTGGAGTATCAGAGCCAGCCAAGAACTTAGATCCAGCTAGTAGTTTACAACCACCTAGTGGTGACAAGATGCCAGACTCTTCTGAACCTGAGACTGAAGACAGTGATGAACCTCAGTCAGGTTTAGACTCACAGAAAAACAGTGAAGTTCTTGGGAAGAAACACTTGACTTGCTCAGTTTGTGGTAAAAGCTTTGGTAATAAAGCACACTTGAAAAGACACATGATACCCCACACAGGAGACAACAAATGTAATTGCTCAGTCTGTGGTAAAGGTTTTGGTGATAAAGGAAACTTGAAGAAACACATGATAGTACACACAGGTGAGAAAAAATTTAATTGCTCAGTCTGTGGTAAAGGTTTTCGTCGTAAAGCAGAGTTGAAGCTACACATGATAGTCCACACAGGTGAGAAAAAATTTAATTGCTCAGTCTGTGGTAAAGGTTTTGGTCAACAAGGAGACATGAAGAGACACCTGATAGTCCACACAGGTGAGAAAAAATGTAATTGCTCAGTCTGTGGTAAAGGTTTTGGTGATAAAGCAAACATGAGGAAACACATGATAGTCCACACAGGTGAGAAAAATTTTAATTGCTCAATCTGTGGTAAATGTTTTGGTCAAAAAGGACATTTGAAGACACACATGATAGTCCACACATATGAGAAACAATTCAATTGCTCAGTCTGTGGTAAAGGTTTTGGTCAAAAAGGAGACATGAAGAGACACATGATAATCCACACAGGAGAGAAACAATTTAATTGCTCACTCTGTGGTAAAGGTTTTGGTCTTAAAGCAAGCCTGAAGTCACACATGATAATCCACACAGGAGACATACAATTTAATTGCTCACTCTGTGGTAAAGGTTTTGCTCGTAAAGGACAGTTGAAGTCACACATGATAGTCCACACAGGAGAGACACAATTTAATTGCTCAGTCTGTGGTAAAGGTTTTGGTCAAAAAACAGGTTTGAAGATACACATGATAGTCCACACAGGAGAGAGGCAATTTAATTGCTCAGTCTGTGGTAAAGGTTTTGGTCGTAAAGGGCAGTTGAAGTTACATATGGTAGTCCACACAGGTGAGAAACCATTTCATTGCTCAGTCTGTGGTAAATGTTTTGGTCTAAAAGGAAACTTGATGAGACACGTGGTAGTCCACACAGATGAGAAACAATGTATTTGCTCAGTCTGTAGTAAAGGTTTTGGTCATAAAGAGGAGTTGAAGAAACACATGATAATCCACACAAGAGAGTAAACATTTAATTGCTATCTGTGGTGGAGGGGGAATTTGCGTGTTTATGTCAATGGTTTATGTATGCGGTACACACACACACACACACACACACACATACATACATACATAGCGTAGTATTGCTTTGTTGTGATATCCTGTGTTATATCACAAAAACAAACTTACTATCACAAAAAAATATCTGTGGTAAACATTTTGTCAAAATGGAAACAATAGCTCTATTTGAAACCGTTCCCTATAACAGAAACTAGAAATGGAGCGCGCGCAGTGTCCAAATTCTCATTCACTATAGAGATGTTTCGACTCGACAATAAACATTTAAATTCCCCCCAGCTTACTTCCTGTTGCAGTGTTTGCTAGAACAATAACTGACATGACATAAACTAGGTTTGAAACTGTTCTGTAGCAACATAGTTTTGTGAAAATGTTTGATCATTCTCCATCACTAACACACTACAGTGTACATGAGTGAGTGACTGAACCAAGAGCTTAACAGGTGTTTGTGTGTCTGATATATTAAAGTGTCCAAACCGGCCCACAGGATGACTTTGTAAAGTGTGAAAATGGCACTAATGAAATGTAATGCAACTATTTTCATTGACCTTCTTTGATATAGAGAAGATCAGTTGCTGTCAATTGTAATGCACAGTTACAGACAGTAGACTTGATCATTTGGTTGATGATAGGCTTCTGGTAGCTGGGACAACCATGTGAAAATGTGTTCTTCAGTGTTTTCCTCATGTTACTGAACAGAGTATTATTGTCTTATCCTTGCCATCAGTTTTCATGAGCAGTAGCCTAAACGTGTCAACAATTGCCAACTGTTGTATTTAATGTGTGTATATATAGTATCTTGTTTACTTACAGTAGGCTATTTGCTTTTAGAGTTCTTCTAATGTGTCACTCTTCTACTTGTTGGAGCTGTTGTTGTAACGATGTAACGAGTGCATTTCCCACTTGTGGGATTAATAAAGTCTATCCTATCCTATCCTTGTTTTATGGAATGTGCAGGAGAAATGAAAAAGAAATGGCAGGAGGAGTGGAATAAAGAAACTAAAGGTAGGCATTATTACAATATCCAAAAGACAGTAGGAAAAATTAGAGACATGAGCAGAACTAAAAAAGATGAAGATATCATAATCAAGGATGAGATTTGGGCACACTGGGCTTAACAGTACACTTAAGATCATGGGAAAGCATGAGGCTGTTATGTGTGAATATTGCGATAGGCAGGAAACAGTAGAACATGTAATGATGGATTGTCCATACTACCAACAGGAAAGACAGATCCTCAACAACAGATTGGAGAGCAATCATATCAAGCTGGAGTTAAAATAAATATTGCAGTTGAATTCAGGGAATGTGGGGTATAGGGATATATTTTCATTTTTAGAGAAAACTGGACTAAGTAGAAGAATATAATCAGGATAGTGGTGTTTTAGAGGTCCATTCTGATCCACACTCCATTTCAGAAGGTGGCGGTAATGCACCATAAGTTGTTTGCCAACCGCCATAAAACACTAGAAGAAGAAGAAGAAGAAAGAAAGGAAGAGACGGTATCCTCTGTACTTCAGAAGTTTAATTACAAACACAAGACTCGTATGTACGGATGGATGATATTACCACGAATATATAAAGTGGAACCGGGGTTCCGTTTAACTCTGAGGTGAAGAAGAAGCTCCTCTCGGCTCGGGACTCAGGTGAAACGGTGAATGGTTTAGCTGTGAAGCTAACGTTAGCTTAGCTGTGAAGCTATTGGAGCTTTAACGCTAAATGATAACGTTTGTCAGTAAATAGTTCAGGAGGAAACTTTCCTGACTGTCACTGTGTGAAAATTAAAATGTCTAAAGTCCAGAAGCTGCACGCGCACAGAGAAGCCTTACCTCCAGACATCCAGCAGCTGTTGGTCATTAAAGAAGAGGTTCCCGCTGCCGCTGAGCAGCTCCTGAGGAGCTCCAGTCTGGACCAGGAGGACCCAGAGGCTCCACACATTAAAGATGAACAGGAGGAACTCTGGGCCAATCAGGAGGGAGAGCAGCTTCAGGAGGACCCACAGCCACCAGTGCCACCACACATTAAAGAGGAACAGGAGGAACTCTGGGCCAGTCAGGAGGGAGAGCAGCTTCAGGAGGACCCAGAGCCACCAGTGCCACCACACATTAAAGAGGAACAGGAGGACCCAGAGCCTCCACACATTAAAGATGAACAGGAGGAACTCTGGATCAGTCAGGAGGGAGAGCAGCTTCAGGAGGACCCAGAGCCACCAGTGCCACCATACATTAAAGAGGAACAGGAGGACCCAGAGCCCCCACACATTAAACAAGAACAGGAGGGAGAGCAGGAGGGAGAGCAGCTTCAGGAGGACCCACAGCCACCAGTGCCACCACACATTAAAGAGGAACAGGAGGACCCAGAGCTCCCATATATTAAAGAGGAACAGGAGGAACTCTGTATCAGTCAGGAGGGAGAGCAGCATCTTGGGCTGGAGATGGCCAATATCACCAAGTTCCCATTCACTCCTGTCCCTGTGAAGAGTGAAGATGATGAAGAGAAACCTCGGTCGTCACAGCTTCATCAAAGCCACAAGGAGAACAGAGAGGCAGAGCCTCTAGCCAGCAGTTCAACTGAACAGAAAACAGAAGCTGGTGGAAAGGATTGTGGAGTATCAGAGCCAGCCAAGAACTTAGATCCAGCTAGTAGTTTACAACCACCTAGTGATGACAAGACGGCAGACTCTTCTGAACCTGAGACTGAAGACAGTGATGAACCTCAGTCAGGTTTAGACTCACAGAAAAATAGTGAAGTTCTTGGGAAGAAACACTTGACTTGCTCAGTTTGTGGTAAAAGCTTTGGTAATAAAGCACACTTGAACACACACATGGCAGTCCACACAGGAGACAACAAATGTAATTGCTCAGTCTGTGGTAAAGGTTTTGGTGATAAAGGAAACTTGAAGAAACACATGATAGTACACACAGGTGAGAAAAAATTTAATTGCTCAGTCTGTGGTAAAGATTTTCGTCGTAAAGCAGACTTGAAGATACACATGATAGTCCACACAGGTGAGAAAAAATTTAATTGCTCAGTCTGTGGTAAAGGTTTTGGTCAACAAGGAGACATGAAGAGACACCTGATAGTCCACACAGGTGAGAAAAAATTGAATTGCTCAGTCTGTGGTAAAGGTTTTGGTCGTAAAGGAAACTTGAAGAAACACATGATAGTCCACACAGGTGAGAAGAAATTTAATTGCTCAGTCTGTGGTAAAGGTTTTGGTCAAAAGGGACACTTGAAGATACACATGATAGTCCACACAGGTGAGAAAGAAATTAATTGCTCAGTTTGTGGTAAAGGTTTTGGTCGTAAAGGAGACTTGAAGATACACATGATAGTCCACACAGGTGAGAAAAAATTGAATTGCTCAGTCTGTGGTAAAGGTTTTGGCCATAAAGGAGACATGAAAAGACACATGATAGTCCACACAGGTGAGAAACAATTTAATTGCTCACTCTGTGGTAAAGGTTTTGGTCTTAAAAAACAGTTGAAGTTACATATGGTAGTCCACACAGGTGAGAAACAATTTTATTGCTCAGTCTGTGGTAAATGTTTTAGTCAAAAAGGAAACTTGACGAGACACATGTTAGTCCACACAGATGAGAAACAATGTATTTGCTCAGTCTGTAGTAAAGGTTTTGGTCATAAAGAGGAGTTGAAGAAACACATGATAATCCACACAAGAGAGTAAACATTTAATTGCCATCTGTGGTGGAGGGGGAATTTGCGTGTTTATGTTAATGGTTTATGTATGCGGTACACACACACACACACAAACACACACACACACACACACACACACACACACACACACACATTTAATTGCAAACATACATACATAGTGTAGTATTGCTTTGTTGTGATATCCTGTGTTTATATCACAAAAACAAACTTACTATCACAAAAAAATATCTGTGGTAAACATTTTGTCAAAATGGAAACAATAGCTCTATTTGAAACCGTTCCCTATAACAGAAACTAGAAATGGAGCGCGCAGTGTCCAAATTCTCATTCACTATAGAGATGTTTCGACTCGACAATAAACATTTAAATTCCCCCCAGCTTACTTCCTGTTGCAGTGTTTGATAGAACAATAACTGACAGGACATAAACTAGGTTTGAAACTGTTCTGTAGCAACATAGTTTTGTGAAAATGTTTGATCATTCTCCATCACTAACACACTACATGAGTGAGTGACTGAACCAAGAGCTTAACAGGTGTTTGTGTGTCTGATATATTAAAGTGTCCAAACCGGCCCACAGGATGACTTTGTAAAGTGTGAAAATGGCACTAATGAAATGTAGTGAAACTATTTTCATTGACCTTCTTTGATATAGAGATCAGTTGCTGTCAATTGTAATGCACAGTTACAGAGAGTTGACTTGATCATTTGTTTGATAGGCCTCTGGTAGCTGGGACAACCCTATGTGAAAATGTGTTCTTCAGTGTTTTCCTCATGTTACTGAACAGAGTATTATTGTCTTATCCTTGCCATCAGTTTTCATGAGCAGTAGCCTAAACGTGTCAACAATTGCCAACTGTTGTATTTAATGTGTGTATATAGTATCTTGTTTACTTGCAGTAGGCTATTTACTTTGAGAGTTCTTCTAATGTGTCACTCTTCTACTTGTTTGAGCTGTTGTAACGAGTGAATTTCCCACTTGTGGGATTAATAAAGGCTATCCTATCCTATCCTATCCTTGTTTTATGGAATGTGCAAAAACAGATATAATGTTGTTGAAATTGCATGTTGTTTTTTCTTAAGACACCTCAGGCTGTTCATCTGTTTTATAAATGGATGGTCCATTCACTGAATGTTTTCAAATTGTTCTTCTAAAAGAAATGGGAACATTTGGAGGTGTTGTTATTTATAGGTTATTATGCAATGCTTTTCTTCATCTGACCCACTTGAGACCAGATTGGGTCACATGTGGCCCGTGAACTAAAATGAGTTTGACACCTCTGGTCTAATAGTCCAATGTTTTTGAAAATGATGATCTCTCCCAGAGCCAGAGAGCACAGAACTGAGACATGCACCTGTCATCAGAGGTCAAATATGGAGTGTCATATTTCTGGGGCCTTTTTTTTTTTTGCACAAGAGCTGATAAGGTACTAATAAGATGAAGCTCATTTATTTGAGAGAGAGAGAGAGAAAACAAACATCAAGTAGCCTGATTCTGTAATTTGGTCATTGCTGCAAACAATGGACTATCTGAACCTGAGGCCTTTTGGCGCTTTCGTGATTAATTGTGCTCTGGAGATGGAACATTTAAATTCCCCCCAGCTTACTTCCTGTTGCAGTGTTTGCTAGAACAATAACTGACAGGACATAAACTAGGTTTGAAACTGTTCTGTAGCAACATAGTTTTGTGAAAATGTTTGATCATTCTCCATCACTAACACACTACATGACTGAGTGACTGAACCAAGAGCTTAACAGGTGTTTGTGTGTCTGATATATTAAAGTGTCCAAACCGGCCCACAGGATGACTTTGTAAAGTGTGAAAATGGCACTAATCAAATGTAATGAAGCTATTTTCATTGACCTTCTTTGATATAGAGAAGATCAGTTGCTGTCAATTGTAATGCACAGTTACAGACAGTAGACTTGATCATTTGGTTGATAGGCCTCAGGTAGCTGGGACAAGTGAAAATGTGTTCTTCAGTGTTTTCCTCATGTAACTGAACAGAGTATTATTGTCTTATCCTTGCCCTCAGTTTTCATGAGCAGTAGCCTAAACGTGTCAACAATTGCCAACTGTTGTATTTAATGTGTGTATATATATCTTGTTTACTTGCAGTAGGCTATTTACTTTTAGAGTTCTTCTAATGTGTCACTCTTCTACTTGTTGGAGCTGTTGTAACGAGTGAATTTCCCACTTGTGGGATTAATAAAGTCTATCCTATCCTATCCTTGTTTTATGGAATGTGCAGGAGAAATGAAAAAGAAATGGCAGGAGGAGTGGAATAAAGAAACTAAAGGTAGGCATTATTACAATATCCAAAAGACAGTAGGAAAAATTAGAGACATGAGCAGAACTAAAAAAGTTGAAGATATATCAAGGATGAGATTTGGGCACACTGGGCTTAACAGTACACTTAAGATCATGGGAAAGCATGAGACTTATGTGTGAATATTGGGATAGGCAGGAAACAATAGAACATGTAATGATGGATTGTCCATACTACCAACAGGAAAGAGATCCTCAACAACAGATTGAAGAGCAATCATATCAAGCTGGAGTTAAAATAAATATTGCAGTTGAATTCAGGGAATGTGGGGTATAGGGATATATTTTCATTTTTAGAGGAAACTGGACTAAGTAGAAGAATATAATCAGGATAGTGTAGTATTTTAGAAGTTCATTCTGATCCACACTCCATTTCAGAAGGTGGCGGTAATGCACCATAAGTTGTTTGCCAACCGCCATAAAACACTAGTAGAAGAAGAAGAAGAAAGAAAGCGAGAGACGGTATCCTCGGTACTTCAGAAGTTTAATTACAAACACAAGACTCGTATGTACGGATGGATGATATTACCACGAATATATAAAGTGGAACCGGGGTTCCGTTTAACTCTGAGGGGAAGAAGAAGCTCCTCTCGGCTCGGGACTCAGGTGAAACGGTGAATGGTTTAGCTGTGAAGCTAACGTTAGCTTAGCTGTGAAGCTATTGGAGCTTTAACGCTAAATGATAACGTTTGTCAGTAAATAGTTCAGGAGGAAACTTTCCTGGCTGTCACTTTGTGAAAATTAAAATGTCTAAAGTCCAGAAGCTGCACGCGCACAGAGAAGCCTTACCTCCAGACATCCAGCAGCTGTTGGTCATTAAAGAAGAGGTTCCCGCTGCCGCTGAGCAGCTCCTGAGGAGCTCCAGTCTGGACCAGGAGGACCCAGAGCCTCAAGATGAACAGGAGGAACTCTGGATCAGTCAGGAGCACCCAGAGCCTCCACACATTAAAGATGAACAGGAGGACCCAGAGCCCCCACACATTAAAGATGAACAGGAGGAACTCTGGGCCAGTCAGGAGGGAGAGCAGCTTCAGGAGGACCCACAGCCACCAGTGCCACCACACATGAAAGAGGAACAGGAGGACCCAGAGCTCAAATACATTAAAGATGAACAGGAGGAAGTCTGGATCAGTCAGGAGGGAGAGCAGCTTCAGGAGGACCCACAGCCATCAGTGCCACCACACATTAAAGAGGAACGGGAGGACCCAGAGCTCAAATATATTAAAGAGGAACAGGAGGAACTCTGTATCAGTCAGGAGGGAGAGCAGCATCTTGGGCTGGAGATGGCCAATATCACCAAGTTCCCATTCACTCCTGTCCGTGTGAAGAGTGAAGATGATGAAGAGAAACCTCGGTCCTCACAGCTTCATCAAAGCCACAAGGAGAACAGAGAGGCAGAGCCTCTAGCCAGCAGTTCAACTGAACAGAAAACAGAAGCTGGTGGAAAGGATTGTGGAGTATCAGAGCCAGCCAGGAACTTAGATCCAGCTAGTAGTTTACAACCACCTAGTGGTGACAAGACGCCAGACTCTTCTGAACCTGAGACTGAAGACAGTGATGAACCTCAGTCAGGTTTAGACTCACAGAAAAACAGTGAAGTTCTTGGGAAGAAACACTTGACTCGCTCAGTTTGTGGTAAAAGCTTTGGTAATAAAGCACACTTGAACACACACATGGCAGTCCACACAGGAGAGAAAAAACTGAATTGCTCAGTCTGTGGTAAATGTTTTCGTCTAAAAGGACATTTGAATTCACACATGATAGTCCACACAGGTGAGAATTTTTTTAATTGCTCAGTCTGTGGTAAAGGTTTTGGTCGTAAAGGAGACTTGAAGAAACACATGATAGTCCACACAGGTGAGAAAAAATTTAATTGCTCAGTCTGTGGTAAAGGTTTTGGTCGTAAAGGAGACTTGAAGAAACACATGATAGTCCACACAGGTGAGAAGAAATTTAATTGCTCAGTCTGTGGTAAAGGTTTTGGTCAAAAGGGACAATTGAAGATACACATGATAGTCCACACAGGTGAGAAAAAATTGAATTGCTCAGTCTGTGGTAAAGGTTTTGGTCGTAAAGGAAACTTGAAGAAACACATGATAGTCCACACAGGAGAGAAATTTTTTAATTGCTCACTCTGTGGTAAAGGTTTTGGTCGTAAAGGAGACTTGAAGATACACATGATAGTCCACACAGGTGAGAAAAAATTGAATTGCTCAGTCTGTGGTAAAGGTTTTGGTCGTAAAGGAGACTTGAAGATACACATGATAGTCCACACAGGAGAGAAAAAATTTAATTGCTCACTCTGTGGTAAAGGTTTTGGTCTTAAAAAACAGTTGAAGTTACATATGGTAGTCCACACAGGTGAGAAACAATTTTATTGCTCAGTCTGTGGTAAATGTTTTAGTCTAAAAGGAAGCTTGACGAGACACATGTTAGTCCACACAGGTGAGAAACAATGTATTTGCTCAGTCTGTAGTAAAGGTTTTGGTTGTAAAGGAAACTTGAAGAAACACATGATAATCCACACAAGAGAGTAAACATTTAATTGCCATCTGTGGTGGAGGGGGAATTTGCGTGTTTATGTTAATGGTTTATGTATGCGGTACACACACACACACACACACACACACACACACATTTAATTGCAAACATACATACATACAAAGCGAGCATTAAAGTGGCTAAAGAATGCTACAGGTCGAAGCTTGAAGCAAAGCTCCAGCAAAACAGCATGAGGGAAGTGTGGAGGGGTGTGAAAGCTATTACTGGATTTAACCAAGCGGGGGGTGGAGGGGGGGGTTGATCGGGCCAACGAATTGAATCTATTTTTCAATAGATTTGATGCGGCTGGCCCGGGGGCCCCCTCCCCTGACTACCCTGACTGCAGTATACAAACAGCAGCCCCCGCCACACTGCTCTCCCCCCCCCCCCCCCTCTCTCCCTCTGGCCCCGGCTAATGGGCCACCTCCCCCCCCCCCCCATCCTCCAGGCCATACCCCGTCTCCCAGTGACGAGGTCACACCCCCCCCCCCCCCCCCCCCCCCGATGGGCCTCAGAGCTGATGATGCCACCCCCCCCCCCCACCCACGCTGACCATCACAGCTGACCAGGTGAAGAATCAGCTGTTGAGACTACACACAAGGAAAGCAGCCGTACAGCCGTACAGTCCCATGGTGCTCAAAGCCTGTGTGATGTACTACAGCTGATCTTCAACAAGAGCCTGAGTCTCCAAAAGGTCCCCGTGATGTGGAAAATGTCCTGTATAGTTCCGGTACCGAAAAAGCCAAGACCCAGTGGCTCCAATGACTACAGGCCGGTAGCTTTGACGTCCCACATCATGAAGACCAGTGGCGCCGGAACGAGTTTGCAATAAGGGGGACAATTTTTTTTTTTTTTTTTTTTTTTTTTTTTTTTTTTTACGGCCCCCGAAGGGCGCGAAAAATTGGCGTTTTTATGGACGTTTGGATGATTTTTAGCCATATTTAGATGAATATCTCATTTTTAATTAACATTAGGATTATACTGTAGTAATGTAATTATTCAGTATTTTTCCTTTTCTCACTCACTTGGTGACCTGCTCTCCCTTTAGGTCATTTTATAATTACACTACAACAGACAGCAACACAGGCAGAAACACTGAATTTATTATTATTATTATTATTATTATTATTATTATTATTATTATTATTATTATTATTATCACTTCGAAACACAGTGCAAAACTTGTCATCTCAACACTAAAATAACAATAACCGTATACGATTATAGCAGCAGCCAATGACAGTGAGTGCAGTACAGAGTCCAGGTCTGTCTGTCTCTCAGGTGTAATAATCCCACAATGATCACGGCTTTAACAAGCGTCACAGGCTGTGTAAACAGTGTAAAGTGGGCTCTCTGTAACTTGATCCCTGGGTCTGTCTGTCTCAGGTGTAATAATCCCACAACGATCACGGCTTTAACAAGCATCACAGGCTGTGTAAACAGTGTAAAGTGGGCTCTAAGCGTCAGGGGCAGTTGCCCCCTCAGATTTAAAAAAAAAAAAAAAAAAATTTTTTAGGGGGACCAAATTTTAAGGGGGACAAAATGTCCCCATGTCCCCCTTGTTCCGGCGCCAGTGATGAAGACCCTGGAGAAACTCGTCCTGGAGCTGCTCAGGCCTATGGTCAAACCTTCCCTTGACCCCCTCCAGTTCGCCTACCAGCCCCGACTGGGAGTGGAGGATGCGGTCATCTACCTTACCAACCGCGCCTACGCCCACCTTGACAACCCGGCCAGCACTGTGAGAGTCATGTTCTTTGACTTCTCCAGTGCTTTCAACACCATCAGGCCGGCTCTACTGGGTGAGAAGCTGACAGCGATGCGAGTGGATGCCCCCCTGGTGGCCTGGATTGTGGACTACCTGTCTGGCAGACCACAGTATGTGCGCCTGAAGAACTGTGTGTCAGACAGAGTGGTCAGCAATACGGGTGCACCACAGGGGACGGTCTTCTCTCCCTTCTTCTTCACCATCTACACCACGGACTTCACCTACCAGACAGAGTCTTGCCACCTTCAGAAGTTCTCTGATGACTCTGCGATAGTGGGATGTATCAAAGATGGTGACGATGATGAGTATCGGGATGTGGTGGCCAACTTTGTCACTTGGTGTGAGCTGAACCACCTGCAGCTCAACGTGTCAAAGACAAAGGAGCTGGTGGTGGACCTGAGGAGGGTCAAGGCTCTGGTGACCCCTGTCTCAATCCACGGGGTCAGTGTTGACATAGTTGAGGATTACAAGTACCTTGGAGTGTACATTGACAATAAACTAGACTGGGCTAAGAACTCTGATGCACTCTACAAGAAGGGGCAAAGCCGTCTCTACTTCCTGAGACGGCTGAGGTCCTTCAACGTCTGCCGGACCATGCTGAGGATGTTCTACGAGTCGGTAGTGGCTAGTGCCTTCCTGTATGCTATTGTGTGCTGGGGCAGCAGGCTGAAGCAGCAGATGCCAACAGACTCAACAAACTGATCCGTAAGGCCAGGGACATTGTGGGGCTGGATCTGGGCTCTCTGACTGCGGTGTCAGAGAAGAGAACGTTGTCCAGGCTACGCTCCATCATGAACAATGACTCGCATCCACTCCATGACGTGCTAGTCAAACACAGGAGCACGTTCAGTGAAAGACTGATTCCACCTAGATGCAAGACGGAGAGGCACAGGAAATCATTCCTGCCTGTGGCCATTGGTCTATTTAATGCCTCTCTTAAAAGAGCACCTCGGAGACGCTCAGTCTCCCTGAGACTGAGCCAGCCGATAGGTTAACTGTGCCTGGCTGAGCCACGTGTAACATATAGGGCAAGCCGACTTAATATAAATCACGTGCAATATGTGCAATATGTCACAGGCAATAATGTTAATTGACACGGAATGTATATACTTACTCTACGTATTGGTATTTCGCTACTTAGACATTCTACTTATTTTGTGCTTTTGCTTCTATCGCATTACTAGTTATTCTATGCTATGTTGTGTTTTTCTGCTTACTGCTTAATATTGCATTACTACGGTTTATTTTATTTTTATTTTTATTTTATTTATGCTATGTGTGTTCTGTGAGCGAGCTACTGTAACTTGTCCCAATTTCCCCCCGGGGATCATTAAAGTCTTTCTGATTCTGATTCTGATTCTGATTCTGATAGTGTAGTATTGCTTTGTTGTGATATCCTGTGTTTATATCACAAAAACAAACTTACTATCACAAAAAAATATCTGTGGTAAACATTTTTTCAAAATGGAAACAATAACTCTATTTGAAACCGTTCCCTATAACAGAAACTAGAAATGGAGCGCGCACAGTGTCCAAATTCTCATTCACTATAGAGATGTTTCGACTCGACAATAAACATTTAAATTCCCCCCAGCTTACTTCCTGTTGCAGTGTTTGATAGAACAATAACTGACAGGACATAAACTAGGTTCTAAACTGTTCTGTAGCAACATAGTTTTGTGAAAATGTTTGATCATTCTCCATCACTAACACACTACATGAGTGAGTGACTGAACCAAGAGCTTAACAGGTGTTTGTGTGTCTGATATATTAAAGTGTCCAAACCGGCCCACGGGATGACTTTGTAAAGTGTGAAAATGGCACTAATGAAATGTAATGCAACTATTTTCATTGACCTTCTTCCTTCTTTGATATAGAGAAGATCAGTTGCTGTCAATTGTAATGCACAGTTACAGAGAGTAGTCTTGATCATTTGGTTGATAGGCCTCTGGTAGCTGGGACAACCCTATGTGAAAATGTGTTCTTCAGTGTTTTCCTCATGTTACTGAACAGAGTATTATTATCCTTGCCATCAGTTTTCATGAGCAGTAGCCTAAACGTGTCACCAATTGCCAATAGTTGTATTTAATGTGTGTATATATAGTATCTTGTTTACTTGCAGTAGGCTATTTGCTTTTAGAGTTCTTCTAATGTGTCACTCTTCTACTTGTTGGAGCTGTTGTTGCTACGAGTGAATTTCCCACTTGTGGGATTAATAAAGTCTATCCTATCCTTGTTTTATGGAATGTGCAAAAACATAATAATGTTGTTGAAATAGCATGTTTTTTTTTCTTAAGACACCCCAGGCTGTTCATCTGTTTTATAAATGGATGGTCCATTCACTGAATGTTTTCAAATTGTACTAATTCTAAAAGAAATGGGAACATTTGGAGGTGTTATTTATAGGTTATTATGCAATGCTTTTCTTCATCTGACCCACTTGAGACCAGATTGGGTCACATGTGGCCCGTGAACTAAAATGAGTTTGACACCTCTGGTCTAATAGTCCAATGTTTTTGAAAATGATGATCTCTCCCAGAGCCAGAGAGCACAGAACTGAGACATGCACCTGTCATCAGAAGTACAATATGGAGTGTCATATTTCTGGGGCCTTTTTTTTTGTTGCACAAGAGCTGATAAGGTACTAATAAGATGAAGCTCATTTATTTGAGAGAGAGAGAGAGAGAACAAACATCAAGTAGCCTGATTCTGTAATTTGGTCATTGCTGCAAACAATGGACTATCTGAACCTGAGGCCTTTTGGCGCTTTCGTGATTAATTGTGCTCTGGAGATGGAACATTTAAATTCCCCCCAGCTTACTTCCTGTTGCAGTGTTTGCTAGAACAATAACTGACAGGACATAAACTAGGTTTGAAACTGTTCTGTAGCAACATAGTTTTGTGAAAATGTTTGATCATTCTCCATCACTAACACACTACATGACTGAGTGACTGAACCAAGAGCTTAACAGGTGTTTGTGTGTCTGATATATTAAAGTGTCCAAACCGGCCCACAGGATGACTTTGTAAAGTGTGAAAATGGCACTAATCAAATGTAATGAAGCTATTTTCATTGACCTTCTTTGATATAGAGAAGATCAGTTGCTGTCAATTGTAATGCACAGTTACAGACAGTAGACTTGATCATTTGGTTGATAGGCCTCAGGTAGCTGGGACAAGTGAAAATGTGTTCTTCAGTGTTTTCCTCATGTTACTGAACAGAGTATTATTGTCTTATCCTTGCCATCAGTTTTCATGAGCAGTAGCCTAAACGTGTCAACAATTGCCAACTGTTGTATTTAATGTGTGTATATATAGTATCTTGTTTACTTGCAGTAGGCTATTTACTTTTAGAGTTCTTCTAATGTGTCACTCTTCTACTTGTTGGAGCGGTTGTTGTAACGAGTGAATTTCCCACTTGTGGGATTAATAAAGTCTATCCTATCCTATCCTTGTTTTATGGAATGTGCAGGAGAAATGAAAAAGAAATGGCAGGAGGAGTGGAATAAAGAAACTAAAGGTAGGCATTATTACAATATCCAAAAGACAGTAGGAAAAATTAGAGACATGAGCAGAACTAAAAAAGATGAAGATATATCAAGGATGAGATTTGGGCACACTGGGCTTAACAGTACACTTAAGATCATGAGAAAGCATGAGACTGTTATGTGTGAATATTGCGATAGGCAGGTAACAGTAGAACATGTAATGATGGATTGTCCATACTACCAACAGGAAAGACAGATCCTCAACAACAGATTGGAGAGCAATCATATCAAGCTGGAGTTAAAAGAAATATTGCGGTTAAATTCAGGGACTGTGGGGTATAGGGATATATTTTCATTTTTAGAGGAAACTGGACTAAGTAGAAGAATATAATCAGGATAGTGTAGTGTTGTAGAAATCCATTCTGATCCACACTCCATTTCAGAAGGTGGCGGTAATGCACCATAAGTTGTTTGCCAACCGCCATAAAACACTAGTAGAAGAAGAAGAAAGAAAGGAAGAGACGGTATCCTCGGTACTTCAGAAGTTTAATTACAAACACAAGACTCGTATGTACGGATGGATGATATTACCACGGATATATAAAGTGGAACCGGGGTTCCGTTTAACTCTGAGGTGAAGAAGAAGCTCCTCTCGGCTCGGGACTCAGGTGAAACGGTGAATGGTTTAGCTGTGAAGCTAACGTTAGCTTAGCTGTGAAGCTATTGGAGAAATGATAACGTTTGTCAGTAAATAGTTCAGGAGGAAACTTTCCTGGCTGTCACTTTGTGAAAATTAAAATGTCTAAAGTCCAGAAGCTGCACGCGCACAGAGAAGCCTTGCCTCCAGACATCCAGCAGCTGTTGGTCATTAAAGAAGAGGTTTCCGCTGCCGCTGAGCAGCTCCTGAGCTCCAGTCTGGACCAGGAGGACCCAGAGCCTCCACACATTAAAGATGAACAGGAGGAACTCTGGGCCAATCAGGAGGGAGAGCAGCTTCAGGATGACCCACAGCCACCAGTGCCACCACACATTAAAGATGAACAGGAGGAACTCTGGGCCAGTCAGGAGGACCCACAGCCACCAGTGTCACCACACATTAAAGAGGAACAGGAGGACCCAGAGCCTCCACACATTAAAGAGGAACAGGAGGAACTCTGGGCCAGTCAGGAGGGAGAGCAGCTTCAGGAGGACCCAGAGCCACCAGTGCCACCATACATTAAAGAGGAACAGGAGGACCCAGAGCCCCCACACATTAAAGAAGAACAGGAGGGAGAGCAGCTTCAGGAGGACCCACAGCCACCAGTGCCACCACACATTAAAGAGGAACAGGAGGACCCAGAGCTCCCATATATTAAAGAGGAACAGGAGGAACTCTGTATCAGTCAGGAGGGAGAGCAGCATCTTGGGCTGGAGATGGCCAATATCACCAAGTTCCCATTCACTCCTGTCCCTGTGAAGAGTGAAGATGATGAAGAGAAACCTCGGTCCTCACAGCTTCATCAAAGCCAAAAGGAGAACAGAGAGGCAGAGCCTCTAGCCAGCAGTTCAACTGAACAGAAAACAGAAGCTGGTGGAAAGGATTGTGGAGTATCAGAACCAGCCAGGAACTTAGATCCAGCTAGTAGTTTACAACCACCTAGTGGTGACAAGACGCCAGACTCTTCTGAACCTGAGACTGAAGACAGTGATGAACCTCAGTCAGGTTTAGACTCACAGAAAAACAGTGAAGTTCTTGGGAAGAAACACTTGGCTCGCTCAGTTTGTGGTAAAAGCTTTGGTAATAAAGCACACTTGAACACACACATGGCAGTCCACACAGGTGAGAAATTTTTTAATTGCTCAGTCTGTGGTAAAGGTTTTGGTCGTACAGGAGACTTGAAGAAACACATGATAGTCCACACAGGTGAGAAGAAATTTAATTGCTCAGTCTGTGGTAAAGGTTTTGGTCTTAAAGGAGACTTGAAGAAACACATGATAGTCCACACAGGTGAGAAGAAATTTAATTGCTCAGTCTGTGGTAAAGGTTTTGGTCGTAAAGGAGACTTGAAGAAACACATGATAGTCCACACAGGTGAGAAAAAATTGAATTGCTCAGTCTGTGGTAAAGGTTTTGGTCGTAAAGGAAACTTGAAGAAACACATGATAGTCCACACAGGTGAGAAGAAATTTAATTGCTCAGTCTGTGGTAAAGGTTTTGGTCAAAAGGGACACTTGAAGATACACATGATAGTCCACACAGGTGAGAAAAAATTGAATTGCTCAGTCTGTGGTAAAGGTTTTGGCCATAAAGGAGACATGAAAAGACACATGATGGTCCACACAGGTGAGAAACAATTTAATTGCTCACTCTGTGGTAAAGGTTTTGGTCGTAAAGGAAACTTGAAGAAACACATGATAGTCCACACAGGTGAGAAGAAATTTAATTGCTCAGTCTGTGGTAAAGGTTTTGGTCGTAAAGGAGACTTGAACATACACATGATAGTCCACACAGGTGAGAAAAAATTTAATTGCTCAGTCTGTGGTAAAGGTTTTGGCCATAAAGGAGACATGAAAAGACACATGATGGTCCACACAGGTGAGAAACAATTTAATTGCTCACTCTGTGGTAAAGGTTTTGGTCTTAAAAAACAGTTGAAGTTACATATGGTAGTCCACACAGGTGAGAAACAATTTTATTGCTCAGTCTGTGGTAAATGTTTTAGTCTAAAAGGAAACTTGACGAGACACATGTTAGTCCACACAGATGAGAAACAATGTATTTGCTCAGTCTGTAGTAAAGGTTTTGGTTGTAAAGGAAACTTGAAGAGACACATGATAATCCACACAAGAGAGTAAACATTTAATTGCCATCTGTGGTGGAGGGGGAATTTGCGTGTTTATGTTAATGGTTTATGTATGCGGTACACACACACACACACACACACACACACACACACACACACCACACACACATTTAATTGCAAACATACATACATAGTGTAGTATTGCTTTGTTGTGATATCCTGTGTTTATATCACAAAAACAAACTTACTATCACAAAAAAATATCTGTGGTAAACATTTTGTCAAAATGGAAACAATAGCTCTATTTGAAACCGTTCCCTATAACAGAAACTAGAAATGGAGCGCGCACAGTGTCCAAATTCTCATTCACTATAGAGATGTTTCGACTCGACAATAAACATTTAAATTCCCCCCAGCTTACTTCCTGTTGCAGTGTTTGCTAGAACAATAACTGACAGGACATAAACTAGGTTTGAAACTGTTCTGTAGCAACATAGTTTTGTGAAAATGTTTGATCATTCTCCATCACTAACACACTACATGAGTGAGTGACTGAACCAAGAGCTTAACAGGTGTTTGTGTGTCTGATATATTAAAGTGTCCAAACCGGCCCACGGGATGACTTTGTAAAGTGTGAAAATGGCACTAATGAAATGTAATGCAACTATTTTCATTGACCTTCTTTGATATAGAGATCAGTTGCTGTCAATTGTAATGCACAGTTACAGACAGTAGACTTGATCATTTGTTTGATAGGCCTCTGGTAGCTGGGACAAGTGAAAATGTGTTCTTCAGTGTTTTCCTCATGTTACTGAACAGAGTATTATTGTCTTATCCTTGCCATCAGTTTTCATGAGCAGTAGCCTAAACGTGTCAACAATTGCCAATAGTTGTATTTAATGTGTATATATATAGTATCTTGTTTACTTGCAGTAGGCTATTTACTTTTAGAGTTCTTCTAATGTGTCACTCTTCTACTTGTTGGAGCTGTTGTTGTAACGAGTGAATTTCCCACTTGTGGGATTAATAAAGTCTATCCTATCCTTGTTTTATGGAATGTGCAAAAACACAATAATGTTGTTGAAATAGCATGTTTTTTTTGTCTTAAGACAACCCAGGCTGTTCATCTGTTTTATAAATGGATGGTCCATTCACCGAATGTTTTCAAATTGTACTAATTCTCAAAGAAATGGGAACATTTGGAGGTGTTGTTATTTATAGGTTATTATGCAATGCTTTTCTTCATCTGACCCACTTGAGACCAGATTGGGTCACATGTGGCCCGTGAACTAAAATGAGTTTGACACCTCTGGTCTAATAGTCCAATGTTTTTGAAAATGATGATCTCTCCCAGAGCCAGAGAGCACAGAACTGAGACATGCACCTGTCATCAGAGGTACAATATGGAGTGTCATATTTCTGGGGCCTTTTTTTTTTTTGCACAAGAGCTGATAAGATACTAATAAGATGAAGCTCATTTATTAGAGAGAGAGAGAGAGAGAGAGAAAACATCAAGTAGCCTGATTCTGTAAGTCCATAAAAACAGTTGGAAAAATACCTAACGAGTTTTTCATCTTGACGATTAGAGAGTTACTTCTCTGGTTTCTGACCTTTGGAACAATTTGGTAATTTCTACAAACCATGGACTATCCAGAGGAATAACATCTATGAGTTCTTAAATTGAGTGTGGTATCCCCCTTTATTTCCTTGGTTGTTTACTCCATTAAACCATAAAAAAAAGATATGCTCCCACAAAATGTCATTGCAATCACAATTCTTTATTCTCTCAAAAGAAACTAGCCTCACAGTGTCTAACTAATTACACCATAACATTAAACAACCCTTCATTTGCGAGATATGTGCTTATTTTGTAAAACAATTTCAACAGTAATCTTGAATTACACGTCGTTTTTGCTCATTTTCATAACTCAATCTCTGAGAGGACAGTTGCCGAGATAAAGCCAGAGAGACGGCCACTAGGGTTTTTTTCAAATGGGCTTCTGATTTTCAGTTTGTTCCTGCCCATGAAGCATTAATAATTATGTCCCAATTGCCACCCCAAACATATTCATGGCAACTGTTACTGTTCCAGACACTATAACACCATTTAACCCGGAGAATATTGCCTTGTCCACATGGTGGTCTGAAGAGCATTTTATCCTCATCATCTGCCACCGGAGTTGCATTGTAGCCCTTTGAAACTCAGGAAGTACTGGCAAACAAACGGTCTGAAGATCCCTGATCAGGTCATGCTCTCTTAAAGTTCAGTATTATGGGGAAATAAAGGGATCCAGCTTTCGAATGATATGAGTACTTTCCACTTGTCACAGTTTACACTTTCATCACGAACATACCCTGAATGCCTTATACAGTTTCAATAGTTTAAGATCATTTCGCAAGATTCATTTAAAGAAGTAGTACTGAAATTTCACTAGCTAAGATCTTTGTATGTCTTTGTATTAAGAAGGCCATGCTTTTAATAGATTACACGGTAACACTGAAGGGTCTAATGCTTATGATTCATTTTGTCTGTGATAGTAACTGAACAGCTAATATTTCCAATATAGGAGGGATGAGTGCAAGAGACAAAACAAGAATGATGACCAGGACATGTAGCAAAGGGGTGTTTAATGCTTTCTTTGGACAATGAATGTACATGTCCATTGTTGATGTAATACAAATAAAACAAAATAATAAAACCAACAACTTGGTGTTGTTTCAGCATTCCCATTTGTACTTCACCTATAGAGAGGCAAAGTGACCGCCTACTTCCTGCTTCAGCACTGTACCAGAGATTTTCATCCGCCATTTATTTTCCCATAGACATTTCGTAAAATGCTTATAAAAATCGTTTTACTTCGTCAAACCAAACGGTTCAGATATATTTAGAAACAGGAGCGACCACATAAGTTCCCTCGGACCAAACAATCCTGGATTTAAAGAAAATATTTTTTGTGTTTTGGTCAGAGTGAAACGGTCTATGGTCTCTCCCGCTTCTAAATATAGTGGAACCATTTGGTTTGAAGAAGTAAAACAATTTTTTATAAGCATTTTACGAAATGTCTATGGGAAAATAAATGGCGGATGAAAAGCTCTGGTACAGTGCTGAAGCAGGAAGTAGGCGGTCACTTTGCCCCTCTATTCTTTGACATGAACTAAAGATACAAAATGGAGTGGGACATGTTTTTGTCTGGATAGTGATGCAAGGGTTGACCAGCAGGGGGAGAGCCAGCTCTTACTAGGAGAACACAAAGAAACGACCTGTGCATGAGCATCTGCTATGACCAGTTCCACTCCTGCACCCATGACACTTCGGATTCCATTCGAGAACATTGAAACGTTCAAATTCCATTGCTCTCAAACGTAATGTTGTGTCATGGGGGCAGGGCGGGGAGTGAGCGGATGAATGCACAATGAACTGTGCTAAATAAAAGTCACGAGTGGATCATCACACCTCACTGAAAAGAAAAACCTTTCTTTAACTGACATTCAACTCCATCATGCCATCTTGGGCACAATATCCAAACCTATGCAACAGACACATCTTGGTCGACGCAGAAAGTCACACAAGGCGTCAAATTACATTCAAATTTAAATAAAAAAAATGAAAAAGGTACCATAAGACTTCAATCTCAAAGCCTCTCTGGATCAAGCTGTGAGAAAGTAGACATCAGAATTACGTAACCCTACTGGGTCTTGTAGTCCATTGCGCCAAACCTGTAAACTTTGTTTTTTAGATGGCGACACTTAGTAAATTATTTCAAAACGGCTATGAGCACTTGTCCAATTAATTAGTGGTTATACTATAAATATGGTTTTTACGGTTTGCTTTTGAGTGCTCAACCTGAGATTTCTATAGCCATTTTCCACAACAGCTTTTTCATAAATGAAAACAGATAGTCTAGTCATCCTCTTTCTTATTGGAAATGCAATGTTAAATGATTTAAGACTGGGCACCTACTCCGGCGCTGAGCTCAAATACCGGAAATATTATTGCTATCCCATTTGCAAGTCGATCGCCACCCTATCACACGCTCCGACACATTTTTGTGGGAATGATTTTTATAAAGTGGTCAATGTCTTGGTCCCCTACATCACATGAGGATGCAGTGAAAGAATGCTGGAGGAAACGAGAGGGGGGGGGGGCAAACTCGATCTGAGGTGAATGGAAAGTGCAGTCATCAAGTCAAAACGAGCTCGAAATGCGTAACATTTCATACATCACTCTGTTGCGCAAACTGACTGGACAGTTATTTCTTGCATCGCTCCACAAAAATAAACAAATATTAAGACTTAACAATGCGGGAGGGGGGGGGGGGGGGGTTTCACAGACTGTAGTGTGCGTTTGTGAAAAGGAGAGGGGGAGAAAGTGGAGTGAATGATTGCATCAAGTGCAAATATATCATGACAGTACATGTACTTCGGTCAATAAAAAACTACCGTGGTACTGAACACTGACCTCTTTCTAACAATCTGGTATAGAACATTTACAAAAATTAACATGTAATAACCAGAGTGCGATATTTATAATATATGCTACTGCCTTCCTCTGGTTGTGATTTAAACCTCTGAGTACATCAAACACCATCGTATATTTCTTACACACACCGCACCCGACGAGTGGCAGCCTCAATAACAAATAGAGAACAGGAAGACTCTGTGGACAGTGAGTACACCTGCGTGTGTATCACCTGCGTGTGTATCACCTGCGTGTGTATCACCTGCGTGTGTATCCTGAGTGGGTGGTAGCTCAGCTCATAAACCAGGCAGCCAGGACGTGCCTGTAGACTCAGCAGTGAGGGGAGTTAAGAGAGTAAACTTCTCTGGGGATACCAAGATTCTTCAGCTCACAAGGAATTAGGATATCTTTATCCAAGATACTTGCACATTTAAGACAGTCTTGATATATTTTTGGGGAGATAATAATTATTATGTCAATAGTAATAACAATAATAACAATAGTATTAAACATCTGTCAAGGTTATTTCTGTCCCATGGCAGCCAGGAGGAAATTGTTTGCATTGTTCTGGATAAGTTTCGGTGCCCTGTGATCGCCTCGGTCATCCTCCTGTCTTCAGCTGTACTGCTATGAGGGATGGGCTTCTGCCCCCCCCCCCCCCCCCCCGGTACTTTTTGCGTGTTTGTCTCAAATCTGTCTCGTGTGTTTGTGTCAATGAGTGTTTGAAGTGAATCAGGATTTTCCTTCACGGGGGAAACCCCCGGTGCTGGTTCACTCTCAGAGGCGGGTCTGGGCCTCGGGCACGTAGATCTCGATGCTGTCCGCGCTTTCCGTGGCAGAGTTCTGTCGTACCGACGCCGCGCGCTTCGCCGCCATCAGCCGCTTTCGGGCTTCCTGCCGCTGCTTGTCCACGGCCGAGTCCACGCTCCGGTCCTTCCCCGCCGACAGCCTGGGTTTGGATTGCTTCTTTGGCACGGACGACGGAAGCGGCTTCTTCTCCTCCTGAAGACGCACAAAAGGAAAAAGTAGATCAATAAAGTCGACTGCACGGCATTAGCCCAACTTCCAACATATGACGGCACTGACATCCTTCACAACTCATCCACTTACTAAATGATGGAAGAGTTAACGAGACAAAATTCTCTAGGCTCAAGTTTAAACTTTAAACACTTCCTGAATCGAATCTTAAGTATGAAAAATGAGATGGTTCATCTGAACGGAGTTATTCCTAATAAATCATTTCAACTATGATGAAAATTGTGTGGCAGCAAAGCAATACCTTCTCTGATTTCTCAGGAAGTTGCCAGTTGTTGGCTTTGAGTTGGTAGAGCTCATCGAACTTCAAGCTGATGTCCTCTATTGTGAGTTGCAGAAGATCCCAGAACCCTGCTAGGTCCTGTGCTGTGGGTCGCGGGTTGGCATTCACGTCCTAGTGAAGAGAGGAAAGTGAGAGAGTATAGTGAAGTGTTAAGATGATTCGCTTTGGCCAAACCAGAGGGAATGAACTACCCCCCACAAACAGCTAACAAGCTAGCTGGCTAATGGATGCGTGTGTTTATTTTGGGTCCCGGAAGCAGTTACAAGTCTCCTGTCATTAAAAAAAAAAAAAACTACGAAAACTCGATTTTTCAAAAATATCTATGGAGAAAATGAATGGGAAACTCACTTCCGGGGCAAGAGATGTCACGTGACCGTTCAGCTCTATTCAAGGCAGCTATTGGTTGTTGTGTTTGGCCAGCTGTGCTAAAATGACTATGCCTGTGTGTGCTAATTTGGGAATAGTAATGTATAACCGGTACCTGGAATGACCAGGGCCCGAAATTAACTTTTTGACTCACCGGCCAAGTGGCGGGTAGATGGAAAAAACCCACCCGCCAGGCATATTTTTTACCAGACAAAATAATATATTGCATTTTTGTCACATACATATATCTAGGGCTGTCCCGAATACCATATTTAGAGCGTTGACGCTTCAATGAGATAAAATAGAGCATAATCAAAGCTTCTAATCCGGGGAAGGTGTTACAACAGAGGAACAAACAAACAAACATGTCGTTGTAGGCTACTCACTTTGAGTTGAAAGGACTCTCAGCTCAGCACCGTCCGCTCCGCGGCTCATAGTCAACTTTCTTTCAGGCTTATAAACTCGTGAGAAAAAGCTCCTCATCTGTCCTCCTGATGGCCGATTTTCATCCAACTTTTCTCAGTCCGACGTGCGGATATTATTTGCCACGAAATGTGAATTATAGGTGGGCTCACCATAACGTTAGCGGACTTGCCTGCAACGATGCTCGCTGAGCTTGTCAATGAGAGCTGTGTATCTGTGCCTGGCTGCTACAAAGCAAATTACTTGAATTCACTTGAACGCTTAATGTAAAGTTACTCGACACACTGGGTCGAAAATTAGGAAAGAAGTGTACGAAGTTTCATGTTTTAAGACAGCCTCTTTCAGTTCCGTGTGCTGCCTGCTGCTGGGGTGCGTTCGTTTGTGCTCACGGCGCGTGCCGGTGTGAGTTGATCCCTGTGTTAAAACAGTGTTAGCCCGAAGGACCCCGCCCGGCCAGAGAACTAGAGAGACTGTCTCACGAAGCACTCATGTTAGCCGGCTGCACACCAAAACACATATTTTACATGACTATTTTGGGACCCGCCACGTGGCGGGTAGACCCCTGAGTGTCACACGCCAGACGTAAAATCTAGTCGCCATTGGCGATTGGCGGGTGTTACATTAATTTCGGGCCCTGAAACAGACGCATATTTTTAGAACTTACCACTGAGTCCAACGTCCTCGCTGACACCCCCTCCCCACCCCTCCTCTCAAACCGCCTCTTTCAAAATCGGGGAAGTCAGCGGAGTTAAACTCAAGACTTGGGGGGGGGGGGGGGGTTTAGTTGAGCTTTAAGTTGAGTTAGTTATGAATCTGGTCGCAATGGAGAGATCCAATAGAATCCAAGAGAGCCACTCACCAAGTTCTCATTGCAAAGCCCTCGGAACTGCTGGAACTTCTGGGCCATGAGGAGCTGGGCGCTGCCCACTGCACTGCGGATCGTGCCCAAAACTACAGAAGCACAGAGAGGAACATGGCAAAGCGTCACACGCTGCAAATCACTGAGGAGAAACACAACGTGCTGTTCAGAACGAGAACGCTGCAGATCACTGAGGAGAAACACAACGTGCTGTTCAAAACGAGAAATATACTGTACAGAAGTGGCTCCAAGCTCTTACACAGTGAAAACAACACACAAGACATTACGCCGTTCTGTTGACTTCCATATTTTTGGAGTAAAGAAATAAAACCAAGTGATCTTATGCATACATAACGGATTAGAGAAGCGTTTCAACTATTTCGCGCTTTTTCTCTCTCTCCCTGTTGTCAAGTACTGTACTGTACCAACACCTTTATGTGACATTTACCATTTTACATTTTGTGTCAGAAGATTACATCATTAGAAATAAATGATTCATTCCATGTTAAGGAAGAGAACACATTTATTTGCTACCTTACATTTGCATGTAAGAAGAAATTCATAATTCAAGGGGAACAATAATGTGATGGAGCGTGCACAGCTACATCCTGCTCCTTATTCACTCATCCATATAGCAGAGATACAGCAGATCTGCCTGAAAGCCTGAGTGCATTCTGGGAGACGAAAAAGGGGAAAGAGGTCTGTGGCGGTCGGTGGGCTCCATTACAGCTGAGAAGCAGCTTCCTCCTCCCACCATAATGAGCAGCGCTACTGCGAGAGCCATTAGCAGTAATGAGTAGGTCCAGCCTGGTCTTTAGCTTCTCCACAGTCTACAGGGGCCGAGGCCTGACCCTGTCTGTCTGTGGCAGGAGGCCTGACCCTGTCTGTCTGTGGCAGGAGGCCTGACCCTGTCTGTCTGTGGCAGGAGGCCTGACCCTGTCTGTCTGTGGCAGGAGGCCTGACCCTGTCTGTCTGTGGCAGGGGGGTGGCCAAACCTTTTTGGTTGTGGGCAACATACAAAAAAATATAAGGAGTCGCGGGCCAAACAATATTAACAGTTTTCAACCCGTTTAAACTGGGGGGGGGGGGTTCCAAGACCAGAAAACCCCTGTGCCATCAAAAGAATAATTTATACCTAAGTTAATATGACACATAGTCGTTTATTGACATGCTCACCTATTACAATGGGTATTTTTGTATCTTTTGAAAATTTATTTTCAGTTTCTGTGCCAACAGACAAAAAATATTTTCACCAAAATTCATGTATTAAAAATAGTCAAAAAAGTACTGCAAAAGAGACCAAAAAGTAGATTATACTTTAGTACCCCGACCCGCGTTTTTAAGTGATCAACCATGAATTTTGCAAATAAATAAATAAAATGTCACTTAAAAATGGGCAGTAGGCCGCAGTTGGCTCGCGGGCCATAGTTTAGCCATCCCTGGCCTATGGCCTTCATTGATGGGGACATCAATGCTATGCTACATGTCAGTGAGTTGACAAGCTGCTCACTGTCATTTCCTGAAGAATGGGGCCTTTCACTTTCCAAAGATCTGCTGTTTGAGACTGAATGAAGTCACAGTGAGCAGCGCCCTCTGACCACGTCCACACAGCCACTTCCTGTAACGCGGTCACTCACTCACTCACCCTCCTCTGACAGCTCGTTGTCTTTGGTCTCCTGCTCCATCTGTTGACACCAGCCCTCCATGCGGCCCGCCTCCGCCTGCAGCAGCTTCAGGAACCAGGTGCCGTCTCGGAGGCAGGTGGGCGCGGCCGACGGGACGGCGTCCCCCTGGGGGGCGCTGCTGCTGCAGTTCCCCGTCTCCAGGCTGGGGTCCGGCGGCGGCAGGGACGAGGGGTCCAGCGCCGGGTCCAGATGCTCCGGCGGCGAGGCGGATATCCTGGATGAGACGGAGGCGTGTTTGAGGGGCTGCTGCTCGGCGACGCGGTCCTCTCCGTTGGCGGCGGGGGCGGAGCCTTTCACCGGCTGGCTCTCGGTGCAGTTGGTGGTGGCGTTGTTTTCCGTGGGTGCTGCTTCGACCTGCGACTCCTGAGGCTCAGTCTCTGTGCTCTGTCTGGAGGCCATGCTGCTGCACCGGCTCAGACTGCAAACACACACATGTCAGACAGAATCAATTGACATGATTCGGCAAAACATAAAAAAAATAAGGACAAAGAAGAAGGGACCAACATTTTCCACAATAACAGCTTGAAATCAGTGAGTTTGACTGAGAAATCTCTGATAAATCTAGGACATGATGACAGCTGAGGGTGCAGTATTATCTAGTGCAGTGGTTCCCAAACTGGGGTGTGCATACCCCTAGGGGTACGTGGAGGTACTACAGGGGGTACTTGAGACAAAGGGGAAATGAAAAAAATAGGAATAAATCATGAAAATAAGTTAAACGTTAAAATAAATCTGCTCAGGAGGCACTAATTGCAGCTTTTTCACTCCATTTCTCATTTTGTAATGTAATATTCTTCAAAGGGTGGGTTATATCATTCATCATTGTATATGTATGCTATAGTTTTCTCTTGTGGTTTTCTAAGCAAAATGTTGTAGTCAGGTAAAGGGGGTACTTTGATTCAGAAATCAGGGAAAGGGGGTACTGAAGCCAAACAAGTCAGAGAACCACTGATCTAATGCAACAGAGCACAGAGATGCAGAGATGAGCAGAGACAACATCACAGGGAGAGGAGAGGAGGGGGGGTGGAGGACAGGAGATCAGCAACACAACAGAAAAGGATGAAGTGCTGCCTTCAGGAGATACTCAGCCATCAGAAAGGGGGAAGCGGGCAGTCCAACAAATGTGATTATGGGGAATTAAATTACATTTTGCTCTGGACAGTTTAAATGGCCGATTTCTCACTATGTCATCCGGTCATAACGAGAGCATGAGCCTATCAATCAGAGCCCTGGGCTGCTGCATGACCGTAGCTACCGTCTCTGCTGCACAGGCTGCAGCTAGGCCCACCTCAGAGACTGTCTCTGCTGCACAGGCTGCAGCTAGGCCCACCTCAGAGCTACGGTCTCTGCTGCACAGGCTGCAGCTAGGCCCACCTCAGAGCTACTGTCTCTGCTGCACAGGCTGCAGCTAGGCCCACCTCAGAGCTACGGTCTCTGCTGCACAGCCTGCAACTAGGCCAACCTCAGAGACTGTCTCTGCTGCACAGCCTGCAGCTAGGCCAACCTCAGAGACTGTCTCTGCTGCACAGCCTGCAGCTAGGCCCACTTCAGAGACTGTCTCTGCTGCACAAGCTGCAGCTAGGCCCACCTCAGAGACTGTCCTGCTGCACAGGCTGCAGCTAGGCCCACCTCAGAGACTGTCTCTGCTGCACAGGCTGCAGCTAGGCCGACCTCAGAGACTCTCTGCTGCACAGGCTGCAGCTAGGCCCACCTCAGAGAGTCTCTGCTGCACAAGCTGCAGCTAGGCCGACCTCAGAGACTCTCTGCTGCACAGGCTGCAGCTAGGCCCACCTCACGGTACGTGCACATCTACAATGGCACGGCGGCTTGCCTGCTGAAAAAGCCGCTTTGACGCTGCATCTTGATAGGCTGTCTTGCTGTATTCTCGATTCTGATTGGTCCATTTCAACATCGCGCTGGAACCGCCCCCAGCGTTTCAGCGTTTCACTGTCGCAGACTAGAGGCGGCTTGTCTCCGAGCGGCTTCACGCTCGCGGGGCGGGACTAGGGCGGGACCTTTCGTTGAAGCTACCCAATGACAGCTCTTCTTACACATTTCCTCCCCGCACCCTCCTGTGTACAACGTTTCTACAGGCTACAGCTCCAAGCTGGAAGCTGGTTTGCACGCCCACAAAACGCTGCGACACAGCGGAAAAGCGAATTTGCCATTGTAGATGTGCACGTACCGTCAGAGAGTCTCTGCTGCACAAGCTGCAGCTAGGCCCACCTCAGAGACTCTCTGCTGCACAGGCTGCAGTTGCCTGACCTCAGAGACTGTCTCTGCTGCACATGCTGCAGCTAGGCCCACCTCAGAGACTGTCTCTGCTGCACAGGCTGCAGCTAGGCCCACCTCAGAGCTACTGTCTCTGCTGCACAGGCTGCAGCTAGGCCCACCTCAGAGAGTCTCTGCTGCACAAGCTGCAGCTAGGCCCACCTCAGAGACTGTCTCTGCTGCACAGGCTGCAGCTAGGCCCACCTCAGAGAGTCTCTGCTGCACAGGCTGCAGCTAGGCCCACCTCAGAGAGTCTCTGCTGCACAAGCTGCAGCTAGGCCCACCTCAGAGACTGTCTCTGCTGCACAAGCTGCAGCTAGGCCCACCTCAGAGACTGTCTCTGCTGCACAGGCTGCAGCTAGGCCCACCTCAGAGACTGTCTCTGCTGCACAGGCTGCAGCTAGGCCCACCTCAGAGACTGTCTCTGCTGCACAAGCTGCAGCTAGGCCCACCTCAGAGACTGTCTCTGCTGCACAGGCTGCAGCTAGGCCCACCTCAGAGACAGCAGGCTGTGAACAGTTCATCGCATGAGGTACATAAGGTAAAAAAGTACATAAAAGGCACGCACATCCAGTGAGGGGTTAAAACCAGGTGCAGGACCGAAGTGCAAATAAGTAATAAAAATAGAGTCCGCACACTGGCAGCTGCTCCCACATATTTATTTGACCACAAAAAAGGCTACATAAGATACACATCACAAAAAGATTCATCACTTAAGCTGGCTATTTAAAAGGAGATGTGTGGAAATTTTATCTGGGCCGAGTACAATTCTAACTGTGTTTAGAGGGAGATAATTTCACTGGACTTGTGGTCCGGGAGATTTTATTTTGTCGGACATTGAGTCATTTTAACGGTAAAAGTCCAGCAAAGGGGGGGGAATATTTTTTTTTATTTGTAATGCAAAATTATTATGCCTCTATGGCTGCAGGAAGACTTGTCACAGGAAGTTACATCTGCAAAAGTCAGTACTTACGGCCTGCCGTTCTCCACTTGAACTCCGATTGACTGGAACTTCAGGGGAGTAGTCAAGGAGAGCGGCTCCTCTCTTGGGATCGGCAGAAGGCAGTCCACCTGTCCATCAACCATGACAACCAAACATCAACCATGGCAATGAAACAACAGCAAATCAGTCGAACGCAACTTGCGTGCAGGTGGCTTTCACTGCCTTCTCCCAATGTGATATGTAGCTCACAGCAAATGGCAAGGAGGCAAATCTCACCTGGATTCCGATGGAGGACAGTTTCCTCTTGGATCCGGTCGAGGCCTGGTCTAGGGTGAGGACACCAGTGCTCAGGGTGTCATTCTGGGGCTGGGTAGAGCTGGTGGTAGTGGCGGCCGTTGAGGAGGAGGAGGTGGTGGTGGCTGTGACGGGAGGTGGTGGGAGTTCTCGAGGGGCAGGGACAGGGGGTACAAAGGTTGCGGTGGGCGTAGGGGCAGCAGGGACGGGGGCCGGGGGTTGGGGGCCCTTGGCCAGACTGCCGGTGCGTATGCTACAGAGGCTGTCGGAGGAGTCGCTGCGTCCCGACTGGCTGTTGGCCTCGCTGCCGCGGTCCTGCCGGTCCAGGCGGTCCTGCTGGTCCAGGTAGGTGTCCTCGCTGCCGCGGTCCTGCTGGTCCAGGTGGTCCTGCTGGTCCAGGTAGGTGTCCTGGGCCGATTCGGTGCTGCTCTGCACAGTCACGGAGATGAGGGGCTTGGAGGTGGTGCGGGGCGGGACCGGAGGCGGAGCCTTCCTATTGCCGACTGCCGACAGAACGAGCAGAGACAAAGAGAGATGGGAAACAAAGGATGCGGAATGTGAAACTTGCACTTCAGCATTAAAGACATAAGACAGCAATGAAACATTTAATCGATAGAAGATTCGATAAAAACTTGATTGAAAAATAAAACCGTACTGCTGGAGAACCACCATCTGCTGCACCTTAAGCAGAGAGCCAAAAACGCAATACCATAAACATGGGCTACTGCAAAAACAAACCTTTTTCTTGTCCTTATTGCTGCCTTAGGTAAGGTTGCACTCCGGCTACCTCTAAGTTTCCTGAGTGTCAACCTGTTTGTGGTTGTGCTCCATTGACATCCTCACAGTGGTCTGCAGATTGTCAAATAGGACAACGTTGCATCACTATGTCTGTGTAGATATACCAAGACATCTGAAGGCAGCAATGGGGCAGTCATCCGACAGCTTCCTCACTCATAAAAAATAAATAAAAAACGTTAAAAACTTCTTACGGATGATGTCATGATTTGAAATGCACTGGACACCTAGTATCTTGACTTGCAACAAGGCAGGCTGTGGGACTAAAACCTTTGAACTGTTCAATTCCTAAACCACTATCTATAAATTGATAAACGGTTATAAAAGTGAAGTAAAGTTAATGATCAACAGTGTTAACTACAGGACAACACTGCCTTGACTTTTTTTTTTTTTTTTACACATCAAAATCAAATAATCTCACTCCTCACTAACAAATTAAACCTCTCACTTCTTCTCACTAACAAATTAAATGTTTTACAGAAGCTCCTCTCAGACAGCCTGTTCAAGCCAGGATCGTTGCGGTGTCAGTACTAGGGGGTGGGGGTGGGGGGGATCGATTCTTAGCTGCATCGAGATGCGGACATGGACGATTATGAATCGATTCACAAATGTCAATCAATGAACGAGCCGTCAGAAGACCTCTCGCTCTTTTCTCCCAAAACAGTTTCCACATTATCATCATTATTATGATTAGTGTGCGTCTGATAATAATCCCTCTGTGAGGAGTCGTGGGCGGCAGGTGAGGATTATTTCCTCAGTCTCTCCTCAGAACCATCCACAGTGTTATAATAATACTAGGCCTACTTATTAGTCTACTGCTGGGTTTGTATTGCCCTCGGCAGCGGACAGGTAACAGCTGTTAACGTCTCCATGGCAACGATAGAACGTCACGCCTCTTTTCCTCGCAGAAAGCCGTCTTGCCGTCTAACCGTGCAAACAAACACAGTGGAAAAATGGAACCGACGCGGGAGCGAGGCAAAGCGTCTGGTCGTTTCATTTCGCCGTCTTTCTTAACCCATTGATACCTGATGCAGCATTTGCGTGTATATCCCTCATTTGTGTGTGTATCCCTTTAAGACCGCGAACCGCATGAGGCGGTTCGCGGTCTTAAAGGGATACACACACAAATGCTGCATCAGGTATCAATGGGTTAACAGACTAGAGCAATCGATCACACCGTATTAAGTGGCATTAGATTACAGATTGGAGCCATCGCTGCACACAGACTTTGCACACTGATGCTGCCACACACTTGACAGAGATCCTATATGAACCGAGATGCACACGAGCTCTTACAGTAGAAACTAACGAGGCCCCATGAGGGGGATTACCGGTGACTCAGTCAGGGCCAAGGAAGGAATAGCAGCACTGGTGGGTGGTTCTTGTTCTGTCGTCAGAGTCTGACTGCAGGGTTGTGCTGGTGGCTGAAATGCGAGTACAGTACAATAACATGAAAAAGCAGGAAAAGCCAGTAAGCCACAGGGCACAGGGGATGTTGAGTCAGTTTTGTGTAGATGCTATTTAAACAGCTGGCAGAATCAACACACGTCTGTGACAGACAGAGCTGGGGAAAATGGACAGTAAACAAATTCTACAATTCTGGCCTAATTGTTGCATTCACTGGCACACCGCTGATGATATATTTTGTGTGTGTAGCTAATCCAAAAGTAATTCAGGGTTCAGGCCACAGCTTTGCACCTATACTGAAAATGTACTGTTTGTTCTCTCCCGTTCTCTCTCTCGGTCATAAATAGCAAGCTAACACCCTGCAATTCCGGGAGGGAGCTGCACGTGTGTCATCAGCCAATGACTCACAGCACCAGACAAGCTCTTAGCCTCTTATTAAATACCACAATATATACATATTCTACATTAATATACACAAACATGGCTGTGGAATCTAGACCACACTAGCCAAAGTAACCGATGCCACCCTGACTCCATTCCTTGCAAGCAGTCTCGTTTCTGGAAGTATATTTTTGAGCCAAGGACAAAGTAAGATTTATCTCTCTCTCTCTCTCTCTGAGGAGGAGACACATTCTTGGAATACCCAGCATAAAATGCCTGACATTTCCAAAAGTTAATTAACATGCTATGTTGCACCCTGAGTGTGAACACATGCCTCTTGTCACATTTGCTGTACTTGTGAGGCTGCACTGTCTCTCTCTCCCTCACGCAGGCACAGCTATGAAGCTATGCATAAACATTTCCACTAGGGATGGGGCCGATCCGATCCAATATCGGTATCGGGTGCCGATATGGCACTAATTCACGGATCGGATCGGAATTGGGGGAAAAAAATAAAAAAAATAAAATAAAATTCAATTCCAGCTGGCCGTAATTTGTATAATAATGTATAATAGTATCCTTCTTTGCCTTGTATATTTTCTTAATTTTGTCAGCTTTTTGCAAGGTACCGTATATTAAAAAAAAAACTTTAATTGGCCAAATCTTTGCCTATACTGTATATTCAAGAAAAATATTGGTATCGGCATAATATTGGTATCGGCAGATATCCAAATTCAGGTATCGGAATCGGATCGGAAGTGAAAAAAGTGGATCGGTGCATCCCTAATTTCCACTCTGATAGAACTAGGGGATGTCACAATACTAGAATTCCTGCTACGATACAGATACCCAGGAAAATATCAATACTCGATACCATTTTCGATACCACGGGAAGGAGGGGGATGACAACACATCAAGAGGCATAACAATAAAGTTAGACAGATGGACGGACAGACTCCATAATCTCCATAATCTAGGCCTGATCAAACTTTGAATTTAGACAGCAGATTAGCCCTGCTCTAGCCATCAGAACACATTTAGCTTGTTGAAGCAACAGATACCCACCACTGATAGGGAGGGGAAAATCTGTGATTTTTCATTAAAATAAAGCACTGATGGTATCAAAAATGTTGCAAATGAGTATTGTATCCGTTTCAAATTTTTAGTATTGATACTTTTCGATACTATCGATACTTTTGACAACCCTAGATGGAACATCTTCTTCAAGCTAAATAACCTTTGACAGTTACTTAACCGTTTTTTCTTTTACTTGGCTCTTTTAAATCAGATCAGAAACAACAACAAAATAGGCTAAAAGCTGTTAGGGGTTCAATTTGCGCAAGGCTTGAACCCCTGCTATTGCCGCTTGCGACTATATCATTTATCATCATCGTCATAGCGTTGAATTGGGCTAATTGCAGATTCAAACCCATAGCAAAGGGCACGATCCATGTTGCTGTCCCCAGTTTGATTTGTGCTATGATGTCTCTGGCTCCATCTCCTCTACCTATGGGCTCGGTGCCCAGAGGTGATTATACAAGGTGGAGAAGCTGCCCAGAACCTGGGCCTCTGGGGGCGGGCCAGCTAATAGCCTCCAGCTGTTGCCCCTCCAGCTCCACCTCTTCAGCACCCTAGAGGCAACCTGCCTGCCTGCCTGCCTGCCATCCTTCCCTAAACCAACAGGGGGCCTTCATCACAATCCCTGCCTTTATCAAAAGACCTATTCTGTCACCTGCTTACGTGCTCAGTCCAGCGTTTAGGGACACAAGCCAAACCACGCTAAACTTAAGTAGTGAGAATTAGAAGAAATCCTCTGACGCTGCTTGTACTGCCAACATGTTTTCTAGTTAGGGCTGTGAATCTTCACTGGCCTCACAATTCGATTTGATTATGATTCAGAGGGCTACGATTCAATTACGATTATCGATGCATCTCGATGCATCACTTTTTTCCGCAATACATGATTTATTTTTTCTCCCTTTCTTTTTTCTCACTGTGTGGCTACTTTTAAAATAAAAGTGCATTTGGAATTGCATTGTATTATGATCCATAATTAAAATAAACAACTGCATGTACTTCCATTATATTTTATTTGATTATTAAATTCTTTTTTTTTTATAATCGATTTTTGACATTTGTGAATCGATGCAGAATCGTGCACGTCCGCATCGCGATGCATCTTATAATCGATTATTTTTGACACCCCTATTTCTAGTGCAGTGGATCTCAGCCTTTTTGAGCCGGGACTCCCCCAAAAAAAATATGTTTGGGGTCTGCGACCGCCATCGTCCACCGTGTTTGGAGCCTGTTAGGCAGAGTAGTTCATTAGCTGCACCTGTTGAGTGCCAGGGTCAGTCTGCCACACAAGATGACTTCCGGCTCCAGGATGCATTCACACTCATTTCACTATCTCACTCAAATTGATTATATGACTACACTATATCATTGGGGGCGGCTTTAGCTCAGGAGGTAGAGCGGGTCGGCCAATGACGCAAGGGTTGGCGGTTCGATACCCACTCCCTCCCAGCTGCTGTCGTTGTGTCCTTGGGCAAGACACTTAACCCTCCTTGCCTCGTATGATTGGTATGAATGTAAGACATGAATGGTATGATTGGTATGATTGGTATGATTGGTATGAATGTAGACATGAATGATGGTGGTTCGGAGGGGCCGTTGAGCGCCAATGTGTGGCTGCCACGCTTCTGAACCACCGGTACGAATGGTGTGAACGAATAATGATTCTGTGTAAGCGCTTTGAGCCTTGGAAAGGCGCTATATAAATCCAATCATTATTATTATTATTATTATTATTATTATTATTTGCACGGGAGATATAATGGAAAAATGTATCTAATTCTTTTTGCATTTTTGGGCAGCCAACTTACTCTTCATTTAATGTATCTTCATGTCTCTCCCTGCAAAGCGGAGTGGAGCGCTGCTAGAAAAATCTGGCGACACACGCGCCTACGGCTGCGGACGCCTCGCCCACATCGCGAGAAAGAAGTGAAGAGATCAATAACAACAATGTCGAGCGGTGATCATCAACTGTAAACTAATGGCCTCACTTATGGAAGCCTCAGGATATACGTTCAGGCTCCGTCAGCAGGTCTGTGTGAGAGAGCTATCACATGACCACTAATGGGCCCTCCACATCAGACTAGAACAAGGCCACATGAGTGTATCTATGAGTATTTTCTTGTACTGTACACGTGGCTACTAGCATCGATTTAAAAAGCGGGAATAGCTCGCAGGCGTCAGTGTTCTAAGGTGCGTAAGACAATAACGCAATGTCCTGGGCTGGAATCCGGCCTGGGACCTTTTTGGTATCATCCCACTCCCAATATTTCCCATCCCTCTCTACTTTGAAGCATCCAATAAAAAAGGCAAAAATGTCCAAAATATAATCTTTAAAAAAATAACAACAATAATACATACAATTAAAATTAAAATGGGGGGAAGCAGGACTAGCCTCTTCCCTATTTTTGGGCGAGCCCGTTTGGCGTCCTAGTTTGGAATTTAAAAACTTTGATTACTGTTGGGCTCATTGATTCACGAGCAACTTTAGCTTACTTACGCTACATGTAAGTGCTGTAATTAGGGCTCTAGACTAGAGTGAACTTCTTTGCTGGGGGACACAGTGCTGATCTGTCTCCCAAACTCTGTGGCTCCACAGAAGATCCTGTTTAACCAGCTCCTAGCTCAACATACACAGCAGAGTAGCAAGATGCATGCATAGCCTTTAGCTCATATAAAATATTATGTATTGCCCTTTCTGGATGATCTTGTGACTGTACCAACTACCACACATGAGAAGCCTCTCCCGGTGGCTCACCTGGTGCAGCACGTACCATAAAGGCTTAGTCCTTTGCGCGGGCCGACCCGGGTTCGAATCCGACCCGGACGAAGATGGTAGCTAGCTCTATCCTAGATTAGCGGCCTTTACTGATAGGTCGTATGGCAGGGTGACAGGCTGTAGGAGTCATGGACACATGGCTGAGTGAGGAGGACTTGTGTTACTGAGGAAAAGATAAAGCACACAAGCGTCCCAGAGGGAGGACTGGAAATGGACAAGATGGACAGGCCCTCGAGGATAAAGCAACGTGCTCCCCATGACTTGTGCTGGCACTTCAAATGTAACCCCCAAGTTAAATTGCTCACGGGGAAAAAAAACGGAAGCAGCTTCCCGTCGCAGAGTCGATTAAGACCTCCTGTGGCTCCTGGTCTGGCAGCCGTGTCCACAGGGAACGTGGATCTGAGCAGCCAGCGCCTTTCTGCAATCCATTCTCTATAGAGCATACAGGAGCTGAGCCTTGGATGAAGATTTACTACTCCCCCCATAAAAAACATGTTAACTGATAGCTCTGCACACACATCCTTGGGAAGCCTGACTGGTGTTGCCTTTACTGTGTGCAACTACAGAGGCTTCGCCATTGAGTCATGATTACATCATCAATGGGAGTGAGAGGCATGGAGGATGACTCACAGTCTATCCATGGTAATACACAGACAGACTGTCTGTGTCTGTAATGTGGTATTATTGGATCAAATTTGACACGTTTGCTACAACCATGAATTTGATGGCACCCACCACCAGGCTGTAAAGCAGTCTGTTTGGGGAGTTTTGTTTTAACAGTACCAACTATAAAAGAACAACAAAATAAAATATCATTTCTTAAACATCATCTACAACATTAAAAAAAAAAAAAAAAAAACATTTGGAGTGCCAGCTACGACACAGACTCAAATCTCTCAACCATGATTTGATTGTGAGCATAGAAGACTCAGACGGCAATTTTATTTGATGGCTTTTAGTGAGCATCAATATCTAGTTATTATAAGTCTTCCTCTGGGTAAAAAAGCCTTCAAAACTGCACAGCACTAGTTCAGTATGCACGGGGCTGGAAACAGATACATTATTGATTGTGACCTCAGGTTTAACACATGGTAGCTAGCTACTGAATCAAAATGGCACAGGGTGTACCAAAAAAAGCCATTACACTTGAGGCGACACCTGATGATCTAGGCTACAGTAAAACAAGTTTGCAAGGTCGTGCTTCCAGACACTGAGTGACGGAATATGTTATTCTATGCCATGTTGTGTTCTTCTGCTTATTTTGCTTAATATTGCATTTACTACTGTTTATTTTATGCTATGTGTGTTCTGTGAGCGAGCTACTGTAACTTGTCCCAATTTCCCCCCGGGGATCATTAAAGTCTTTCTGATTCTGATATATTCCAAGTGCCACCTTAACGGATAAGAGCAAAGTAGAAATGTAAAAACACTGTAAAGTCAAATTATTTCATCTTCTCTGTCGTTCAAGACAATTGGTTGCCCCCAAAGAGTACTCTGGTATGGTTGGGTAAAAATCATGCAATGATCACAGTAGCTACTGTTGAAAAAAATCTGTAGCAGGAAATATTAGCTTTGTAGACTCTACAAAAGTTATATTTTCTGCTACAGATTAATTTTCTCAACAGGCTGCATGATTTACCCAACCAGACCAGAGTACTGTAGAGGGTCAGGCAGCTAACGTTATTTCTTCCTCAATGTGCTGAAATTACTGTCACATGTATGCTATGCTTCCCGCTAAATAGTTTAGGTTACTTGGTTGATCTAATCTGAAACAACACGGAAAGGTCCATTTGCTAACATTTTTGGGATAACGTTAGCCAGCTATTCTAGGTTACCCACCGCGTCAGGTTGAAGAAACATGACTTGAGATGTGACTTGAAATTGTCTGTGGGTTCTTTAGAGCACACATATATTTCCGTATCCCCTGCATTAGATATTTATTCCGTTTATATTAACGTTATGTTACAAGGCTTGATTCATGTCAGTATACCTTTAACGTTACTAGGCAAGCGAGAGCAATGAGAGTTCGTTGGCAGGGTGTGTAGCTAGCGGATCATGTAACCTAGCTAGCTGACGTTAGCTACCGCTGCAATGAATGGTAGCCGAACTAGCCGGGTACCGATCTATCCATCTGATCGGCTCTTGACGCGTTTTAGCTAACATCACCAGTCAGTAAACGCGTATTAACGTGCGTAGCTACTCATCTCGTTTAGCAAATATGTGATTTTACGTTGACCAACGATACCGTTTGATAGCCTAACGTTTACGCAAAATTGATGGGTGGTGTTAGCGAGCTAACAATGAGACGCTGCTAACGGGTAGCGTTCGTGCTTGGTTACCACCACCACCAGTCTCACCAGCCACCTTGCTGGCTACCAGCTTCGCTAGCGTGCTAACAATCGTTAACGAATCCCCCTTTCTTCATCCACGTTAGCTAACCTAACTAAGTTATATCGTTCACGTTAGCTCCCGTTAGCAATGGTAGCGTGCTGCTGGCAGCGTCTGACAGCGGCAATCAATTCAAAACACCAAAGCTCAGTTAGAAAAATTACTTAAAACCTTACTGTCTCGGGAGTGACTCAAAAATCCGTATCTTCTGTTCATTCATGAAATGCTGTTGAGCGGGGCAGCCAGACTACGAGTACGATATCCTGACTCCTGTCCTGCCTTGACACACACACACAGCGTCCCGTGGAAGAAAGGATTTGGAGAACACGCCCTGACCATTCGGATTGGAATCCGGTTACGGCTGTCTAAAAACGATTGGTCATCGAGTTAATCGAAGACGAAAATGATTGGCTTAAATCTAGGTATATCCTTGTTTGCGAATGTGCGTCATAATCATACATAATGTGCGTTTCATTTGTATTATCTCTGACGCCGCGGGAACGGACTCTGGGGGGCGGGGCGGGGGGGGGGGGGGGGGGGGTATATACATCAAGAACCTCCTTGGATACATCATCCAGTGTGAGTGAGGCTGAGCTCTAGGAGTGAACAACACCCATCAAATTCACAATAATTTCTTCGCCTCTTTTTCTTTAAATGAAAGAAAGTTGCACATTAGATATTAAATGTAGTAGTAAAATTGGGGCTATTTGCCAGTAAACGAAGTATTGACCAATATAGCAAATAGTTCATGTTGTCCATTTCATCAAAGAGAACATGTCCAAGATATTAAACAGTTAGATTAAGATGCCAATGTACAGCAAATTATGTCAGTTACTTCAGGATTATAATTGTCTGAGGCATCATAAGTGCATTGTATAGGCACTGTTCCTTATGAGTCACTTCAGAAATGTTAATGATTTGTCATGCATTTTGACTTCATAAATCTGGTATGACTGAGGTTGTTAGTCATGCTGGTAAATGGACTGCATTTAGTTCTTTACAATATGCCTACATTCACACACTGATGGCAGCAAGCTACATTACCATGCAGGGTGCTGCCTGGCACAACAATGGGGAGCAATTTGGGATTCAGTATCTTGCCCAAGGATACTTCAACATACGGAAAGGAGGAGCTGGAGATCAAACCACCGACCTCTTTATGACAGGGATTTATGAGATCACTGATGATGCCACACATCACTGATACATACAGACACACACAACTTTATTATGTAAATTTTTATTTATTTATTTATTTATGTCATCACTGATGACATCTATCACCAATGACATCACAATTGCTCGAGTGACATCACTGATGGTATCGTCACCGATAACATCACAATTGCAGTATCATCAATGATTTATTTCAGTCACTCATGATGACATCATAATTGCTTGAGTGACATCTCACTGAACCCGATGACATCACAATTGCTCGAGTGACGCATTGTCATGGATTCATCAGTGACCTGGCCAGGTCACGATGAGACAAGGGCTTCCACAAGTGATTTCTTCACTTTTGGAGGATGAAGAATAAAAAGAAATGCCGGATCAGATGTATTTTTGATCAAAGTCCATCTAACTGAGTGATGTCCCAGCTCTGCTTGCGGTGTTCCTTAGCAGCCTTTACAAGAAGCTCCTGTGAAAATCTGTTGAGCCCATCACCAGAGATGCTACAGCATCAGCACAGACGTGCTGGTTGGCAGTTGGCAGCACATCCGATGTGGCCTGTGTTGTCAGCTCTACTAAAAATAGTATTACTACTACTCTAGCAGTACTGCTATTTCTACCACTGTGAGTAGAATTATTGGTGCTCCACACCAGAGCAAGCATCAAGGAGTAGTTAGAGTTCAAACAGCATGGTGAACAGTCCTCCCACACACAGTCACAGTTTGTGACTTTAGCTTCACATGTGGGCACACACGGGACTGATGACATCACTCACTCAAGATCCTCGTCCCCTTCCTCGTCCCCTTCCTCCTCCTCGGCAGTGGCGTCTTGGTACTGCTGGTACTCCGACACCAGGTCGTTCATGTTGCTCTCGGCCTCGGTGAACTCCATCTCGTCCATGCCCTCGCCCGTGTACCAGTGGAGGAAGGCCTTGCGGCGGAACATGGCGGTGAACTGCTCGGAGATGCGCTTGAACAGCTCCTGGATGGCCGTGCTGTTGCCGATGAAGGTGGCGGCCATCTTGAGGCCGCGCGGCGGTATGTCACAGACGGCCGTCTTGACGTTGTTGGGGATCCACTCCACGAAGTAGCTGCTGTTCTTGTTCTGGATGTTCAGCATCTGCTCGTCCACCTCCTTCATGGACATGCGGCCGCGGAAGATGGCGGCGACGGTGAGGTAGCGGCCGTGGCGCGGGTCGCACGCCGCCATCATGTTCTTGGCGTCGAACATCTGCTGCGTGAGTTCGGGGACCGTCAGCGCTCTGTACTGTTGGCTGCCCCGGCTTGTCAGCGGGGCGAAGCCTGGCATGAAAAAGTGCAGCCGGGGGAAGGGCACCATGTTGACTGCCAGCTTCCTCAGATCTGCATTGAGCTGGCCGGGGAAGCGCAGGCAGGTGGTCACCCCGCTCATGGTGGACGACACAAGGTGGTTCAGGTCCCCGTAGGTGGGCGTGGTGAGTTTGAGCGTGCGGAAGCAAATGTCATACAGGGCCTCGTTATCAATGCAGTAGGTCTCGTCTGTGTTCTCGACCAGCTGGTGGACGGACAGCGTGGCGTTGTAGGGCTCCACCACTGTGTCCGACACCTTGGGGGAAGGCACCACACTGAACGTGTTCATGATACGGTCCGGATACTCCTCTCGGATCTTGCCGATGAGCAGGGTGCCCATGCCGGAGCCAGTGCCTCCGCCCAGGGAGTGGGTGAGCTGGAAACCCTGGAGGCAGTCACAGCTCTCCGACTCCTTCCTCACCACATCCAGGACCGAGTCCACTAGCTCGGCTCCCTCGGTGTAGTGGCCCTTAGCCCAGTTGTTACCTGCCCCACTCTGACCAAAGACAAAGTTGTCCGGTCTGAAGATCTGGCCAAAGGGACCAGACCTCACAGAGTCCATGGTGCCCGGTTCCAAGTCCACCAGCACAGCACGAGGAACATACTTGCCGCCTGTTGCCTCGTTGTAGTACACGTTGATTCTCTCCAGCTGCAGGTCGCTGTCACCGTGGTACGTTCCAGTGGGATCGATGCCATGTTCATCACTGATCACCTCCCAAAACTTGGCTCCAATCTGGTTGCCACACTGGCCAGCTTGCATATGCACAATCTCTCTCATCTTGGGTCGAAGAATGAATAATACCCTCAGACTGAGCACCAGTCCTACTTATAGGCTCTGCAGGGAAGGATTTATGACATCACTGATGGTGTCACAATGTCTATGATATCATTGGTGATGTCATTAATCATTATTTACTGATGATGTTACTGTTTAATCACTGACGTCGCAATGTCTATGCATATGTGACATCATCAGTGATTTATGACATCACTAATGATGTCACAATGGCTCTGCATAAGTGAACGTCTATGACATCATCAGTGTCTGTCACAAATCACTTACGCACAGAGCCATTGTGACAAAATCAGTGATTTGATGACATCACTTTTGACATCACTAACTGATGACATCATCACCAATGACATCGCAATAGCTCGAGTCACCCGAGAATAGCTGTGCTCCGCATACTACATACATTATTCTGTACCATGTTTTGAGGTTGGTAACAATTGAATAAGTGACCGTTTGTAGCGCGGCGCAAGCAATCACTGGACAGGATTCCAAAACCTGTTTGGTGCGAGCAGTGTCCCAGACCCAGAGAGCAATCTGCAGCGTGCAGCGTATCAAGCATAAGAACTCTCATGGGTCTGGCTTTGAGACTTACTATAGTGACCTGGCCACCAGGCCGAGCATCTAGAACTGTATGTGACCTCATTGGCGACCTGTCCACTTTCTTTCTTTCCTATATGACAAAGCGACCTGGCCACCTTCCTTCGGCGACCTGGCCGCTTTCTTTCTGGACAGACATACTATACTGTCCAATCAGAACTCTAAATGTGGCGACAGCTAGATGGAGTCAAACCTCTTATATTCGATTGTCTTCAGTTGCTACAATTCCATGAAAAAATGCTGTGGTTTCCTGAGTGGTCAGTAGGGAGGTGAAGCCCATTAGCCAGGGGCAATACTCTGCTGTTTTTCAAACCAAACAGTTCAGATATATTTAGAAACAAAAACGTAAAAAAATGCGGGTTTAAAGGGGATGGGAAATTCGATGTTGTTTTTTTAAGATTCGGTTCTATGGTCTCTCCCGATTCTAAATATAGCTGAACTGTTTGGTTTGACCAGGTAAAACTATTTTTATAAGCATTTTACAAAATGTCTATTGGAAAATAAATTGCGGAAGAAAATCTCCGGTACAGTGCTGAAGCAGGAAGTGACGTTCACTTTGCCTCTCTATGGCGCGCCTTGCAACTCCGGACGGGCAAACATACTGACACGCCGCCAATTATAGCACTGGGATGTGGAAGGTATCAGTTAAATTGCATAATTTTCCTCCCTCTCCTTTAGCACTTGTGAGAGCGGCACTCACGGGTGTTGGAGCTGTAGATGCAGCGTGCAGTGGTGGTCGGTGGCGAGTCCGAGTCCGCGGACGTCGTGTCTTCGTCTTGGGAGCAGCCTGCCTGGATGGCCCGCAGGTAGCTGTGGCTGCGCGACCGGAAGCAGGTGGGCGCGGGCAGATCCAGAGCCTCCATTGCCTGCGTTTCGCCCTCACAGTACGCCAGCAAACGCCCACAGCCCTGCCCGCATACCTGCAAGCACAGTGTTGCAGGTTGACACACTGAGGGCGGACACCCAGAAGCATGTTTCCACTACTAGCTCTAGCACCTGTGAGTGGATATTAAGCTCAATTTGACGTGACAATGGATGTTGGAGAGAGGACTGGAGTCAGGGAGACGGTGTAATGGCTGTTTTATCAGAGTGGTGTAAAAATGGTGTAAAATCTGCCAGAAATGTGAATAAAAAAAAACAATGATTCCAACAATAATGCTGTTGGCTTGTAGGGTTAGTATAAAATATTGTAGGTAGCATGATATCAGTTACTCAAACATACCTCTAACTCAATATTTCATTGTTGCACAGCTTTGTGTTCCCAGTGTAAAATAGGAACCAGCGCTGACACTGTTGTACCCCATCTGGCATGTTTGATCAGTGGTAAGCTAATAGTGACTGCCTGCATGCATAGCTGAATGATAAGAGTGATGGTGTCGGAGGACTGCAAAATCCTGCAGAAAGACAGTCTGGAGAACTTGACCTCTTCTTACAGATGACGGATGAAAAGCGAGAGAAAAAAGTAGTGGGTTTATTTTCTAGGTTTGAGCATGTTAGTAGGAAATGTTAATTAATTCTGCAGGGACCTTTTCCCAAGTGTTGTTGTGAAGACTGACTGTATTGTGTGTGTTGACACGGGCTCTCTACTTATCCAAGCTAAGAAGATTGCATCTGACTCATATCTTATATTTATCAAATCTTGATCACAAAGCATATGCACTCACACTGCCAAGTCCTGATCCACCTCCCCGCTCAGTTAGAAATGAGCACTTCAGCTACAATTGCCATCTTGTTGTAACCATAATAATCCACCAGATATCAACAAATACTTTCCTCTAATTGAATTTATTCTCATCTTGAACTAAATCGAATCTGTCAAACATGATTAGGTTAAAGTAAAAGCTTCCTGGTCAAGAGGCTGATTGCCTCTCTGTGTACTACACACAGTACGGTGCTATTTCATGCTTGCAACCGATGATTGTGAGTGTGATGCTGCTACGTCCCACTCCAAACCTGCTCATCTAGATATACACCTATCTCCCCCACAGGTTTATAGGCCTACTGAGGTTATACTGTGCCAATTCTGCAAAATACTCTCATGCATTCTTTTCGTTCCTATTCCCCTCTCTGCTGGCTTATTCATATAGCAACTCTGCAGTCTCTGCAGCCCTTTCATGCATTGAAATGTTCAAAATGACACAATGGTGCCATTTCTCTTCTTTCTTCAGTGAATTCGTCAAGTTCACTTTTCTCTATTGGGGGATTTGAGTTGATTCAAAAAGCATATTTGCTCATCTCAAATTGCACGATGTTAATTAGGTTTTCTGTACCAAATCCTGTGATTTGAGATTTGAAATGTCAGTATGGTGCACAATTTTACACAGATTTAAATGTATTATATGTTGTGAAGAAATTGGTTGATCCGGACTCTAGAACAAATGGTATTAGTATCTTCACTAAACACAGAAAGATGAATTTAACAGACAGACGGGATGAAATAATCACAAGTCATAACGTGACACGCTACAGTGTATCAATGAATAAGAACAGGTTGGATGAGATAGCAGACGTACCTGAGTGCCCATACCTCTGCCCAATGTACCAAAGCCCTGGTTGAAATCATTGTTCCAGTGGCACGGAGCGGGTTCCCCTGGGCTCACCAGGCAGTCTAAGTTATCAAGGCTCCGGTTAGTGGACAACTCTTTCAGGGACGGTAGGGAGCTGTTGAAGTGAATGAAATTGGGATAAGTGGGGGGCAATTTCTTTGCTTCACTTGATGATATCCAGTGGATGCTTTGAGTCACACTCCAAAAAACGTCCCCTGGGTATTTATTTCAATGTTAAATACCATAGAGATGAGTGGATAGTGACTAGGGTTGTTACTAGGGTTTAAAGTAGCAGCGCAGAGGAAACGAGTTATGAGTAATATAAAATGCTGAAATAGTCACATACATTGGCTTTCTTATTGGTTTAGAGAGCCAAAGTGAAACGTCTGTACCAGAGATTTTCATCCGCCATTTATTTTCCCATAATAGACATTTCATAAAATGCCTATAAAAAATAGTTTTACTTGGTCACGGTTCGGATATATTTAGAAACAGGAGAGACCACATAATATTTAACTCGGACCAAAATGTAAAAAAAAACTGCGGATTAAACTTTTTTTTTGGTACAGTGCTGAAGCAGGAAGTGACGTTCACTTTGCCTCTCTATTGGAATGTTGATACATGTCCTCTGTTCTGGATTGCCCAATAGGCACCTGCTTTTAGTGGAGATGTATATGCAATAAGCGAGGGGTGCAGTGGAGCAGTTGCCATGGAAAATTAGTACATTATGGAATTAAGAGGTGTGAGGGCGCGGCTGACATCAAGGTTTGAAGTAAACACACCACTCAGGGTACCCGCAGGGTGGAGCCTAATGGATGGAACAGGGGCAGAGCAGAGGGGGCAAAGCACTGGGGGGAGGTTAGAGAAAAAAGGTGGCGGGTACTAGTGGTGACTGGTGGTAGGGCGGGTGGTGCAGGCGGGTGGAGGTCCACACTGCCTGCCTCTGGATGACACTGACCTCAGATGCTGCATAGAGCATGCACTTTGCAGTGGAGACCACAGAAAATCCTCCCGCATGAGAGCGTAGCAACAAGGCCTGTCCCGTGTGGATGTAGGGGTAAAACACATGGCAAAACATATTTCACCTCCTTTTTATTTTGGAGCAAATAGATGATTTATGTCATTTACTAAATACTTCCCTCTCATCAAGCTACGTCTATGGCTTCATGAATACCATCCGTTGGTTTGTTTAGACTAGCTGAGTGCTGTTGCCAAACCAGATAGTTCTACATGACGAGATACTGCCACCTAGTGACTACCTTTGGGGACATGGTATTTACACTGAGAGTGAATCTCTGTTCCAACATTTTGGTGAATCATTTTGTCAACAAATATCCTTTCTGTGCCCCAGTTTAGAGTATATCTTCCAGTATAATAAGCTAATTCTGTACGATGTGGGCACTCACTTGCGCTGGGTTGGTGGTGCCTGCTGCTCACTCAGGGAGTGCTGCGTGGCCCTCAGGTAGCTTTGGCGACGGGCAGCAGATTTGGGGGAGGGTTTGGGGCTGCCCTCAGAGTCCTCGCTGTCCTCTGGGTCTCCCATGGCTTTTACATAGCTGCCGCTGCGCATCCTTCGACAGGGGATCTCGGTTCCCCCGGGCCGGCCACGACCCAAAGTTCCTGCCCAGTCCCCCAGGGGAACCTACATTGTAAAAAGCATTACAGTACATGCTCTTGTACGACTGTTAAACCATGTAAGCAGATGGGTTTTTTTTTGCTGTAGAGACCTCTGTATGCATTTCATTATGATGTATGATTTACATAAACCTTCATAAAATTATACCGGACGTATGCAGTGATGGTACTGAAGAAAATGAATAATGCATTTGGGATACATTTCATGATTTGTGAAGAGAATCAATACCAATGTGACTAAGTAAACTACAAGGATAAAGGGTTCGGTGCCTAGAGGCTTATATGATGAGCAGAGTGACGCAGTGTTTCCCCTACCATTCTACAGGCCTGGCGGGCCCGGCAGGCCAACGACGCCCCCACCAGGCCAGATTATTTAATTTTTTTCCTGCTCTCCCCAAAATTCCAATAAACCTTTATGGCATATTATTATTACAATACAACGAACAATACTGGTGTTGACAGTGTTGACAGTAATAGAAGATGCCAAATCATTCAAAACAATAAGCATTTTGCTTTTAGGAGCATCGTGCCAGCGTTCCAAAACGTGTCGACGTTTGTCGTTGCCTGGGAAACGCACATCCGATAATACAACTGTTCGCATCGCATCCCATAATAGTATGATGATACTTGGGATGCCATTGCGAACATAGATGCGAACAGGGTTAGCTCAAAGTTTAGCGTCGCCAGCGAGGGCCCCCACCGTTGCGTTCGGGGGTTATGTTTCGAAATCCCTCCAGGCCACATTCAGTGCTCAGGAAAGATAAACAAATCCAATCAACCGGAATTGTAGGAGCTAAACTCTGATGCTGATGAAGATGAACGTACACGGTGGTCCTCCTACCTGGAGGTATTGCTGTGCCAGGTCCTGGTGGCAGGGCTTTGATTTCAGCAGAGTCCTGTTGACTGTAGCCGAGCTCTTCTGCAACACCTGCCTGGCCTGGCTGAGGGTGAGGCTCGACCAGGAGCCCCTCTTCACCAACGTGGCCTCTTTGCTCGCCCTGCTCTTGTCCTCCTCCTCCTGTGCTGCCACCTGGATCGCCGGGCACGCCAGGAACTTGAGGTCGCCGCTGCTTTTGGAGGTCTTGAGCGTATGTGCAGAGATGGTGTGGTAGCCCTGTGGGATGTGTCGGGGAGGAGCCTGGCTGTCTGACACCGCCCTGCCCAGAGTCATCATGGTCAGCGGGTTGCGGTACCCTACGGCGATAGTGCCGGCTTTGGCCGTGTCAGTGTCCAGGGTGTCGTCTGAGCTCCAGAGGCCTAGTGCGTTGGGTCTGGGTCTCTGTTTTGGCCCTTCGGTCTTAGCCCTGTCTTTACTCTTGCTCCTGAGCGTCAGTCTGGCCCCGTCCTCAGGGGCCCCCGTGGCGGTGCCGCTCATTCCTCCGGCAGAGCGCCCGTTGAGGTTGCCTTTGTTTGCGGAGCTTTCCAGCGACTGCGACTTGGCAAAGAGCTTCTGTACCGAGTGCATCAGGTGGCGTATGCGTCCGGGACTCTCGCTGCGTTGCTTGGACATGCGACCCCTATGGAACTGCAGTGTGCTGAAGCCGTCTCGCTGCAGGGGCATGTGCCTCTCCAGGTGATCCAAAAGGTTGGAAGGTAACCGGTTCATCTTGGCCGCCGCCGCAGAGGAGATGGTGGCCGATCCGCTGGTGATCATCGGCGCACCGCTAAGACCCAGGCCCAGGCCCATGGACATGGAGGAGGACAGTGTGCCTGCCCTGCCGCCCTGCCCGGCTACACCCCCCACGGCGGGGAGGATGCAGGTCTGGGAGCAGTCCACCTGGTCGTTCTGGGAGCTGTAGTGGAGGCGAGGGAAGGTGCTGCTGCTGGACATCTGGCTGAAAGGCAGGAGGCAGTCAGGGGTCAAGGGGGTGGGGCTGGTGGGAGCGAAGTGGTGAAGATGGGGGTCCAGAGTGCCGTAGTGGTTCATGGTGGAGCTCATTAGGAAGGCACTGTGAGGGTCAGACGACATGGCGCAGAGAGGCTTCTGGGGGCATCCCGCCGGCTCACAGGAGTCAGACAGGTGACGGCCGCGGTTGGCTCCTAACCCTTTCATGGTGGCTGAGGTGCTGCTGCTGCTGGCCTTTACAACATGTCTCCACTCAGCGAGGGTCTACAGGCCTGAAGGGCTCATCCTGCAATGCAGAGGGACACACAGAAGTGATCAATCAAACATGAAATTTACGTTTTGGGCAGATCTCTGTGTGGTGCTGCTATTTACGACATGCATGCTGACAGTTGTGGGGAAATGAATGGATGTAAAACGAGCATAGTGTTGCCATTGTGTCATGAGTGGTTTGCAGCAAAAAAATTATCATGATCTGAAGAAATGGGTTAGAATCTGTTATGAAAACTGAAGATTTACATAATATAGAAATACTGAAAAAGTCCCACATCTGTTCTAATTTAATTCACAAATAAAGCAGAAAAGAGTTGGCAGCTACAGTATTCCCGTGACCTTTAATATAATTATGATTTTATTGTTGGCCTCCTCTAGAGTAGCTTTACATGATTCATAGTTCAAAAAACGAATTGTTTATCTTGTACTGGCTCTCACGCGCCCCCTTCAGGTCACCTCCTGTCTGAAACACTCTGTTTTAGTCTTTTTAGTCTTGGAAATGAAGAAATGCATAATAGGGGCCCTTTAGGACCGGACACTGAGGGCCTATTGCTGTCACATGTGAGTTATTTTCCTGGATTAATGCTTTTTATATCGTCGTTTAGCCACCAATCCCCCCAGGAATGTTTTATAAAGGTGTGCCGCTGTTTGTCCCTTCACACAGAGATGCTAGTTAACCATGTGTAACCGTGAAACAGCCACCAGCATACAAAATAATGCCCCAGAGAGGGAGCTCTACAAGTCCACTTACGCTAATGAACACATTCCAACCCGTTAGGAACCGTCTTTGTTCGCTTGGATCTCTAGTAGAGTCATTTAGCTACAAAAGACAGAAGAAGACACATGTTCGAGAAACTATTGACACAGCCAGTAATGTGGAGGGCACAGGCAGTGCCCTCTGCAGCAATAAGTAAGTTCCCTCACAAGTGGCTCAACACTACAACAAGCCACCAGGTGGAGCACCAGGATCCGGGGAGCACAATGAAAAGGGGTTGGGGGAAAAAAGCATATTAGTGCACTCCTAACTAACATTTCCAAATAGGTATTTCTAATGCTCATCTGGAGGAATAGAGAAGTTCAGATGAACCATCTGTGTATGCATAGGAATCGCATAATACAAATTAAAAATTAACAAAAAAAGGCCTGATTTTACAAAGCTTATAGTAGAGCAATGGATCTATAACTTTTATCTGAGAAATAAAGGTTTAGTGATTGTTGACAATTCTGCCAAGTTTTTCAAAAGGGGGGGGGGGGGGGGGGGCATTTGAGATCATCTTGCCCCGGAGGACACAGGATATCTTTTGATTCATCCCTCCGCCACTAAACACAATGGAGCCCGGAGGGTGGAAGACAAAGAGACCAATTCACATATTTATTCTTATTGAATAGGACCGTTTACTGCATGAACTTCAACCATGGCTAGAAACCAGAGAGCCAGAGAGCAAATCCGCAGCATCATTGTGATGAACAGCCCGGAGCGACTCCAGTGACAACCAATAGGAGACTGAGTTTGTGACTCACACATGCAAATGAGCTTTATATTAAAGAAGTGCTGTTTGTTCCAAAGCAGGAAATGAACCCTGAGTCCCACAAATCATTCTGGGCGCTTTGCCATCTTTTCCCATCCATCCACATACTAGCGGACAAACTCTGCTTTCATTTTGTACTGACTATGGGAAACAATGCATCCTCCCCGATATTCACTAAAAACCCGAGAGATTCTAGGGCAAAGGGAAATATTTCAAAGTTGTTATCTCAATGGCATTCCTTTTCAATGTACCATATCAGATACAAGCAGAGGTAAATGCTGGATTCTGTCTGGTACAATGTTCCTGACCTCACTCCCCTTTACCTTATCTGTTCTTTCTAGACTGTGATGATGGAGCATGAGGAGTATCGGGTTAGAAGGAGCTCCTGGTTCTGGATAGGATACTGTGAAATAGCCTCGCTGAGAGGTGACAGGGGGTCTACATCTCGAATGTATGGTGGTTGTTTTCTCCCAGGAAAAGAGACATCTCATATGGCCTCTCTGCCAACAATACACCCTTTTTTCCCGGGGGCCATTTTGTGTCAAAAAGGCAGGGTAAACACAGGTGCGAGTGAAACCCTCATTAGTGTCTTGCTTGCACCTGTGTTTACACAATGGCCCCCGTGAAAAGGGTCTATACGCCTTGCCGTTTACACAGCAACCGTGACAATAAATCTTGACATATCTCTCTGTTCATTGTCTATATACCTCCATCACAAAGGCAAACACACACACACGCACGCACGCACGCACACACACACACACACACACACACACACACACACACACACACACACACACACACACACACACACACACACACCATGCAGAGTAGGGTTGTTGTCACAATACTAGAATTTCTAACTTTGATACCGATAGTACCCAGGAAAATAATGATACTCGATACCATTTCCAAGGTGGGGGGGGGGGGGGGGGGGGGTTTGACGACAGCACATCAAGAGGCATAAAACTAAACAAAGACAGATGGATGGACAGACGCATGTTTCTCCATCATCTAGATGATACAACTCCTGATTTTAAAAACGTGGCACTTACACAACAGATTAGCTCTGCTCTAGTCATCAGCCTATCAGAACACAGCAGATCACACCTGCTCCGGTCATCAGCCTATCACAACACAGCAGATTAGCCCTGCTCTGGTCATCAACAAAATATGTTTACCTTGTTGAAGCAACAGATACCCACCAATGATAGGGAGGGGAAAATCTGTAGTATGTTGGATTTTTCATTAAGAGAAAGCGCTGCTGGTATCGATACTGTTGTTGAAAATGAATATTGTATCCGTTTAAAAAGAAAATGTATCCATACTATCGATACCTGTTGCAAATGAGTATTGGATCCATTTCAAATCTTTAGTATCGATACTTATTGATGGTATCGATACTTTTGATCACCTTAATGCAGAGGGAATGAGGGAAGGAGGAAAAGGAGTTCCCCATATCACAAACCCACTCTTATGGCTCACTATGAATGAACAGACAGCTGTATCAAGGTTATGAAGGGTAAACTCATAATTCACACAGCACAAATCCATACTGCGTTCAATTCACTCCAACAGATGCTGCCTGGATCACTGTGGAATGACTCAGTGATCAGTCAATAGCAAAGAGTCCTCTGACTCCTCTCCCACAGCAAGCGTGAAATCCTGCCGCGGAGCTGGATTGTGGAATGTTAACTACTTGATTCCCCTGTGCTGGTTTGCCTCCTGTTCCTGTACATCTACAGCATCTGACCTCCCGTCCTCTCTCTACTGTGTGAGGGCAGCCACTTATCTGAGTCAGTGTTCTGGGACACCGGCAGTGTATCAGCACAGCCTGCTGTAACTCATCTGCCTGCCCCGGCACGTGCTCGCGTCCTGTAGGCGGCAGCACTGACACACAGACCGACACACCAACACACACTGACACACACACCGACACACTGACACACACTGACTGACATGCAAGAAAACCAGTGGTAAAATGTAATCGTTACATTACTTAAGAATGTTTTTGTGAGTATTGGTACTTTACTTGAGTATCTATATTTCTGTCAACTTTCACTTTTACTCTATTTCCCAAATAATAGTATATATATATATATATATATATATATATATATATATATATATATATATATATATATATATATATATATATTACCCACTAGAATGTTGTTTGCCAACCGTTATAAAACTCAAGAAGAAGGATGCCAAGTCTCTGTCTCTGTGTGTGTGTGTGTGTGTGTGTGTGTGTGTGTGTGTGTGTGTGTGTGTGTGTGTGTGTGTGTGTGTGTGTGTGTGTGTGTGTGTGTGTGTGTGTGTGTGTGTGTGTGTGTGTGCGTGTGAGCAGAAATTGTGTTCGGCCACAGCTATGCCATTGTGTGTGCGATCGTGCTGAATCTTTCAAGGAAGTGTAAAGAGCACCCCCTGCAGGTGACCTAACCAGATTTTTGAATTAGGTCATTAGGGCCCACTAAATGGGCAACAATGGCTAATTAGTGGCCAAAATGAGTGAACAAAAGTTCAGCACCATGGAGAGCTCCATTCGTTATCTACTGATGGAGCTCACCTGAGTGGGTGGACCACAATTGAGTGTAGTTGGAATCAGCCAGGCCCAGGGTAGGCCCAGGGTAGGCCCAGGGTAGGCCCAGGGTAGTGGACTATGAAAACCCTCTGGAGAGAGAGAGAGAGAGAGAGAGAGAGAGAGAGAGGAGAGGCTGCAGACCAACTCTGTGGAACGAGGCCTGACTCAATGGCCAGTGACTGTGTGCTCCAACGGGTCTCAGAACCAGAACTATAATAAGAATGCAAACTTTGCATCCCTCTGCTTTTGATCCGTACGGTAATCAGATCCTTTAAGACTTCTACCAAAGTCCTTTTCTGGTCATATATCTGTACTTTTACTCAAGTGTGGCTTTCAGGTAACGTTACATCCACCACTGAGAAGAAGTAACCCCCCACTGACCCAGGCACCCACCCACCCACCCACTGCCAACCAACCAAGCACCATCAAGCGTCAAGCTCCATAGTGCTAAGATGAGAAAGAAACACTGTTCACAGTCCATGTGTTTCTGCCACGGGTTCTGTCTGTATGCTTATGACCAGCAGGCCTCTGCATAACGATGAGGTGGATATGCTCCTGGGGTTTGGTCTCCTGTAAGGAGATACCTGTCACCGCTTCACACACACGCCGTAGGGGAGCTAGAGCTTCTGGCCTTTATCTTCCAGCCAGAGAGAATCTTGCACATTGACCAAGTGACAGGAATACTAAGTCTCTTTCACGAGCAAGTAGGGGGGGTGTGCCGTGTAACAATACAAACGTATATCTGTAGTCTGCTACAAGGATATATGGTAAACTAAAACTGAGACTAAAACGAGGAAAGGTGTTGAAAAAACATTGTCGTAAATTGATTTTTTTTTAACTAGACTGTGAAAATAATAAAATAAATAAGTAAAAGAAATATAGGACATTTCACTGGTATTTCTACTTTTTTGCTGTAACCGAAGAATCAGCCCAAAGCTGCAAATTCCGCAAAATGCATCACGAAAAGCATAACTATAAGTGACTAACGGCTTGTGCACACATAAGCGTTTCCCCCCCCCGCCGCGTGTAGACGCCTGGTGTCGCTGCTGCCCATTCATTTTGTATCGGATACGTCGCCAGGTATCCCAGCGACGGAGAGGAGGGGCCAATTTGAAATCGACCAATTGAAGACGCAAAGGCAGCAAGACACCCAATCAAGCTGCAGCACCAAGCGACCAGCCAGGCGACAGCAGGCATCTGGGTGCACAAGTCGTTAGTCAGTGCTAATAGTGGTAGCAGTGCAAACAGGTAGCGTGGAAAGACTCAGATGAACGTTGTTTGCGTATAGGCTGGCCCAGGGTCATTCGGAGGGGAAAATCCCACAAGCGTTTTGGTCGATCGGTGCGAAGGTGAAACAGGAGAACAAACCACAATCTCCATAAAACAGGATGGGAAAATGAGATTGGACATGTGTGGCATGTTGTGGTTGAGCGCCCACGCATACACGGCCCAGGCATTACAACATGCGAGCGGTCAAGGTCCTGCTGTGTAAATGAGTGGGGTAGTCAAGGCTACACTCTGGTATCCAAACAGGGCCACTGCGGATGATAAAGTAGATCCACCTACAGTGTAATTACAATTAACTTCAAATGGATGGTGGTAAGCTTACAGTGTACCCAACACCTCCTGGCCACAGTCAATTAATATTCACAAACGCAACTGCTGGTACTGTTAACCCATTCCGACCACCGCGAGGTTCACCACACTTTCTGTCCACATGATTTATTATTATACGTTTATAATTCTATGTGGGATCAGGAGCCAAAGACAAGCGGTTTGTTCACCGTGTTTGGTGTTTGGGCGTTGGCTCATTCAGAGGTTATAGAGTAAATTGAAAGGGCAAAATGAAAGGACTGCTGATTTAGCAGGACACAGTTGGTGAAAATATTACTAAATATAACTGTGTGACCCATTATAATATCATCTAAAAAGGCACCTTAAATCACAAGGACAGTGCAAGATTCATATCCCCTCATATAGAACGGTTTGAAGTTTTGCGTACCTCTCTGTCACAATGATTTTTTTAATGTTGTGAAATTGACATTTTAATCCGAGCGGGCGCTCTGATTGTATTCCCACCACAATTTTCAGGAGGATCACAAAGATGAGGCCTTATAAAATGTATAATATCTATTCATCTTTTGATGAAGGGAGAGAAGTTGTGCAATAATGGCTGTGATGAAAGGATGGGTTCTTAACATTCCTATATTTGGCGTAGTGGAGGCAAAGGGAAACATATACAGATTTTAAAAGGGTAAACAACTGTCCTGATGATGTGTCCCGGTGATGTGGACTGGTGATGTGTCCTGACGATGTGTCCTGGTGATGTGGACTGCTTGTCACTCAGATTGGTAGGGCAGGGAGCCAACCCAGCAGTCTGAGTGACATATACAACAGGCAGGTGGTAAACAAATGCCATCCTCTCTGACTGTACCCATCCATTACAATACATTCTGTGGAAAAGGTGCTATATATGCACACAATTGTTGTTTTTGGCAGTAGCGAGACTGAACTGTTGGTCAGAGTGTTGCACCTTTTCCACAGAATATTATATAGAGCACCATATATTGAATTTAAAGAGAAGAAAAGCGTATGCAAGTGTTGCAGCATCTGCACAGTTAATTATCCCAGAGTCAGTGTGGAATCTCTGTTTTGCTCCAGTGCCTCCCTAAAGCGCCTGAGTATGCTTCACACAGAGTTCATTAAGTGAAAGTAAGATAAAGGAGAGGGTGGCAAATAGTCAGAAATTAGCTTTTTTTTTTTTTTTTTTGCTGGTCTCTTTAATGATGCTTCAAATCTCTAGGAGCACATAAGGTGGTGGGTTTATTTTGCCACCCCCTGTAGTGCTAAAATATGTATATAGTGCAGGAAGCTAACAGTGTGCTAAATGTCAGTGCCAATTTAACTCCTCTGGGTTAGAGGAAAATTAATTTGCCTTCAGCATTCTTCTCCAATGTGGATACTATCGTTCAGGGGACCCTTTACGTCTCAGGGAGATAGAAATGGAGCACAGGTATGAAATAATTCAGAGACATACTGTAGATCTAACTCACAGCAAGTGCCTAAGTGACTACATTTACAATTGTTTTCTCAAGCAGGAATGCTGTGAAATAAAATGTTGATAAAATAAGAATAAGAAATACAATTATGAAAAAGCACGGGGGACAGGGACAGGGACGGGGACCATCCCTGGTGTAAATTCTCCAAAAAGCAAGCATGACAAGCAGAGTGCAAAGTGACTTTAAACTACTCGTGCTGCCTGGTGAGATGGTTTGTCTTCTGGGTGAAACCACTAAATGTAATCCCACTTTGAGAGAAAAACAAACCACCCTCGCAGGGCCAGTAAAATGACTGCTAGCTTGCCGGAACCCGTGTCTTTGGCTCCAGGCGAGAGTTGGCCCTTAACTAGAACTGGGAGCTGATGTCACACAACGCCACACCGCTGGGACGCAGTAACCGTTTTGCTCCACAAGAGACCGGCTAACAAGGAGAGCCAGGAGGCGCTGGGCCGTGTCCCACACAGCTCCACCACCACCGAGCGGGGCTGTAATAATGTCTCCTGTAGCTGTGCAGCCTCCAGTGCTGAGCAGAGCAGAGGGAGGGGAGGAGAGGAGGAGGACAGAGGGGGAGACAGAGAAGGAAGAGAGAGACGTATTGATCTCGAGCTCCTTGTTCTCAGGGTGAATATACAGCTGCTGGGTATTGATTTTCACAGTCTCCGCCAATAATCGCCTTTCCCCCCGTTTATCTCTGTCGTGTCATCCAGTCTCAGGCACATGCTGCCTGTTTATGAATCACAACATTTTTTCCCCCTGCACTGATTGCATCAGTAATCTGCATTTTTTTGTATTTTATCAATAAATCTGTACTAGTACACTTAAATGACTTACAATTAAAATCTGTAGAAATGGGTTAACGGAGAGAAGACTCATATCAGATGCAGCTAATAGAAAACTTGATCGCCTCTTAAGTTGAGGTTTTACCGCATTTTAATACTTAAGAAGAGCCAACGCCACCCATTACCCCCATTGTGTGTTGAGTATCTACTAGTAGCCTGTTTCAGTCCCAGAGTTATGTCATAGGTGCTTCCTATCGATAAATCAAGTGTTAAAGTATGGCCTGCAGGGGGCAGCAGCAGCAGCAACAACAAGGCAAATGCCATGGTAATTGTTCGCTGAGTGCACTCAGACTTTAGAAACATCCTCCTCCCTCTATTTTGTTCCTGTGTTTCTGGAAGGACCAAGTCCCTAACCAGGTTGGTTGAACAAGACACACAAAAACACGAGTTACACAACAAGAATTCTATGTTTTTCTTGATGCCAAAATGCAAATTTCCTTTCACCCAGATTATCAATACCATTAACTTTGTCTAACAACTGGAAGCCAAAGTTACTAAGGTATTATGGAGCCGTCCCGACAAGGTAATTGCATAATATCCAACAAAGCGTTCACTCAAACATAATTGATAAACTCAGGGGACTGTAACCTGCTGCACGGAACCTCTCTGTGCAGAAGAGATTGAACTGCCAAATCTTGGTCGATCATATTAAAGGATGCTTTGTTTCAGAGGCAGAGACTATATTATATCTATATATATAATATATATATTATATATATTATATCTATATTGTCATAAAGACGTCGCTAAACTGGCTAGAAGAGAGAAGCACTGGCAGGAAAACACAAAGAGCGAATGGTAGGCAGGTATAGAGCAGTTTTGAAGCATTTTCTGAAAATCGTGTTTTAAAAGAAACGCATTTACGTTTTGAAAATCATAAAAGTGGTCCTCATTTGTGAAGATTATCCTGCTGGACACAAACTTTGCCGTTTCATAAGCCTTTGTTAACCACAGACCTTATTTCAAGCATTTACCCAAAATCCCCATACAAAAATCCCATTGCCGGACGTGCTAACGTCCAGGTATTCCGGACTCATTCCTGTGCTACCCTATTCACCTTATGTAGAAGAGACAGTCTGGCTTGAGAGACTAACAGGAAGTGTAAACACAATCAGACGTTCCGATTGTGTTTACACTTCCTGTGACTCATAAACCTAGTCTGACGACCCATATGTGAGTCAAACTAGGTTTGACCAGGTGAGTCAGACTAGTTTGAGCAGGTAAAACAGCCGGCGTTTTAAACAGGAAGTCGCGACACAATGGGTCAAGTGGGCGGGGCTACATAAGGTGAATAGGGAGGTCGAGAAAGATAGTCAAGCATGTAGAAGCTATCTGAAACACCTGCTGAGCTGATTGGATGACTCTGGCTTCTCTGAACTATGTTGATGGCATGCCGAGCGCATGTTCCCAAATCCGAAAGCCTCTTTCTTCCGCATGGGAGAGACGTTGCTCTCAGAATGTTCAGCCTGCTGAAATATTCAGCGCGAGCATCATTTTGACGTTCATGGGATTCTCATCAGTGCTTTGCCCATTAAAGCGATCCCCCCGACGTGCCGCTCTCCCTCGTTCACGACGGCACGCACTGAAGTGTAATTAGAGAAAGAGGCTGCGGCGCATTTCCCCAGGGCCATTTAGCCTCCTCATTGTACTGCTGCTGGCACCGCTGCCTCCCTTCATTCTTCTGCTTGTGTTTTCATTGGCTAACGTCCTCAGTGTTGCCTGAAGACAAAGATCCAATTTAGTCATTGTTCGAGAACATGTGCGGGCTAACGGTGCTGGATAGAAGGGTTAACATTTATGGGGACTCATTTAAAAAGAAAAACGATTCTAATCAGAGAATTGGCTTATTATCGGATAACCAAACTAATGAAATATGAATGCAGATTACAGTGAGTGTGAATCACCGCCAGCGCTTATGGGGTCGTTACAGAAAGCAATTAAGAGATCAATGTATCTGCATAGCAGCAAAAAAGGCATGCTATACAACAAACACTTGGTTCAACAAACGACAAACAGACTGCATGTTAAACTGTCACAGTGTCGTACTGCAGCAGAGGACTTTGACGAGGAACCGAGAGCCGTGAACTTGTCTCTTTATTATGGTGACAAAGTGACTTTGACGCCATAATGGTCTCAGGCGAAACAAGACTCAATAAGCGACACGCGTTAACCTATGCTGCCATGTGCTGCAGACAGTGTCATGCATGATAAGCACACACAGCTAAGTAGCGTTATCTCCACTGTTGAAACACGCTATATGCCCATATACACTCGGCTAGGCCCCCTGTAGGCTCCAGGGACTTATTGCATGCTATTGGTTAGTAGCTAGCGGGGCGAATCGGCTGCCAGTGCTCGTTTAAAATGCTGTCAAAGCCCTAAGAGTCCCCGGGGCTGCAGGAGCTCAGAGAAGAAGAAACACTTCTTCTACTCTGAAAAAGCAAGCAGAACAGACAATGCCATGCCACAGGAAGCAGCAAGGATACAACTGATTTGTTTGAGTTTTCAAACTAATCTGCTGTCTGGTGTCATGCTCTGCACAACAGCATCTTAATAGCCCTTTGCAACTCTAACCCATTTATTTTCAAACTGTTGGGGTTAATTCTTTACAGGCTGGATTAAATCTGTTCATTGGATTGTGAGCTGTGCGTGGTTTATCTCTACTGCAGCTGAGCCCCAGCTTGGCTCTGGATTTCATCCAATATAGGAAGGAGCACAGTGACCATACATTCTGTAATCACATGAACACACACGCACGCACGCACGCACGCACGCACGCACGCACGCACGCACGCACGCACACACACACACACACACACACACACACACACACACACACACACACACACACACACACACACACACACACACACACACAAACAGACACACACACAATAAAAGGAAATATTTATGTCCACTCAGCTCATGTATTGTACATTGTCTCCTTGGTAAAGGGGGATGACAGCAACTAATATGATTCCAACTGTCTATTAGACTAGTTAGATTGGACTTGTCCTGACTCCTGAAAAAAACTTCACATAAAGGATAGTCCTCTCATTGCATTAGGAGTTCACACTGCCCAAAACCCCCTACCTACAGCATCAAGTGGATAGTAACCTGAGAATACTACAGAATGGGAGTCAGGCAGGGCCTGCCACACAGCAGCTGTTCTACGTAAATTGGCATTACATAATATAAGCTATGGGAGTCAGAAGTTTGCAAGAAGCCAAAGGATCACATGATTAGCATGTGTAGCAATGTTAGGTCTTTACAAGAGACACTGGAGAGTAATCTGACTCAGTCCATAAGTTGTCATTATGAGATTTCCCATTGTTTGTGCATCTATTATTGTTTGTGTTCAAGGATTTTCTTTGTCTAAATGTGAACACAAATAAAGGTATTAAAATGTGTGTGCGTGCGTGCGTGCGTGCGTGCGTGCGTGCGTGCGTGTGTGTGTACCAAATAAGAAAATCCAATAGGAGACAAACTCATAAAGCACAGCACAATGCCTTTACAGGATTCAGAAAATTGATGTGTGACTCTTCGCCTGTGTTACCTCAGTCCCTGCCTCTTCTGCCAGCACATACTGCAACACAAAGATATAAAAGCGCCGGCTACAGCAGCTGCTGCTGTGACACGTCTCAGGTGAGCGATGGAGGGGTCCGACCCGCTACAACCCCAGAGAAGGCTCTATGTGGTGATGTATGAAGCTCATTTGTCCTGGTCCAGATGAGAACATGTCTGCAAACCACTTTTCAATGTGACTACCTCAGCTCTCTGACACGGCGAGAGATGGTCATCACAAAAGCTTGGGAATGGATTGATTGATTTGTCCCGAACACATCTCGCTCACTCACTGTGGTAATGACAGAGACACACAGGGACCACCGTGCACTAAGCTGTGAGGAGATTGAGATGGTCTGTTTAGTCACGAATGGCCCTTGCCACTTTGGGAGTAAATTGGGGCCTGAAAATGCGGAGCAAATACAAGCACTTTTATCTGCTGCAGAAAACTGTCACAGTGAAGTACCACTGTTAATGTCCCTGCAGCTTCTCCTGTCCTATCTGATGCAGTGATTTGAGTTTTGCTTGCAGGTTCAGGATGTATTGAATGTTGTTTTACTGTTGGAACAAATTCTCTCTGCTCTCTTTAATTAGATCCGATTTGGTTTCCGGGCCCTACGGAAACTCAAAGGAACAAAACCTCATGGAGGCCAATGGTATCTCACACACTGCAAAGAACAGAAGGTCCAGCCATTTAACCCAACGCCAGCCCTCCTCATGCATGAACTTATGGATCATTTCTTCAAGTCTCTTGAGAAACCTGCTCTGCCAGCTCCTCAGTCTGGGGATGGTATTGCCCACTGGTCTGGGACTTTAAATGGCCAGTATCCTGTGCAGTCCCTGAAGTGGTAATGACATAATGATGTGCTTTGGTTGCAATATCACGCCTGAGCAACGTTCTTGGCAGAAATATCACACAGACCCCACTGCCGTGAGTTATTGCGTGTCGACGATAACCAGCACAAAGCGATATCCTTATGTGCTGCGGTCTAATAGCGCAATGAAGTTCACGTCAGTTCTTTCAAAGGGGGAGCTCAATTAAAGAAAGTGGGCATAAAGACACTTTTGGGGTGGCTGGAGGATCGACATTTGTGATAGGCAGACGAGACGTACAGTACGCACATCTGTGTAAATAGAGCCAGCTCATTGGCTTGTTCTGTCCACTGCAGGTGTAAATAGAGCCAGCTCATTGGCTTGTTCTGTCCACTGCGGTTCAAATGAAACTGGAAAAGCACCCGGTCCGTCCCAGGTCCTTTCTGTGTGGAGTTTGCATGTTCTCCCCGTGTCCGTGTGGGTTTTCTCCGGGTGCTCCGGTTTCCTCCCACCATCAAGAAAGACATGTATGTTAGGGTTAATACTCCTGTCAGTGCCCCTGAACAAGGTACTGGCAAAAGAACTGGAGTTGGTCCCCGGGCGCTGCACAGTGGCTGCCCACTGCTCCTAGTTCTAGAAAGGTTCCTAGTAGAGGATGGGTCAAATGCAGAGGATGAATTTCCCCAAGGGGATAAATAAAGGATAACTTAACTTATGTCCCATGGCTTTTAGGGACCAACAGATGGGTGACTTCATCATTGGTATGTTTAGTAGACTGACTCTGAATCATTTCTCTTATTTAAAAAAATAAATAATAATATATGCATTGCATCAGTGCACCAATTGACCAATCAGCCCTTATCATTTACAAGCGAGAGGGAAGTCCACAATGGGAAGAACAGGCAGGGCTGCTGGAGACCAAACCAGTGCGCTCGGCCTCACTAGTTCCTCTCTGTCAGTCCCAAACCACACACAGCAGCCCTGCTGCGATCGCTCCTCCTCTGTGCATTCTCAAGTCAAGTTGATTTGTATAGCCCTAATTCACAAGCATGTCTCAGAGGACTTCACAGAGTATAGGTCTAGCTAAGTCTAGCTGACACAACAGTATCAATTACAGTAGTAATAATAACAAGATTGAACAATCATAATGATCTCATCAAGTTGTAGAACCAAGGCCAATCTGTGACTTATATTAGGGAAAGTGAAAGGCAAGAGATAACTATATAGCTTTTTATGCTTTTTTCTTTACAATCAAATGTCCACTGCAGGGCATGATCTGTGGATATAACACTCAAAATCCCAACAGAATCCAACATAGCTTGGTGTGTACCTCCGTACATACTGGTATATAGTACGGCTCTGCTGGATCAGGAGAGGGGGGGGGGGGGCTAACATGGTGGCAATCCAAAGGAAGAGACAGGTCCTTGGGACCTGTGAGGGGCCAGCGTGGGCTGTTGGAGCTCTGCTTCCCACGGCTCTGGACGTCCTCCCATGATGGGCAGACACGGTTCTTCACCCGGGTCATGGTCGGGTTGCAGCCTGGGTGGAGGGATGATGGCAATGGTTCCATTCATGCCAAAGCCAGTCCAGAATCCCCTTTCTCACCAGCTGGTAACTGTTCCAGGAGGATGCCAGCAGACTGTGGGCTACATGCTGTTCTTTCCCAGGGGAATCAGACATATGGCCCTCTTCCCTTCTGGCCTCCCACATGCCACCACTGATGCTTTGAAGACCTCCGGGAGAGCTTCAGACTCCTCTGCTGGCAAAGACATGCAGCCATCAGGGGGTGGAACGCCTGTGGGGTAGACAGTGGATGGCAGCAGCAGACTACTGCATGGTGAGCTGGCCCCGCAGGCGTTACAACCGTTACACCCTCACGACTACAGGCAATCAGAGTAATATTAATTAACAGAACCGGCACATGTAGGCTAATATGTCGAATATGTGATTGTGTGTGATGTGTTATCAAGAAGCAAGACTTTTTTTCTTTTTCTTTTTTTTTTACATCCAAACATTGCCATTTACCTCTTCAGTCAACTAAAAACGGTTGTTCTCTGGGACGGCAGAGCTATGAGTAAATAACCACCATGATTGCGATCACTAAGCAACTCCAATGAGAAGGAAGATAAACAGCAGACAGAAAGACAGACACCAGACAGAAAGACAGACACCAGACAGAAAGACAGCGGAGGGCCACAGGGATCTGCCTTCATCAGTGTTGGGCAAGTTACTTTCAAAATGTAATAAACTACATATTACTAGTTACTTTCATTTGAAGGTAATACGTTACTTTACAAATATTACTGTCTGTGTAGAGTAACTCGTTACTTAACCTACTTACACTACTTTTGCATTACTTTCACCAAAACAACAGCAGCAGCAGAATGAGATCGCCGCCCCGGAACCATCCCGAAAAATAATTTAAACCGTCTTGAAGTCAGTGTAAAGTTTAAACAATGCAAAATTCTAAATGTTATTATTTTCCTTTGTTATTGTCATCAATAGTGGTTATTTGCATTAAAAAAAGTTTGATTAGGAAATTAATGTATCTATTGTATTGTATTATTGTATTTAAATATGCGCTTTGATTAAAAAATAAATTTAACTCAATTTGTAACTTGAGTTACTTGACAAAGTAACTGGTATAATATTACTGAAATCCTATAAGTAATAAGTTATATTACTGAGTTACTGCTAAAAGTAATATATTACATGTAATATGTTACTTTTGTAATGAGTTACCCCCAACACTGGCCTTCATACAGCAGCACACACAACGCTAAAGAGTCTAGTGACTGTTTGGCTTGAGAGCCCAGCATTAGGGTTAAAAACATCTGTCTGTGGGTTTACAAGCTAGCTAGACTCTAAGCATCTAGCAGCTAGTAGCAGCTAGTAGGTTTAGAGCACACAGCATCGCCCCTTCATGTGCAACTCAACCATTCCTGCTATACTTGCAAGAAGCAGCTTTGATCGAGTGTATAAATGTATCTATGATCTGCGTGGATCTGAGTGGAAAATAGATACATTCTAACCGCCACAGAGTGAGGCTGCAACATGTAATCCTAACATTGTCACACATAATCAGATTTAATGTAGCAAAACATCCCTAAACAACAAAACAGCTTGACACATCTTTATCTCCAGTTATGTATGTAGGCTATATTCATGGCTCATACAGTAGTGTGCTTGCCAACAGACCAGGCTTACAGTACAGGATCAACATATTTAACTTCCCCAGTGATAAAGGGAGGAACTGTTCCATTGTGAAAGAAAATGCATCTTATTGTGAAAGGTTTTAGAATAGAATAGAATAGAATAGAATAGAATAGAATAGACTAGATGTGTGGACTGAGGAGCGACTAGGGACACCAGACTAGGGATTCAAATAAAGAATAAAGAGCAAAGAACAAGGAATAAAGAACAGAAGAATTGAGAACAAACGGAAAAAAAGAAAGAAATAATCTACAAGAATCTTGAAATCTTGAACCCGGGGATACAGCCCTTTACACCCTCTGCTCAAACAGCAGACAGTATAAGGTAACCATGAAAGTGATTTCCCCCATGGTGTCTTCTACATCTCCAGGTGTCCCCGGAGTGAAGAGATCATAGCTGCTCTCCAACAGAGAGACAGGCAGGAGATGAAAGGAGCGCAGACTGCTGCCTCCTCTCGCCTCGCCTCGCCTCGCCCGCGGCCGGCCACACCGTCCAAGATGGCAGCCTTTTGAGGAGAAGCAGAACTGAAGGGATGTGAGCCCCACTCCCTGCGGGCCTGTACATAATGCTGTAGGACAGAGCGTTGAGCTAGGCCTGTCCCTCCGGGGGAGCCTTGTCATCCTGCGAGCTTGCTGCTGGGCTCAAACTCAGAGCGGTGTGTGGGCCACAGCATCACAGCATTTAGTCAAAGAAAGCACAGCATCAAATAGAGTACTGTTAGTATAAAAAAGTATGCTCACATGAATCCCAAGCATCGACTGAGTGAGTACCGTTACTCTTATATATAGTATAGTATAGTATAGTATAGTATAGTATAGTATAGTATAGTATAGTATAGTATAGTATAGTATAGTATAGTATAGTATATATAGTATGTGCCTTGCTGGGTGCATCTTAGCAGTCATGTTAGTTGTTAAGTCGTAGCAGGGAGCTATTATTGGTTTACCAAGGCCGCCCCGCCCCAGTCACGCCCATCTTACGCCCCTGGCTCACATTCACAAAGTAAAGTGCAGAATATTGTCAAAATATAGTGTACATGAAAACTGATATTGATTTGTTTAGGTGGGCCTTCTTTTAGGTGGCTAAATTGCGCATTTGCTCACGGCCCCGTTCGCAGCAGCACACCGCTCTCTGTGCCTGACGCGGTCGGTCCGCACTTCTCCGGGAAAAAAAATCAGAACTACCCCTTTAAATAACAGAGACGCGAGATCTCCCATTCATTAGACTGTAATCCATGTATCAATCTGTTGTGTCTGTGACTGCTCTGGTATCAAACATTCATGTCGTTGTGTGAACACAGAATGCAGTGTGCACATCGTGCACATTCATCATCTCAGAAATGTTATGTAGATTTTCCACATTGTCATCTTCACTACTTAACAACCATGGGAGTGTTTGTGACAATGTGGTCGAGTCGCAATACTTCTGACAACAATGACAAACTCTTGGCTTGCTTTATGCTCCAAGCATCGCTTTGTCACAAAGCAATACAAATAATGCTCAGCCTTGACAACAGCGTTCTACTCCACTTCTCTAGAGAAGCACTTCCAAAAACAGCCCTAAGATGGAGAACATTTTATTTCAAATTGTACCTACGGATGGGAATCCATGCCACTATTCCTCACCCGAAAAATATTTAAAAAGTTTGTTTTGTTTTTTGCTTGAAAACAGCTTTTTGGCAAGTCTAAAAATGACTACGGTAGGCGTCATCTACTTCCGTGTCTAAAACCGGAAAGACTATTACAAAATAACATCATGCAGAAGCGTCCTTGCATGGGCAAAGAATAAGGTGAATACGGACACTCAAATACTGACCTGTAAATGTACTTAAACTCTAAATAAGTGGACAACGGAGGGTGATGTTGAGTGCTTTAAACCTGATGTGACTGATGAACATGGAGCGGGTTGCATTTAAGTTAAGTTAAGTTAAGTTAAGTTAAGTTAAGTTAAGTTAAGTTAAGGGTGGTGAGATAGAGCCGATGAAGAGTGCTTTAAACCTGTGACTGATGAACATGGAGCGGGCTGCATTTCTCAGAGTACCCTCTGCTGGAAGGACACTCGTTTAGCAGATTGATGGGGCGCTTTATTGCCTGCCACCTCTCTTCCTTCTCTCTCACCCTCTCCTCATCTCTCCTCTCCCTCTCTCTTATACCTATTTCTCTCTCTCTCTTTCCAGGACACACACACACACACACACACACACACACACACACACACAGACAGACACACACACACACACACACACACACACGCGCGCGCGCGCGCGCACACACACACACACACACACACACACACA
>NC_139629.1:35307317-35317317 GCF_964638095.1 Poromitra crassiceps
TGGCTGCTGTAGAGACTTGCAGGAGATGTGAGGGAGAGACTTAACACATGGCTGCTGTAGAGACTTGCAGGAGATGTGAGGAGGAGACTTAACACATGGCTGCTGTAGAGACTTGCAGGAGATGTGAGGGAGAGACTTAACACATGGCTGCTGTAGAGACTTGCAGGAGATGTGAGGGAGAGACTTAACACATGGCTGCTGTAGAGACTTGCAGGAGATGTGAGTAGGAGACTTAACACATGGCTGCTGTAGAGACCTGCAGGAGATGTGAGTAGGAGACTTAACACATGGCTGCTGTAGAGACTTGCAGGAGATGTGAGTAGGAGACTTAACACATGGCTGCTGTAGAGACTTGCAGGAGATGTGAGGGAGAGACTTAACACATGGCTGCTGTAGAGACTTGCAGGAGATGTGAGGGAGAGACTTAACACATGGCTGCTGTAGAGACTTGCAGGAGATGTGAGGGAGAGACTTAACACATGGCTGCTGTAGAGACTTGCAGGAGATGTGAGTAGGAGACTTAACACATGGCTGCTGTAGAGACCTGCAGGAGATGTGAGTAGGAGACTTAACACATGGCTGCTGTAGAGACTTGGCAGTAGTCACTGGCACTGCGCTCATTGCCCCTCCTTGACCCTTTAAGGGGACATTCACACCAAAAGCGTTTTCTTCAGTCAGAACGCTATGAAAATCATGTCGAGAGCGCTTCCATTGTGCACAAAACACAGCACACGGAGCGTTTTTTTTGCGCTCCATTTGTTTTCCCCTGCAGTCGCATGCAGTACAGATCAGAACACAACGACCACACGGACGGTAGCCAGCTGGTTTTGCCTGTTTGATGTTGTTCACTGTCAACACGAAAGCCAGATTATTGCCAATTCTGGCAGCAGCGGAGGTTGAAAATCCCTCGGGAGGAGAGAAGGTAGGATGAGTGGAAAACACCAGCAGGGCGCTTTTCCTCTAAAGTTCAACTTTTTTCAGCTTTAAAACGCCCACAGCGCTCCTCCAAAAAGACGAGACGCCACCAGCGCTGAAACGCCAGGTGCGTTCATTAAAAGAGGAGCGCGTCGAGCGCGTCCTTACATAGAGAATGAATTGCAGAAAGACGCTGGCAGCTCCAAAAACGCTTTTGGTGTGAATGTCCCCTAAGGCTGAGAAGGCCAAGGGCAATAAGTGATGAGGGAGTAGAAGAAACTCACGACAATTCAGCATCCATACAGTATCCAGAACCCACCCACCCCCTCCCTCCCTCCCTCTCTCCCTCTCTCCCATGCCTGTCTGTCTCCCCCCCTCTCTCTCTCTCTCTGTGATGCTCCACACACAGTGTGACTCACCAGCTACTCTAATGGAATAGAAAGATCATATTCACTCCATGACTGGATAATACAATACAGTTTCTGTTTAATCTGTCTGATGTCAAAAGAGACACGAGGGAGCAGACAGAGGTAGTTTTTGCGGGGTGCCCCCCCCCCCGCCCACACACACACACACACACACACACACACACACACACACACACACACACACACACACACACACACACACACACACACACACACACACACCCCACCCAAGTGATTAAGGGAATCAGCTGACACAAAGCTAGTCCTAAATTAGAACTCCTTTTCCGCCGGTGAATCTTGCCAGAACTCTACATCGATGGATGCTGTTCCCGCAGAGGGACCATTAATAGTGCGGTGATCATCATCGATTTCTCCCAGGTAATCATCATTTGTCACATCTTCGACATTGGAGGGTTTAATGCGGCATCACCAACGGCAGTCTGATTAATAGGAACAATGCTCCGAGGAGGCACCGGCGCAGAGGAGGCTCTTCTTAACCAGATCTGTGGCGCTGCTGCTGCTGCTGCTCTACCGTGACTATACGCTTCTGTGTCGCCTGCATGGCCAGGAAGGAATTCATTGCCTTAATCAAATATGCCACTGGTGTAAAAGCAGCAGCGGCCCGTGTGGACAGTAGGGGGCGGGGTTGCGTGAACTAGTCGACGTGTCGACGCGCCAACGTAACTATCACGCGTTGATTACGCCTACCGGAGGGCTTTGAAAAGTCGTCACGTGGTTTTGAGAATTGCGCTCAAAGCGCTGCCCCTGCAGGCAGCAGCCTGAGCTCTTCTCATCTTGTGTCTTCACAAATGTTTTATTTTTTACATTTATTTGGTCATCAAAGTAACACGTTCGTTGTTGTTTTTCTCACTGTCGGAGTGCTTCTATTGTTACGACCGGCTTACTAGCATCACAGGGATCAGCTGGGGTGTGTTCAATCAGTCATGAAAGCGGTGTGCACAACCGTTTCCGCTTAAGTAGACATTTTGCTATGTGTTGTCGGGAATGAACTTGACCCCATATCCTCTGACAGTGCGGTGTGTGGGCCATGGTGTGTGTGTGTGTGTGTGGCAAGTCTCAAGGAGCTGAGGAGGAAATGCGGGGAGGTGCAGCAGAGGAGCGGCCGATGGCTAAAAGAGGAGAGTTTAGCCACCTTCCAGTTGATGTGCGCAAAAAGAGATTTGGAAAAGCCAAAGTGATTTTGACTGAATGGAATCACATGGCACACATAGAGTACTGCAGGAAGTTAGTTGGAAGTAGCAAATCGAATCGCCATGTTGGTTCGTAAGGGGAAAAGGCTGTGGGATTTTTGAATGGGGATTTCGGTTAGATGCATGAAATAAGCTCTGTGGTTAACAAAAGTTTATGGGAGTGAAAATTTGTGTTCAGCAGGATAATCTTCACAAACAAGGCCCACTTTTATGAGGGTAAATGCGTTTTTTCTTCAAAAGTCATAAAAGTGGTCTTCATTTGTGAAGATGATCCTGCTGGACACAGATCTCCACCCTCATAAGCTTGTGTTAACCACAGACGTTATTTCATGCATTTCACCGAAATCCCCATTCTGAAATCCCATAGCCTCTTTCCCCTTACGAACCAACAAGGCGGCGATTTCTGGGTAAGCCTACAAAAATACGTCATCCCGACGGTACTCTATTTTCAAGTCTTTCAAACTATTTAGTGACACACTTTGAAGGAGCTCAGAGATGCTGTTGCTCCGCTGCTCACTGGCAACAAAGGTCAAGGTCAAGACCCTGGACATGCTCCATCGTCACCACCGATCTCTCTGCTAATCAGATGAAGGGAGATCTTCTGTCAGCAGCAGGAGGCTTTGTGCTTTAGCATTAGCGGCTATGGATCTCTAAACCTCTGTGGGGGCCTAAACCTCAGCTTATCTGCTGCTAAATCGTATGTCACTCATCCTTTCCAGCTGTATCTCATTTGTGCCTTTGGGTTGAAGAGTCAAAGGTCACCGTGATTTGTCTCTTCATCGCACTTAAGATGAAGCCGAGATCCCGAGCCGGAGGCTGCTGCCACTTTAATCTCCCTCCCCGGGCTGAGTTCCATCTCAATGAAGGCCTGCACATGCTTCGCCACTTTCTAGATAGGCTTCCACTGATGTGAATCAGCTCCCACTGCAAATGCAAATACAAGCAGCATATGAACACAGTCAGCAGTTAGGCAAGTTTCTCTGTGCTATACCGAGAAAGAAAGTGCATTATGTCCACTTAAGAGTACATTGTCTATTTAAATAGATTCATTAATGAATAATAATGGGTTTATTGATTTTGCTAAATTAAACTAATGGGCTCTTCTGCAGGAGAGAAACGCCATCTGCTCATATGGAGATCTCGCTCCTGATGCTTCTACATGACAGTTTCCTGTGTTGAACTTTCGATTCTTGATTATATTATTTCGTTTGTGGATAAGATAATCATTCACTATTTGCTCAAGATTGAACAACAAACCCATTTATCTCTATATATGCTCCCAATTTATTTGACAAATAATGTTTTGTTTCGCTGTTGTAAAATCTTACTGGGATGTCTGAATGTCATATTGCATTGCATTCCTAGCTAGCAGAGTATCTACATCCACCATAGCTTTTCAAAATGTTGTGTCCGATTTTGCACTTATAGACCTTTGGAGGATGCTTTATCCCAAACAGAGACTATACGTATTATTAGATTATATACGGTTGCCCTCCATGATCCGACCATCATGCTATAAAGTGCAATATAAATTTCCCAATGGTTCCAAAGAGAGCTATAAGATCTCAATTCAATTTCACTTTATTGGATAAAACTACTTTTGTGAACAGTTCACATCTGCCTTTTATGAATGTGTTTTGATTAATCAATTCAGTTCAAGATGTTGCATTCTTATGGGATGCCATCAAACTTTCATCAGAAGTAACAACACCATCGCTTTGGCATCCAGGCACGATAAAATCTAAATGAAACAAACAGAACGATAAAATACTTTATCCACAAGGTGGTTCTGTACAGTGACAGATTTGCAAATACAGCCTCAATTCAATTTGATGATGGAACATACTGTGAGCCACGATTAATTAATTTACAATTTATGAGGATGTATACCGGTCTGAAACTCAAACTAGGCTATACAAAAACAAATGTAGATTCTTTAAAAGTTTAAAACCTACACTCATAATAAATTATACAAAAGTCCTTGGTGCCCCTAATAACATAACTCTCCTGGTGGGGATGGCATCTAATCAGAATTGAATTTAGAAAAATTTTGGCTGGAGTTTGGGTATCAGGGCCCCACATATGAGAAATGTTTCAGTCCCCAAAAACTCCTTATTAAAGATTCATTTCAATACCTGAATAACTGGAACCGGAACCTAGTGACATCAGCGACATCAGTGACATCACCTCCATGATTGGAATTTGGAAACCCTCATTAGTGTGTTTCTTGCACCTGTGTTTACCCTGCCTTTTCGACACAAAATGGCCCCTGTGAAAAGGGTCTAATTGGCAAAAAGGTAAAATGTTCATCTTTCTAGCAAATCTAGTTCAGACTTGAAAGCAGTGTCCTGTTTTGTTTGAGGTGAAATGCCACAAACCCTGCAGCCCGTCTATGGCAGCACCAGAGCACCAGACACTCAGGAAGTTTTGGTAAAACTGACTTTTTCAATCGAAAACTGTCAGAATTTAAGGGAAGTCAAGTCAAGTAAAAAAAGCGAAGAAAGAATAAGCTCAAGTGTCTGATTGAAGCTCAGGTGACTGATGAAAAGGAGTTGAGCTGTTAGTGGGGGAGTTCGACTATTATTTCTTCACTCACTAAGTGTAAATTCCTTTGTACTAAAGTCAAAGAGGAGTCATTCAAATGATTTTCATTTAAGAAAATCAGTTCTATTAGATACTAAAAGTTGCATCAACACGCATGCGTGAGGGGGCGCTATAGGCAAAACAGCTCAAAGGTTACGGAACCACTGACTTAGAGAAAGAGAGTGAGAGAGGCATGAGGTTGAAAAAAGTTCAAAGGAAAAGGAAGGCTATATTTTGACAGTCAGGACTTGGGATACGAAAAGAGCTCTCACCAAAACTGCCTTGAATACATTTCACAAAGAAAGTAAGCTTATTTGAATCAGAATAGACCTTTTCATATATCTGTGACAAAGAAATACAACCGGAGGACGATTGCGATATTTGGGGTACGGAAGTCTCACTGTCAGTGGCCCAGGCTGATGGACTGGCCTTTTCCTCACTAATACAGCAAAGTGGAAATACATATTTAAAGCTAGAAAAGAGGCTCAATTAAGAGGTTTTTCAAAGTTTGGCGGCCATTTCTCTTTTACTTTGAACATGAATCTGTATCTAAACAGCAGAAGTAGGTCTCCTTGTATGTATGTATGTATGTATGTATGTATGTATGTATGTATGTATGTATGCATGTATGTATGAATGTATGTATGTATGTATGTATGTATGTATGTATGTATGTATATATGTATGTATGTATGTATGTATGTATGTATGTATGTATATGTTTGTATGTGCTTTATTTTATTTTGTTTTGTTTTATTTTATTTTATTTCCATTCCATTTGATCTACCTATTTGTTTGGTGTGTTGTGTACTTTATGTTGTTTGGTATGTCGTCTTGAAACCATACATCTTTGAAAGTCTCAATAAAAAGATTCAAATAAAATATATTTGAATCAGAATGGCTCGTATGAGGCAGGATCGACCATCTCTTGTTTCTGTGCCATGAAGCAAGTTGAGACTGACATTTTTAGAGATGTTTCGTCTGATCTGAGCTGACTGAGCTGGTTGCTCTCAGCAGTAGGAGTTGGCTGCCTTGCTTAAGGGCACGATTGCACTATAGACTAGAGCACAGAGTGTGTTGATGCTGTTGAATAAATGTGTAGCCATGCATAATGAGGAAGGGACAGGGGCTTCTAAAAGATTGAAGACGACACGAGACTGTGAGCACAATCTGTGTGGCACACCGAGGGTAGAAATACTGCTTAATATGCTAGAGTAAACGTTGAGATTTGTAACAAGGATTCCCCAAAAAAAAGTATCTAAAAATGAGAGCAGAAATGAGAAAAATGTATCATTTATGTATGTCCCCATTTGTTACTATTGATTACCCACTGATTAACCAAAGACAATTAAACTAATTACACAGTAATGGACATACAGTGACCATGTAGCAGTTACCAATAAACTACTAGCAGTTACTATGACGTTGCCATTATTTTACTTTCAACACCAGACCAGACTACACCTGCTTTCAATGACAGAGAAGTGCTGCTATTGTTATGGAAAATGTCACTACAGATCAAAACCTCACAACAAACACCAGGCAGAATGCCCTCCCTCACCTTCCAGCTCCTCTGTAGCACAACATCTTCTCACTTCTCCAATTTCACATGAATTATTCATGCCAGTAGAGACAAGGAATTATGTAAAAGAAGCGGCACACAAATCTCTGGTTAGGAATAGTTCATCAGAGCCTCCCAAGGGGAGGCGATCATGGCCCCAGAGTGCACAGTCTGGATGCCTGCTCAAACGCACTTTTTCGGCTTTGCAGCTCGCTCTGTGTGTGTGTGCGCGTGTGTGTGTGCGTGTGCGCGCGCGCACGCGTGTGTGTGTGTGTGTGTGCATGTGTGTGTGTGTGTGTACGTGTGTGTGTGTGTGTGTGTGTGTGTGTGTGTGTGTGTGTGTGGTCCAGGTGCAGAATGGGGGGCCGATGTTTATTGCTGCTTTATGGATGAGAGAGTTTGAAAAGACTTGGTTGAAGTGGAGGGTACACTCACTCACTCTGGCACTTCTATTTTTCTTTTCCTTTTTTTTTTCCCCGCTCACAAAGATTGAGGCTTATGCCGTTCGACTTGCTCGCGAGGAGGAATGGATGTTGATGGAAAACTGCAGCGAGATCAGCTGTGAGAATAAATAACCAATCAGGAGAATGATTAATAGGCTAATCTCCATAATGAGAGGTAATGATGAGAGGAGGAGGAGGAGGAGGAGGAAAAACAAAGAAACGTAATTGCAAGGGCGTCCGGGTATAGTGCAGCGGGCGGTAGATTCCCTGCCTACCAACATGAGGGTTGCCGGTTCGAGCCCCCGTCTTACTTCCGGCTTTGTTTGGGGCGTCCAAACAGGAACAATTGGCCGTGTCTGCGGGTGGGAAGCCGGATTAAGGGTATGTGTCCTGGTCACTGCACTAGTGCCTCCTGAAACTCCTCGCTGTCAGGTGAAAAGACGGGACTGGCGACTGCACATGTATCGGAGGAGAATTGGCAAAGTACAATTGGGGAGAAAATAGGGGGAGGGAAGTGAATATGGGGGAGATAGATCATGAGGAGATAAATAAATCCGACCTAAGTTATTAAGTTAAGTTAAGTTATCCTTTATTTATCCCCATGGTGAAATTCATCCTCTGCATTTGACCCATCCTCTACAGGAACCTTCCTAGAACTAGGAGCAGTGGGCAGCCGCAGTGCAGCGGCGCCCGGGGACCAACTTCTTTTGCCATTGCCTTGGCTCAGGAGCACTGACAGGAGTATTAACCCTAACATACATGTCTTTGATGGTGGGAGGAAACCGGAGCACCCGGAGAAAACCCACACGAACACGGGGAGAACATGCAAACTCCACACAGGAAGGACCTGGGACAGACCGGGGTTCGAACCCACGACCTTCTTGCTGTGAGGCAACAGTGCTAACCACTGAGCCACCGTGCTGTCCTACCAACGAGCTATTACTTAACTCATGCATGACACCAGACTCCTGCTACGTGTCGTGTAGGCTTTGATTTTCAAAGAAAGAAACTCGCTGCGTACTGACCTCTATAGTCCTATCCACTATGGGCACGATCACTCTGCAGTAATGGGGTGGATTTTGTTGACCTACAGTTCCATGGGTTAATTGGAGCGTAGCAAGTGACAAAATGTGATAAATCTTGCTGAGCCATTGGTTCCAGAGTCTCCTTTGTCCCTTCTAAAGAGGCGGTGTGTCAGGAGAGGAGGTGCAGTGGTGGATTTCACAGCAGCACCATGATTGGATGGCTGTCGAGTTTAGAACCAGGCGAAAAGGAGAACAGTGTGCGGCTATAATGTAACACTCTTCCCCTGGCTGTGAGGTCTTTACACTGCATGCTCACAGCAAACCACACTAGATGTGATGCTGTATTATGCAGAGAAGGATCGTCGGCGGTTCGTGAGACCCTGGTGGAAACCAGGGTGTGTCCGGCGAGTCCTGGGGGAGGGGAGGGGGGCGGGGCTCACACTGCCAGGAGCCAGAGAGACAGGACGTGTAGAGGGAGCGGACAGGAAGGGGCGGGGCTCACACTGCCAGGAGCCAGAGAGACAGGACGTGTAGAGGGAGCGGACAGGAAGGGGCGAGAGAGACAGGACGTGTAGAGGGAGCGGACAGGAAGGGGTGTGAATGCAGATCGGCTCTGACACACTGGCCCCGATGTGTGAGGCCAAAGGCAAGGCAAGGCAAACGTATTTACCGTAAAACTTCAAATAAACGCCGAGTCCCAAATAGACCACTAATAGACACGGGTCCCAAATAGACGCCGGGTCTGGCTACATGTTTTGGCAAATAAACGCCGGTCCCAAATAGACGCCGGGTATTTTTTCATTGCGGTATTGTTTTTGTGTTGCGCTCAGACTGAATTCACAGTCACTTACGGTAATGACGTGGGCAGTGCGTGTTGTTGGCGGAAGTCAGTCTGGTTTATTTAAATCACCCTCTGAGCTTCCAGCTCAGCTGATGTCTGCATCCACAGCAACCTGCAGGCTTTTTGCCTGTGGTATAGTGAATGGAAAGTTGGTGACAGCAACATCATGTATCAGACTCTGGCTCGGGGACCCCCTGAGCTCTTGGGTCCCTGGGCCTGTGCCCGGTCGGCCCGTTCAGTACTTCATCCATGGGCTCAGGCCTTGCAGGTGGCAGCCAGAGATGGCTCTCGTTAGACTGGTTAATTATGGGGGCCACAGGCTTTGCCAGCCCTATTTATCATGACGCGAGCACTGGCAGGAGAGGACATCTTCTTGTCTTTGTCCTTTTTTGGAACGTATGGGCCCAAACAAAAAGAAGGGAAAGAGAGAGGGATAGAGGGAGAGAAAAAGAGACATAAGGTAAAGAGAGAGACAGACAGAGTCAAGAGAATGAGAAAGGTTTAAAGGGACAGCTCACCCCAAAAAATCCAAAATACATATAACCCCTCTCGCCTGTAGTGCTATTTATCCATTTCGTCCGTTTTGGAGATATCGGCCACAGAGTTTCTGGCTTCTCTCCAATACAATGGAGCTGGATGGCTTGTGGTGCTCAAAAAGCCAAATAAATACATTTGATAAACTCAACAGCAATGTCTTTTTCCAGAAATCATGACCCCGTTACTCAAGTTCCTACATGAAACTGCTCACAACAAAGTCTGTGCATTATCTTGAGTAACCGGGTCATGATTTCTGGAAAGAGACATTGCTGTTGAGTTTTTCAAATGTATTTGTTTGGTGCTTCGAGCGCCACAAGCCGAGTGCCATCCAGCTCCATCGTATTCAAGAGAAGAGCAGACATCTCTGTGGACGATTATCTCCAAAACTCAGGCAACTATCCCAAAACGATATAGATGGATAAATAGCACTACAGCTGAGAGGAAAAATATGTATTT
>NC_139629.1:35324817-35342317 GCF_964638095.1 Poromitra crassiceps
AAATTAAAGTGCATTATGCATGAAGGCCAGCGTATACTTCCTCACAACACACACTACAGATGTACACACACACACACACACACACACACACACACACACACACACACACACACACACACACACACACACACACACACTACAGATGCACACATTCAGGTGCTCATACATGATGCACACATGTATAAATGATATATATTCATCTATGTAAACAAACATATGCACATACACACAAAGCCACACACACACACACACACACACACACACACACACACACACACACACGCGCACACACCTTATTTGCCTTCTAAGTGAGAAAAGCACTGTCCTTGCATGCTGGGGGCGTTCTCTGCAGCAATGTATCTGAGAGGACCTCTCTTGGCTGTCATGCTGCAGTAGTAGTGCGGTCCACTCGTTGTCTCGTTGTGTCATGTGACAGCGTCTCTGCATCATGTGACCCTGGGTGGACCAACCAGAGGTGGAGAAAGTCCCAGGCAGCGCTAAAGTCAGATGACAGGGCGAGTGAGCAACAACAATGTCCCTGTCTCTCTGTGGGATTACAGACCAAATCCCACTGTTGTCAATCATGGGCTAACAGGCGTCGTCCTCCAGAGACCTTTTCTACAAAAATAGGTATTTAAATGAGCACATGGCATTTGTGTGACGTGTGTGTGTGTGTGTGTGTGTGTGTGTGCGTGTGCGTGCGTGCGTGCGTGCGTGCGTGTGTGCGTGCGTGCGTGCGTGTGTGTGTGTGTGTGAGTGTGCGTGTGTGTGAGTGTGCGTGCGCGTGCGTGTGCGTGTGTGTGTGTGCGTGTGTGTCTGCAGCAATTTCATTTAGCGGGTCTTCATTAGAATTCAATGTGTCAGCATGATGAAGGCGATCTTTTCTTTTCTTTTCCGATCCCCCCCGCCCCCATTTTCTCCCCAATTGTACTTGGCCAATTCCCCCCCCGGCTAACCCGGTCGCTGCTCTGTCAATCTGCGGAGAGCCGTAGACTAGCACCATGCTTCCTCCGATACATGTGAAGTGGCCAGCCGCTTCTTTTCACCTGACAATGAGGCGCTTCACCGGGAAGGACGTAGCGCAGTGATACTCAACTGGCGGCCCCCTGTGTGGCCCGCGATGGAATTGCAAAAAAAAAAAAAAAGATTTTACAGTGCACCCCGCCGTCTGCTCGCTACCCAGGCACTTATGTATGTACTTAACCTAAGTAACTATCCGGTGTGCACAACATTGTCAGACTAAACTCCGTCTGACACATACAATCCGCTACAGAAAAATTCATATTGATTGTTTATTAACTGGCCCCTGGCCTTCTATCATTTCACGAAAGTGGCCCCCGGAAAAGCAAGTTGAGTATCCCTGACGTAGCGCATGGGAGGATCGTGCTATTCCCCCCAGTTCCCCTCCCCCCCCCCGGACAGGCGCCCCAACCGACCGACCAGAGGAGGTGATAGTGCAGCAGCGACCACACGTAATCCGGCTTCCCACCCGCAGACACGGCCAGTTGTGCTTGTATGGACGCCCGACCAAGCCGGAGGTAACACGGGGGGCTCGAACCTGCGGCCCTCATGTTGCTAGGCAGGGAATCTACCGCTGCTGCACTACCCGGACGGCCCGAGGGAATCTCGTCTTATCATTTCCATGCGTGACAGCTCCTTTAAACTGACTCTGAAAACCATGACTACACTCTTAATGTGTCAAAACCCAGCCTACGGGTACATTTCAATATTGTTCAGTAGCCGTGGAAAAGATATGACTTTTCAAGCGTTGAAATAGAGTGAATGAAATAGAGAGACAGAGGTGCCTTCAGGATAACCCATTAAAAGCACTAATGAGACAATTAGGCATAAAGGATCAACGTTAAAGCATAAAAAATATGCAAATTATGATATTAAAGGGGGGGAAATACACCCTAAAACCTTTGTACACCGTTTTAAACAGTATAGGCAGCTACAATGGAGTTTGATAAGAGGAAAGTAAATTCAATCTAAAACATCAACAATAAACACTCGACCGTTTTGTGTCAGTCCCTCAGATTCAAAGATGAAGGGCTTATTTCTACAGCATCGTATTCTGCATTGACTTCAACAGGCATCCCGGGGGAAATCCATCATACAAGAGGCAGAGAGACCCAATTTATCTACAGTAGCCTCAATAGACCAGAATGCAATGCAGCCACAAGACACGTGAGTATTTTCCTATTTTCTTGACTGGAAACAAGCTCCACCTCCACATAACCCACAGCTACCTGTCTATGCAACAACGCTTGTTCTCTAGCGTGGTCAAAGGGCATTCTGGGAAATGTAGGAAATCACTAACCGAAATAGAAGTACATTAGGCTAGTTGAGAGAAAGTGGGTTCAACAAAAAGTTCAATTTCAACACTTCTGTCACAAAAGTACTGCTGGAACGCACTGAACCCCACAGATGAATGATAGCGCATTATACAGCATTGATACCTGATGCAGCATTTGTGTGTGTATCCCTTTAAGACCGCGAACCGCGTCTTAAAGGGATACACACACAAATGAGGGATATACACGCAAATGCTGCATCAGGTATCAATGGGTTAATGCTGTGTCAACACATCCTGAACAACACAAACAAAGACTCACACAACATAACCATCCAGACAAAAAACAACTCCTTAAAGGAACACTCTGCCCATTTTCAACCAGCTTTGTATCATTAGAACATCAGTAGTATATCAGAAAACTGTAAACTGTTTTGAAGTCTGTCATTTAATTTGACAGTTATTGAGTGTTAAAGTGTGGACCAGTGACATCACTGGTCCACACTAACTCAAATTAATAACTCATGAACTCAAATCAACTCTCAATAACTGTCAAACTATTCATCATTCATCTAGTTTGACAGTTATTGAGAGTTGATTTGAGTTAATGAGTTATTAATTTGAGTTAGTGTGGACCAGTGATGTCACGGTCCACACTTTAACACTCAATAACTGTCAAATTAAATGACAGACTTCAAAACCATTTACAGTTTTCTGATATACTACTGATGTTCTAATGATAGAAAGCTGGTTGAAAATGGGCGGAGTGTTCCTTTAACCATGTCTGTGTCTGTGCGTCCTGGTGTCTCACCTGGTAGCACGCGTACCACGGAGGCGCGGCCCTTCGCGCGGCCGACGCGGGTTCGAATCCGACCCGAGGTCCTTTGCCGCCTGTCATCATCGCCTCTCTCTCTCTCTCTCCCAACCTTTCCTGTCTGCCTACTGTCCTGTCTAATAAAGGCAAAACGCCCCAAAAATAATCTTAAAAAACAACAACGACACATCTCTGTGTCTGACTGCGCCTGTCTTCCACTATCCAAACAGGAAACAGCACGATGTCAACAAAACAAACAAACGGTTGAGTTCATAACATCGTACATCTGCTGATTCACAGCACGACGAAACCAGGCGAGACAAAAGAAAGTATATCCTGAAGTGCCGGGCAGGATGACAGCGGCATCAGTGAGGCAGGGAGAGAGAGCATCACTGAGGCAGGGAGAGAGAGCATCACTGAGGCAGGGACAGAGAGAGCGAGAGCGACTGCACCGCATGTCAGCAGCCAGCCACAGGAGGACATGACAGCACATTGCAAACAGCTTAACGACATCAGAAGGCTCTGCTCAGGCCTCGTGCTGATGGCCTAGCTGCCTCCTGATGGTCACCCACATCTCCAGTACGTTCCAACAGCAGAACGTGCACCTACAGGGCTGGGCAAATACCCTCAAATCATGATATTTTTGGCCAAATACCTCGATATCGATACTGCGACAGTATTGTAGGGACGACTATTGGTGGTTCCACAAAATATGTACGCAATGATATTTTTTTGATAAATAATCATCAGTAATGTGGATATAAATGAGTGAGGAATGGGCAACAATAGAACAGCTGGAACAGTCAGTGAGTTCAGAAAATGACAGTACATCACACAAACTAGAAGAAAACACTTACAGTATTATGTCATATCACAATATTATGACATCCCAAATCTAAGATGATATCTATAGTCTCATACTGTATGTATCACGATTATTGCACAGACCTATGTGCAACATGAGCCAGGAAGACACCGCAGCTGGCCACTGGCAGGAACGGCAAAGCTCTGGGAAAAGAAGAGACTCCACTTGCGCACACTTGCGGTATTGAGAACATTAAAGTACATCTGAACAACTATTAGTTTGACTTCTCCTCATCTCATACTGCACTAAATATGAATTCCATATTTATATATGATATCCCACTGGTTTGGACTTTTGAATGATCACACACTGCATTATGCCCCACTGCCACATCCTGCTCCAACAGGAAATGCTCCAAATCAAGGAAGTCAAGATGACATTTCATAAGGTCTTTTCAGATTTATTAGCAGCAAAACTAACGAGTTTCAGCATGCAGTCTTTGTTGTGTATTGTAAAACAATTCATCCAAAAGCCGCGATAGAGATACTAAAATCGTCCAATAGCATATTGAGACGATAGAATGAACAACCAATAGATTACAGGCACATACACAGCCTCACTGAGCCATAGGTGTGAGTGATTGAGGAGTGGCAGCGCTCTCAGGACGATGGGCATGCGCTCGGCTGGGAGGAACTTCACACATGCGGTGGACTTGTATTATAAATGCTGTGAGTGTAGGAAAAATCACTGATAAATCTAGTGGGCGCGCAATGCTGCGCATTGGTGATTGAACCGAGCATGATCCCTGCACTCCTGAAGAAGTCAGCACCATCGATTGCCTCTAACGTTGTCAGGGCAACCAGCAGCACTCCAAGGCATGAGGGGTTCAAACACCATGTCAACGCTCTGTCACCGTGTATGTTTGTGTCATTTGGTTGTCATTTTGGTGTGTCCCCAGCCAGCCTATGCGCACACACACACACACACACACACACACACACACACACACACACACACACACACACACACACACACATGGGAATGAGGTTCTGAAGGATGAACCAAGAGTCTGGCAGAAGCTTTGAACCAAATTTCTAACATCTGCAATTTTGCAGTGATCTGACTGCAGCAGTGAGTGAGGCTTGAACTGAGGTAGGAGAAAGTATTCTGTGACGAACGCTTTGTTCACACAATACGACAACCAAAGCCACGCCAAAGTCACGCTGAAGCCGAGTGTCACGCTAGACCGGTCACACCAGAAACACTCTCTTTTCCTCAGCGCCTGACTCGGAGCTGCTCCTCCTGCCCCTCTCCCCCCACCCCCCCCTAAACTATCGGTTCAGCGTGGCTTTAGCGTGGCTTCAGCGTGGCGTGGCGTGGCGTGGTGTGGCGTGGCGTGGCGTGCGGCAGAGGAACAGAGGGGAGGAAAGAGAGAGTGAGTGAGAGAAAGAATCAGAGAGAGTGTGTCTTCACAAGTGTGTGGTGACAAGAGAGGGGAGAAGGCTGCGACAGAATGACGTCTGGGGTTAATCACAGAAATCGTTTTCCCCGTGTGAGAGCTGTTGTGGTCCACCATCTGCGTGGAGCAGGATCTCCAGAGTTGCTCATAACACCATGTCATGGCAAAACATTTGCACTAGAATTAACTTTGACTCCTATCAAAGCTAGCAAAATTCTACCAGGTCATTGCTACCGGTATATTCTAATTTGACAAAGTTTAAGTTTAAGTTCAAATTCATCAAGTAGCAGTCCGCAACAGTTAAAATGTTGTTGCTTTTTCATTTTTGTTGGATCTAGGCATTCACACACGACACTGTAATCCAGAGCAACATGCGATATTGGCATGTGGAGGGTTCAATGTCTTGTTCAAGGCTATCTCGACGGGCAGCGTTATACACGCAGGCTCTTGCAGGGATCAAAACACGAGACCTTCAGTTCAGTTGCAGCAGGGCCTAGCTGGGCCGCTCTGCCGCCCGCACTCCTAACAACTGTCACTAGTCGTCCTTGTCCTGAAAACAAATACCTCACTGATCAAATGGCCAGCAGAGGCTTTCTAAGAAGACAGCGCCCGAGAGACGGATCCAAACATCGTATCGATCTGACAGTGAGATCACTCCTAAGTGGGCAGCAGCCCTGGAAAGACTGAAGCGCTCTGTCCACGTACGGTCAGACCGCGGGGGGACGCCATTCCAACCTGCGTCTTTTACAACATCACGTCGACGGACGAGATGAATCGAGCAGGAATTCATCTCCTTGGGGTGCAATCCTCTTAAACTGCTCCATTCTCCACGGCAACATTTATGAAGCATCTGTCAATATCACTGACAAAGTGAAGGGTTTATGCCATTAAACCCGCGGTACAGTTAGGATTTACACATAAATCTCACTCACGGTAGCAAAATATATATATATATCTATATCTTGATGAATGAACTTTGGTGTCCTCAAGTTTATTGTGTGTGGGTGGAGGAGGCTGTGTTTGTGCGTGAGCGGGTATCCATTTCAGGTGAATCAGGCCCTGAGGAGTATTGAGCTGCAGCCAATGCACGTTCTCATTACCCCCAGTCAGTCTGCTGCAAGCACTCCATCACACACAGCTGTCAGGCAAACTGCAGCATCGCACGCACGCACGCACACAACGCACGCACGCACACACAGGAGGGCGCTATTTGTTAGCCGCTGCTTATCGCCAAAGCTTTTCACGCCCAAAGCTAGTGTCAGGACTAAGATCAATTGCATCGACGGGGCTCACGATACGTCACGAGAGAAATCTTAATCGGTAAATTGTCTTTTCTCCACAGCGCCGCACTCCTTCCTCTCAGTGGTTTGCGGTCGGACTGAGTTATAGCCTAAAGGAGGAATAGCAAACAAACGGGGACTGACTGGATGTGGCACCCGGTGTAGAAATCAATACACAGCATCATCCATATATTATGGCCAGGATTACAAACAATGTAGGCACGTATTCATCACAGGGTTTAGAATGGGTAAAAACCAACGCAGAGCAGTGTATCAGAACGACATCAAACCTGACAGCTGGAGTACATCGAGAAAAGAAAAGAAAAGAGAAAAAACGATCTCGTCGCGTAATTTATTCTAGTAGTGAGTCTTGAGATGTTTTTCTTTCAAACCACGTCGGGAGAGAAAACTGACACTGGATATCTTCTTCGGCTATTGATGCAAATCAATTTGACACCTGTTGAACCAAAATGCATCATATTACACAGCACTTGTGGCCATAATCTCCTATAAATATCCTTATAGCAGTCTCTTGAGTTCATGCGATGCTACATTTTGTCCAGGAATTGACATCCTATAGTGAAAGTGGTTGTCTGTGCTGAGAGACTAAAGACTAGAGCATGGTGCCTGATGAAACCAGCAGGGCTTGGTTATGACACTGTAACATGAAGGTCACTTAGATGAGACTTGTCAAAGAAACCCAAACACGCACTGCGTGTAAGTGACACAATGTGTTTTGAGTGCTATGGATCGACCATAGAGTACAATGTGCATGAAGGTGGAAATAAACAATTTCACCCAATTTATGTTTCAGTGAAGAGCGTTCATCGTGGGTATGATTCAAACATATATTGAATGACTTTTTTTTATTTTTATCATTGACTCATATTATAACTGACAGCTCTTTGAATAGGGCTCAAGGAGGGAGAACCTATTCTCTTGGTAAACCCTTTCAGGACAGGCCTGAGCAGCAATAAGCTATACAAGGGAGATACAATAGAGTCTAGGTCCTTTTAGGATTTGGCATTGTCATGTGACATTAAGAGCACACAGGGCCACCCGTTAGCCTTTAGCTCGTTAGCCTTTCATCGGCTTTAAGTGCCATTTGATATTGAGGGAAGAAGCCTATTTTATCCCCCTCTATATACCAATAATCAATGTGAATGAAATCGCTGTCTGCTCAAATCACAACTGCCATTGACTCGAATCAATAATCTGACAGCTAATTGTTATTGCAGTTATTCCAGACGCAGGCTTGGTCCTGTTTTATACCCTATCGTACATACTAGGAATCTGTTTCCATTTCATGTTTCATTTCCATTCCAGGAGAGGGGGCAAGGCCACACAGCAGCCGAGCTGTGGCCAAGGCCGTGTAGCGGCCGAGCCGCGAATGCGAGCTGCAGGGCCCGGGCTCGGCGAGCTGCAGGGCCAGCTCGGCGAGCTGCAGGACGGGCGAGCCCGCGTAGCGTGTGAGTGATTTGTTTTCTATTTGTGCTATTTGCTGTGATCACAACATTGGTACATTACAGGAAGTGATAAGCAGCATGGATAAAAAGTAAGAGGAGATCTATCTTTAGTGGTGTTGAGTGGGTAGCTGATACTGTAAGGCTACCCAGATGACTTGTTCTGACAGCAAGGGGGGGTGTGTGTGTTAACTTAACAGCATTATGCAAAAGAGGAACAATTGTTTAATCAGGAATTGATAGCAATAACATACCGAGATGTAGGTGCTGAAAAATACAGCCTAATAAAATTGAACCAAAATAGTAGGAGTCTATCGATACAGGATGAGTAGAATTCCAGCACTGAATGTTTTTATTTCCGCTATAGGCAGGTGAAACTCAAGGGGGACAGAGACAGATCAGTGGTGTCCTGTTGTCTCGCTCAGCTGGGACGTTGTACTGCTGTCATAACAGTGGCCATATGTTATGGGAAAAGAGGCATTTCAGTATTAGCATAACAAACAGCACGCACATAAATAATGCAAACATTACAGTTTATTTTTTCCAAGGATACATCACTCAGAGGCAGGGACCAGCCTGCCCTGAGACATCACTCAGAGGCAGGGACCAGCCTGCCCTGATACATCACTCAGAGGCAGGGACCAGAGTGCCCTGATACATCACTCAGAGGCAGGGACCAGCCTGCCCTGATACATCACTCAGAGGCAGGGACCAGAGTGCCCTGAGACATCACTCAGAGGCAGGGACCAGCGTGCCCTGAGGCATCACTCAGAGGCAGGGACCAGCGTGCCCTGAGGCATCACTCAGAGGCAGGGACCAGCGTGCCCTGATACATCACTCAGAGGCAGGGACCAGCGTGCCCTGAGACATCACTCAGAGGCAGGGACCAGCGTTGCCCTGAGACATCACTCAGAGGCAGGGACCAGCGTGCCCTGATACATCACTCAGAGGCAGGGACCAGCGTGCCCTGAGACATCACTCAGAGGCAGGGACCAGCGTGCCCTGCGACATCACTCAGAGGCAGGGACCAGCCTGCCCTGAGACATCACTCAGAGGCAGGGACCAGCGTGCCCTGATACATCACTCAGAGGCAGGGACCAGCCTGCCCTGAGACATCACTCAGAGGCAGGGACCAGCGTGCCCTGAGACATCACTCAGAGGCAGGGACCAGCATGCCCTGAGACATCACTCAGAGGCAGGGACCAGCGTGCCCTGATATATCACTCAGAGGCAGGGACCAGCGTGCCCTGAGACATCACTCAGAGGCAGGGACCAGCGTGCCCTGATACATCACTCAGAGGCAGGGACCAGCGTGCCCTGAGACATCACTCAGAGGCAGGGACCAGCGTGCCCTGAGACATCACTCAGAGGCAGGGACCAGCATGCCCTGAGACATCACTCAGAGGCAGGGACCAGAGTGCCCTGATACATCACTCAGAGGCAGGGACCAGAGTGCCCTGATACATCACTCAGAGGCAGGGACCAGCCTGCCCTGGCTGAGACGTCTCTCATAATGAAATGCTGCATGCAAATCCTGGCCACATGTTGAGCCTGGGGGCCTTGATCTCTGGAACAAAGCGGGCACAATCAATAGAGAGCCAAAGTGACCGCCTACTTCCTGCTTCAGCACTGTACCAGAGATTTTCATCCGCCATTTATTTTCCCATAGACATTTCGGAAAATGCGCATAAAAATCGCTTTACTTGTTCAAACCAAACGGTTCCGATATATTTAGAATCGGGAGCGACCATAGAACATTTCACTGGGACCAAAATGGAAAAAAACAACATAAAAAACATATTGTCTTTAAATCTGCAGTTTTTTACGCTTTGGTCAGAGTGAAATGTTATGCGGTCTCTCCTGTTTCTAAATATATCTGAACAGTTTGGTTTGAACAAGTAAAACTATTTTTACAAGCATTTTACGAAATGTCTATGGGAAAATAAATGGCGGATGAAAACATCTGGTACAGTGCTGAAGCAGGAAGTAGGCGGTCACTTTGCCTCTCTATAACCTGGGCAGAACTGCAGAAGCGATGCTGATGGTTTCCACAGCATCGATCTCCTACCTTCCTCGTCTCTTTTTCGAACGCAGTCTCTTATCATCTCTGCCACTATGGAAAGCCTGAGTTGGCACCATCATCAAGGCAGGGAATAAGCCAGCATTGATAAAGGGATAGTTCAGATTTTCTTTTGAAGTAGGGTCGTATGAGGTACTCATCGATAGTCAGTGCGTTAGTGTATTAGCGTCGGCATGCCCCCCAGTTTAAACAGGGGAAAGAGATGCCTTTCAAAACATGCTTCAGCAGCTGCTGCAACGTATCATCATCACAATTATCAATAAGAACCAATTGCAACCCCACAGCCACCAGCAACAACCTCAGCCATCATCGTTATGTTGTCACTACCACACACCCACCCCACAACCACCATCACTTTAACTAAAGTATGTCAAATCCATCTCACTCACATTAGCATATTAGCTATCCATGACAGCAAGGCGACGGCTCCTTTGGTCCGTGCTGCGAAACCCCTCCTCTCAGTGACTGGCCGTCACTCTGTTTGTATGGAAGCTAGCCCAATGGTACACATAAAAATGTCCACTACTCCGACAATCCTGGAACACCGATTTGAATTGTGGGTATAGCACGCGCAGGTCACCTGTCCAGCCTAGTCCACTCTGTTGTAAGCCTTTGTTCACACCATGCAGAACATAGGCAGAACTGAAGGTGGAGGCAGGCTCAAGCTGAACTGACGCTTAACCGTTCACACTCGTTTCCTCTCAGCGCCTCCTCGGCGCGCCTTGAACACAACTGCCATTGACTTCATGCCTGGCAGCTTCAAGCTTCACACATCACGCTTGGGAAATAGGACTGAATCCTGAACGATCGCTTAAGCAAAGCGTGAGCGTGGCTTCAGCATGGCTTCAGCATGACACGCGCGCGGGGTGGTGCGAACGGCCTCGCCTGTTAACAAGGACGCCTAAATTAAAGTTGTGGGTTCAGCGTATAGGTTGAGCTTAGGTTGAGCGTTGCTTCGGAGTGCTGTGTGAACGGCCACTAAAGGCTGCAGCCTGAACTGGCCCGTTTACCCCCCAGGTGCAACCAACACGGCTAATGCCAACTCCTCTCTCGTTTTAAAAGACGATTCTCTGTCGACTCTACACTCTCGTCTCTTCCAGGCTAGCAGCGAGGAGAGAGGAAGGAAGCTTCAAGCATTAGTCGTTATCGTTGATCAAAAATGACATTAATTAAAGCCTCGATGTTGAAAGAGACCAGAACCTGCCTCTGTCAGGCAGAAAATACAGATGAGGCAGACTGTCTGGCGTGACAGAGTCGGTGCCAGGAAGGAGAAGAGACGCGAGAGAACGTCAGACAGCTCCGAGCACAGCAGAACAACAGAATAGAGGAGCGCGTGAAGCTAGATGGATGGAGCGTTTAGGAGAAAGCTGACTGCGAGGAGAGCGGAAAAATAAAAGTCGGTAAACCGAAAAGCGAGGGAGTGCGGTAGACGAAATAAACAACGGGGTACAGGATGAGAGAAGGAACGAGGGGAGTGTAAATGATGAGATGAGGTCTTTGCTTGACAGACCCTGTCAGAGATTGATGTATGGTGCCTCTTATCTCCCAGGACCAAATGCATTATCAAAACAGTAAGAAAACATGTCAGTGTGTCTTATGGGGAGCACATGACCTAGTGTGTGTTAGTTGTTTTCACACCTGGGGAAACGCTCTCTTCCTGTGGGCGTGTGTTACCCGTGTGTTACACGTGTGTTACAGGTGGGTTACACGTGAGAGTGTGTGGGGGAAAGTAGCAGAGTCACAGGCAGCACAATCGCACGAGAGTCAAGCTTTCATCTAGCAAATTTATATAATGTGACGTCCATAAATCTCAGAGAGGGATGCTGTAACCACGACAACGACAAGTTTGATCGGCGAGGTCACGGTGAGGTCAGGTGAGGCGTCGAGGCACCGGTGGTGATACACCGATATGTCGGCCCAAAAATGCTGAGAAGACCGGAAAAAGACGGAATCCTGCATAATCAGGTGACTCTCTGCAGAGGTGGCGATGAGCCTTCAACGTATTGTCATGGAGGCCACTGGGCTGATTGAATGAAGGCCAGCAGTGATGACATAGCAGGACGGGGGAGGAGTGAGAGAAAGGTTTCTACTTCGGCCTTGAAGAGGAACAAAGGGACAGTCAGGCTCGGAGAACACAATGAGAAAGAATATATAAGCAGCTCCCAGCTCACCGCTTCTCCACGCATGAGGAATTATTCCGTCCTTCCCATCCACTGCCGGCATAAAGCGGGCTTTAATTTAATGCTTTGATAGATACGACTACATCTGAGATACAGAAAACTAAAGGATGCAGCAGAGGAACAAGTTGAAAGCCCGTCAGGCTGTGGTTGAAAAAAAAAATCCATTGTGTCAAGACTGAAGACTGAGATTGATGTCTCAATGAAGCACTCGATCAAAGGTCTGCCTGTCTGTCTGTCTGCCTGTCTGTCTGTCTGTCTGTCTGTCTGTCTGACTGTCTGTCTGTCTGTCTGTCTGTCTGTCTGTCTGTCTGTCTGTCTGTCTGTCTGACTGTCTGTCTGTCTGTCTGACTGTCTGTCTGTCTGACTGTCTGTCTGTCTGTCTGTCTGTCTGTCTGACTGTCTGTCTGACTGTCTGTCTGTCTGTCTGTCTGTCTGTCTGTCTGACAGGTCGCTACAGATCTCCTGCGAGAAAGAGTGGAGGATTCAGACGAAACCTTTATAGGGCTGACAAACTCGTCAAAATGTGCTACACCAATAGGGAAAAACACAGATTACAGTCACGTATAGAACACATCAGGCGTGCTTCAATAGCACAGGTCAACAGAATCTGCATACTTCATAGCATTCTCATCAAAGCCTCCAAACGTACAAGAATACACATTAGATCAATTGAATTGTTATGACTATACGTAAACAATCTCCTCTTTCTTTACACAGCTGAACTGCGACTGCATACTGGATTGTTGGCTGTATAGCCCCGCCAGTATTTCATTCTGTAATGGTTTTACATTTGTTGGCAGAGCAATGATTACTAGTAGCCAACATGCCCCGAAGTGAAAACGAATGACGTTCTCCACCCCTCATACTCTCAGCATTACTCTGCAGGGAAACATCACGTCTTCGCGGACACACATGCTGTAGTCCATCTTAATCAGGATGGATCTGCTTCTCATGCTGCGCGCCCACATCTCATCTCAGTCATCCCCGGGAGGAGACGGAGCTGGCAGCCTCGCATCGGCTGTCCAGGGAGGGACAATGCGGCACGCAGAGGCAGGGCGAAAAGCAGGCAGCTCTACTACAGTGGTGGCATGGCAGGTTCAGCTGAAGGAGAGGCACTGACACCCATACTAATGAGGGCTATACGCAGCGCGCTGACCGAGGACGAGCAGACAGAAGCAATCGCACGAGCCACCAGCCAGCCTGCGTGGAATCCCCCCCCTCTCACACCCATTCAGAAAAAGTGACTTTTCTCTCTGCTATTTCTGTTTTCCTCTCTAGTCTTCTCAACATATTTTGACACATCTATTTATTGCACTGTGTATTCACAGCAGAGCCCTATACTGTAACTAAGCGTGCAAATCAATGCTGTTACTGCAGGAACAACAGCCCAGTGCTGCTGGATCAATGACTCTGTGTTTAGAAGATGGGTTGAGTACAGATCGTTCATGTAGAGCAGGCATGTCCTCAAAGGCCGGCCCGGGGGCCAATTGCGGCCCGCGGACGGATTTTAAGTGGCCCTCGGCTTGTCTTTCAAAATATACTATATATGGCCCTCCACACAGTAAATAATCAAGCCAGTTCAATTAGCATTTTTTCCCTTCACCTAACGATGACAGCACTATCATACAAGCACCAAGTAGGAACAGCACAGGCAGAATTAATGTTTTCAGATGGTAAACAGTACATTGGTAGAGTATTAGACATGAGACAGAGAGATGAAGAGAGAGAAAAGAGGGGGAGTATTAGACACGAGACAGACAGATGAAGAGAGAGAAAAGAGGGGGAGTATTAGACACGAGACAGAGAGATGAAGAGAGAGAAAAGAGGGGGAGTATTAGACACGAGACAGACAAATGAAGAGAGAGAAAAGAGGGGGAGTATTAGACACGAGACAGAGAGATGAAGAGAGAGAAAAGAGGGGGAGTATTAGACACGAGACAGAGAGATGAAGAGAGAGAAAAGAGGGGGAGTATTAGACACGAGACAGACAGATGAAGAGAGAGAAAAGAGGGGGAGTATTAGACACGAGACAGACAGATGAAGAGAGAGAAAAGAGGGGCAGTATTAGACACGAGACAGACAGATGAAGAGAGAGAAAAGAGGGGGAGTATTAGACATGAGACAGAGAGATGAAGAGAGAGAAAAGAGGGGGAGTATTAGACACGAGACAGACAGATGAAGAGAGAGAAAAGAGGGGGAGTATTAGACACGAGACGGAGAGATGAAGAGAGAGAAAAGAGGGGGAGTATTAGACACGAGACAGACAGATGAAGAGAGAGAAAAGAGGGGGAGTATTAGACATGAGACGGAGAGATGAAGAGAGAGAAAAGAGGGGGAGTATTAGACACGAGACAGGGTGATGAAGAGAGAGAAAAGAGGGGGAGTATTAGACACGAGACAGAGTGATGAAGAGAGAGAAAAGAGGGGCAGTATTAGACACGAGACAGAGTGATGAAGAGAGAGAAAAGAGGGGCAGTATTAGACACGAGACAGAGTGATGAAGAGAGAGAAAAGAGGGGGAGTATTAGACACGAGACGGAGAGATGAAGAGAGAGAAAAGAGGGGGAGTATTAGACACGAGACGGAGAGATGAAGAGAGAGAAAAGAGGGGGAGTATTAGACACGAGACAGAGTGATGAAGAGAGAGAAAAGAGGGGGAGTATTAGACACGAGACGGAGAGATGAAGAGAGAGAAAAGAGGGGGAGTATTAGACATGAGACAGAGAGATGAAGAAAGAGAAAAGAGGGGGAGTATTAGACACGAGACAGAGTGATGAAGAGAGAGAAAAGAGGGGGAGTATTAGACACGAGACAGACAGATGAAGAGAGAGAAAAGAGGGGGAGTATTAGACACGAGACAGAGTGATGAAGAGAGAGAAAAGAGGGGGAGTATTAGACACGAGACAGGGTGATGAAGAGAGAGAAAAGAGGGGGAGTATTAGACATGAGACGGAGAGATGAAGAGGGAGAAAAGAGGGGGAGTATTAGACACGAGACGGAGAGATGAAGAGAGAGAAAAGAGGGGGAGTATTAGACACGAGACAGAGTGATGAAGAGAGAGAAAAGAGGGGGAGTATTAGACACGAGACAGAGTGATGAAGAGAGAGAAAAGAGGGGGAGTATTAGACAAGAGACGGAGAGATGAAGAGAGAGAAAAGAGGGGGAGTATTAGACACGAGACAGAGAGATGAAGAGAGAGAAAAGAGGGGGAGTATTAGACACGAGACAGAGTGATGAAGAGAGAGAAAAGAGGGGGAGTATTAGACACGAGACAGAGAGATGAAGAGAGAGAAAAGAGGGGGAGTATTAGACACGAGACAGAGTGATGAAGAGAGAGAAAAGAGGGGGAGTATTAGACACGAGACAGAGAGATGAAGAGAGAGAAAAGAGGGGGAGTATTAGACACGAGACAGAGAGATGAAGAGAGAGAAAAGAGGGGGAGTATTAGACACGAGACAGACAGATGAAGAGAGAGAAAAGAGGGGGAGTATTAGACACGAGACAGAGTGATGAAGAGAGAGAAAAGAGGGGGAGTATTAGACACGAGGCAGAGAGATGAAGAGAGAGAAAAGAGGGGGAGTATTAGATACGAGACAGACAGATGAAGAGAGAGAAAAGAGGGGGAGTATTAGACACGTCACACGAGACAGGGTGATGAAGAGAGAGAAGTGAGTGAGTGTTGAGTCAGCGACCTTTGGGAACCCTTGACAACCTCCAGATGAAATTTATTACAACCCCCAGCAGATCACATTAAGAAAGATGGAGACATGCCTCCTGATGACAGCCAGATGCTCTCTGTGCAGGGTGGAGCGTCTAAGGACTAACATTATCTCTCTAATCAGCTCCTCATGGTTGACTGTGCATCACCCCAGTCCAAAGTACAGCAAAGTACAGAGAAGGTTGTCAAGATTATCAATGGTAATGAAAGCACTCGCCTACTACCGCGGAGACCCGCGGGTTCAATCCCCCGGTAGAGGTACTTCCGGCTTGGTCAGGCGCTCCTACAAACACAATTTGTGTTTGGGGGGGGGGGGGGGGGATAGCATGATCCCCCCACGCGCTGTGTCCTGTCGGCGAAACTCCTCGCTGTCTATAGGTGAAGAAAAAGCAGCGGCTGGCGACTGCACATGTATCGGAGGAAGCATGTGCTAGTCTATGGCTCTCCCCAGATCGGTAGAGGGGGTGGAGCAACCACCGGGACAGCAGGGGGAAATGGAAGATATTTTTAGTTGTGTTTAATTACTTCATGACTTTTTCCTCGTTATTATTTTTTATTATGTTCGAGCTGGGGGGGTAGGTTAAAATATGTATGTATGTACATGTAAAATCAATATTGTTTTTTTTATAAGTGTAGAGCAGGTCTGCTGTGCAGCAAAGTTTAATTGAATTAAACAAAACAAAAAGTTTTTTAATGAGTTTAATCGTGCCTAGATTAAGATGATGGAGAAGCGTGCGTCTGTCCGTCCATCTGTCTTCATTTATTTGTAGCCCACCCCCCGTGGTATTGAGTATTGATGTTTTCGTGTTGTATCGATAATATCAAAGTTAGAAATTCTAGCATTGTGACACCCCTATAGAGGAACTCTGTCGCAGTTCGCATCTAGGATCGGATATCAAGTCATAACGTTGACCTGCAGTAATGCTAGCCTGGGAATATCCATCTGGGACGGGGCGGGGTGGGACCCGCACAGCCTGTCCCAGTCACCCAGGATTTGCCCTCCAGACTTCAGCACCTTGCTCCCCATCATTACCTGGCCGTGTTTAGGAACAGCTGCCTCCCTCCTGCTGGGCATTATGCAACAGTGGAGTTTACAATGAAGGTGTAGAACACAGTACACAGTACAGGTGTGCCTGTAGACGCACAAACAACGACACGTAACCTCAGAAGGGTCGAGGATGAAGGCTCGCCAACTGTCCGCTCCTGTTCTCCTGCAGTTTACTACAAGAGTCGTTTGCAAACAGACAGCTCAGGGTGACCCGCTCATCCACTCGAGTGATGCTACCTGAGGTCAAGTCATGTCCCAGGGAATCCATGAGACTTTGTTTTTGTTTTGTTTTTGATTTTTTGAGTGTATACCCTTTCAGAGTGAAAGACGGGCGTCCCCAGGGCCTAACCAGTGTTGGGC
>NC_139629.1:35347317-35349817 GCF_964638095.1 Poromitra crassiceps
GCCAGATCTGACATAAGAAAAAGATACTCTGAATGTTACATGGAATATCTCTTGAACTCTATGGCCGATTCACTTTCCCCTCTGAAGGCTGGGGGCTTAGCAGGAGGTTCTCCAGTGTGATGGCAGCCCTTTCAGAAGCTAAATGGTAAATGGCCTGCATTTATATAGCGCTTTTATCCAAAGCGCTTTACAGTCAGTAGGTACATTCACCCATTCACACACCAATGGCGGCAGGTTACCACACAGGGTGCTGGCACACCAACAGGGGCAATTTGGGGTTCAGTGTCTTGCCCAAGGACACTTCGACATGCAGACTGGAGGAGGTGGGAATTGAACCACCAACCTCTTTTATCCAAAGCAATTAGTGGACGACCCGCTCTACCTCCTGAGCTACAGCCGTACTCCAGTCGTGAACTACAATGTCCTTTTGGAGACCAACAATTTATTGGGTGAAAACGTTTAAAGGACTTTGTGAAAAATGTAAATCGTTTTTGATTTGTGCAAGTTATCATGTTTACACCATGGATGTATTAAAAGAACTGGATAGGGGACGAGTCACGCCCACCCATGCATTCGGACGGAGGCTGCTCACTGGCGCATGAAGCCATCATGGGGGGTTTTTCTTCCTGGTTTTACTTCCTGACCATGCGGCCCAAGGCGAAGTGTGCATGTGTGCCATGACGTGTTCCAAGTTCAAGTTCAGCTTTATTGTCATTAAAGCAATACACAATTCCATGACGTGTCCCACCCCTCCCACCCATGGATTGCATTATAAGAAGGAAATACACCCGTATATGGCTCTTAGTGGCTTCTGAAGAAAAAATGACCCCATAAAAAAATATTTGATAATTAAAAGAGTCGTTTTATACTTTGAGTGACACCCGGAAAAAATTCCACTGGGTTTAACAGCTGCCGGGATCCCCATGCAAGTGGATGGGAATTTTCCTTTCTGGGCTGCATGGCGTCACGTGACTTGCAATACAGACCTACGCCAACATGTTCAAATGGCTTCACAGCACAGCGCTATTCCTGGGGGCTTGGTTTACACACACCCCCCCCCCCCCACCCCCATGATCACTAAGACTTGGGAGAACAATTTTCAATTGCCAAAAACCTTCGTTATTATTGTTCTCTGTGTGATTTTAATAAATTTCTGTGAGATTCCAACTTCCACCTTGTTTTTCTTTTGTCTTTATGCTCATGTAACAATAATACATTCATGCGACATCATTGCAGCAGCATGCATATTATGATAGTCCAGGTTAGCGTGATGCCAATGGCCCTGAGAGCATGAGCGGTGTATATGGTGCTAGGGGCCAGGGCAGTGACAGAGGCACACTGGGGTCAGTGCCTGGTCAGTGCCAGGGCAGTGACAGAGGCACACTGGGGTCAGTGCCTGGTCAGTGTTCATCTTCAGAGGCCTCAGCATGCTCACAGACACTCTAGCTAGCCCACTGTCTGTTAGGCATGGGTCGGTTTGAATATTTTGAAACCGGTTCGATATTCCCCCAAAAAACGTATCAAACCGGTATATCGAATTTTACAATTTCTTTTTTTTTTCTTTTTTTTAAGTGTAGCCTATAAATGACTGTAATGCGACTGCAGTTGGTGGCGATAATGCACCTCTAAGCTGGTATGCCAACCAGCGCTAACACTGAATAAAAATAAGCAGAACCAGCTTAACTTTTCTTCAAACATCAACATAATAAACAAAATAATACTTTTGCCTACTAGTGCAACTTGAGAAGAAGCTAATACGAAAAATATTGCAATCAGAATGGATTGGCACTATTTATTTTTTTTTGGGGGGGGGGGGGGGGTTTTCGGTTCGCACGTGATCAAACCGGTTTGGGCTCATACACCGAACCGAACCGGTAAAGGGAACCGGAAATCGACCCATGCCTACTGTCTGTGTTGACTCCCTTACAGTCAAATGACACATGCACAACATTTAGGCTCGGACAACCAGTCGTCATCCAGCAAGTAAAATAGCATATATAGCGGTATGAAATGAATTATGCCATAATCAATTTATCTTCATGGGCAAGAGTTTTGCTGCAGGGAATTTGACGCAGGAATTGGTCTTTCAGGCTCACACATTCACTTCTGTCTCCCCGCACAATGCAACAAGACTTGGCTATTAATTTGCAACAGGTGTTCATTTTTTCACCCTTCCTTGCATGTTCACCGTATGATCGTGTGCATGTGTTCCCTCTCACTCTGCTGCCTTCTGGAATATGTATTTGTGGAATTTATGCATTTGGCTTGGATCAGCCAGAGGGGAACAGCAGACTTTCCAACCACCACCAACACCAGCCTTCAACACCCATTTTTCACATGTTCTCTTGTAAATGTCCAAGGAGGTAATTAAAAACAGCTTGAGATTCAAGGGTATGGGATTATGAAAATAAAGGCTGTGAAAGCTGTGCCCTGTCAAAAGGTATGTTTTGTACACACAACCACCCACAGACACAATCACCAAGAACATGCCCCACAAGTT
>NC_139629.1:35352317-35425737 GCF_964638095.1 Poromitra crassiceps
ATCTAAATGTTAACTTAATGTATTCACTCTGACTATTTGCACACTGCACTCAGAAGCACTCCCTTCTGTGATCGCTGTGACGTCATAGTGATCAGTGATAGTGTGTGTAGTATCACATCTAATCACTGTGTTTCCCTGCTGTTGTGATGTCATAGTGATCAGTGATAGTGTGTGTAGTATCACATCTAATCACTGTGTTTCCCTGCTGTTGTGATGTCATAGTGATCAGTGATAGTGTGTGTAGTATCACGTCTAATCACTGTGTTTCCCTGCTGTTGTGATGTCATAGTGATCAGTGATAGTGTGTGTAGTATCACGTCTAATCACTGTGTTTCCCTGCTGTTGTGATGTCATAGTGATCAGTGATAGTGTGTGTAGTATCACGTCTAATCACTGTTTCCCTGCTGTTGTGATGTCATAGTGATCAGTGAGAGTGTGTGTAGTATCACGTCTAATCACTGTTTCCCTGCAGTAGCCCTGACTAAGCCCACTCGAAAAACACCCACCATACTGGATCAGGGCCAGCTCCCTGGTATCACCATGGCTGTCAGCAGGAACCTGCAGTCCAGCAGCAAGAGGGCTGTTCTAATTAGCATCTTTTCTGAAGCTTCTCTATAGATCTAACCCTGGTTGTATGCCCCCCCCCCTCAGTTTTCTCCACAATTGTAATTCCCCCTGCTGTCCTGTTCGTAGCTGTACATATGCAGTTGCCAGCGGCAGGATGTAGTGCGTGGGAGGATCACGCTATTCCCCCCAGTTCCCCTCCCCCTGAACAGGCGCCCTGACTGACTAGAGGAGGCACTAGTGCAGGTCAGACACTTAATCCGTCTTCCCACCCGCAGATATACAGCAAATTGTGCCTGCATGGACGACCAAGCCGGAGGTAACACGGGGCTCCGGGCTCGAACCTGCGACCCTCGTATTGGGAATCTACCCGGACGCCCCGAATTTATGCCTTTTTTTCTACTGCGTATTATAAAAGTAAACAATCTCATAAACATCTAAAATCTTGTAAACAATGCACAGGTTTTCAGTGACTCAACACAGGACAATGGTATATTCTGATGTGTAAACCTTTGGCTGTCTGGCCGGCCCAGAGCTCAGCATGTCTCTGCAGGGAGAAGCTCTGACATCCTTCAGCCTCTACACTGCCACACTGTCATCCTTCAGCCTCCACACTGCCACACTGTCATCCTTCAGCCTCTACACTGCCACACTGACATCATCCAGCCTCTACACTGCCACACTGACATCATTCAGCCTCTACACTTCCACACTGACATCCTTCAGCCTCTACACTGCCACACTGACATCATCCAGCCTCTACACTGCCACACTGACATCATTCAGCCTCTACACTGCCACACTGACATCCTTCAGCCTCTACACTGCCACACTGTCATCCTTCAGCCTCTACACTGCCACACTGACATCATTCAGCCTCTACACTGCACTGACATCCTTCAGCCTCCACACTGCCACACTGACATCCTTCAGCCTCCACACTGCCACACTGACATCCTTCAGCCTCTACACTGCCACACTGTCATCCTTCAGCCTCTACACTGCCACACTGACATCCTTCAGCCTCTACACTGCACTGACATCCTTCAGCCTCCACACTGCCACACTGACATCCTTCAGCCTCCACACTGCCACACTGACATCCTTCAGCCTCTACACTGCCACACTGTCATCCTTCAGCCTCTACACTGCCACACTGTCATCCTTCAGCCTCCACACTGCCACACTGACATCCTTCAGCCTCTACACTGCCACACTGACATCCTTAAGCCTCTACACTGCCACACTGACATCCTTCAGCCTCTACACTGCCACACTGACATCCTTCAGCCTCCACACTGCCACACTGACATCCTTCAGCCTCCACACTGACATCCTTCAGCCTCTACACTGCCACACTGACATCCTTCAGCCTCCACACTGTCACACTGACATCCTTCAGCCTCTACACTGCACTGACATCCTTCAGCCTCCACACTGCCACACTGACATCCTTCAGCCTCCACACTGCCACACTGTCATCATTCAGCCTCTACACTGCCACACTGACATCCTTCAGCCTCTACACTGCCACACTGTCATCCTTCAGCCTCCACACTGCCACACTGACATCCTTCAGCCTCTACACTGCCACACTGTCATCCTTCAGCCTCCACACTGCCACACTGACATCCTTCAGCCTCCACACTGCCACACTGACATCCTTCAGCCTCCACACTGCCACACTGTCATCATTCAGCCTCTACACTGCCACACTGACATCCTTCAGCCTCTACACTGCCACACTGCCATCCTTCAGCCTCTACACTGCCACACTGACATCCTTCAGCCTCTACACTGCCACACTGACATCCTTCAGCCTCCACACTGCACTGACATCCTTCAGCCTCCACACTGCCACATCCACACTGCCACACTGACATCCTTCAGCCTCTACACTGCCACACTGTCATCATTCAACCTCTACACTGCCACACTGACATCCTTCAGCCTCTACACTGCCACACTGACATCCTTCAGCCTCTACACTGCCACACTGTCATCATTCAACCTCTACACTGCCACACTGACATCCTTCAGCCTCCACACTGCCACACTGACATCCTTCAGCCTCTACACTGCCACACTGTCATCCTTCAGCCTCCACACTCCACCACACTGACATCCTTCAGCCTCTACACTGCCACACTGTCATCCTTCAGCCTCCACACTCCACCACACTGACATCCTTCAGCCTCTACACTGCCACACTGTCATCCTTCAGCCTCTACACAGCCACACTGACATCCTTCAGCCTCTACACTGCCACACTGTCACCCTTCAGCCTCTACACTGCCACACTGTCATCCTTCAGCGTGCCATCCACAGATTTGTGGTCCTCTTGAGCAGAGGATGAATAATTAATCAGCCTTCCACTAACAAAATGGGCTTTTAATTGTAGGGAGTCGTGTTTGACAACAACAACCGCAGCCTGGGCCTCGATGCAGCCAGCTGATCGATCTGATCCCTCGTCTTCAGCTTCGCCGGGCTGGGTTTCATCTGCACAGCGAAGCGGCAGGCAAAGACTCCTGAGCTCACAGTGATGTGCGACGAGGCCAGGATTATAGTTTTCACACGCCACTGGCATTTTACACAGACGCAAGAATTTAAATCAGCTGATTAATTATCCTAGCGCTGACAGACAGTGTCGTCGAGAGTTAAAAGAGAAGGTATGAGGAGGGGATACTACTACTGTAGTGTGTTCAAGCTGCTGCAGATAGACAGTTTATCTGCCACCAACTTTGGTCTTGTACGCTTATATTTCATACTCGACAAAAACAACAACATAACCATGCAACCTTTCAACGACAACGCAACTCCAGCCAAGTCTAAATGGCCCTCAGAGGTCATTCAAGATCGATTGATTAATAATCAGATTGTCAATCTACAGTATAGCATATTCTTGAGTTACAAAGTCATATTGTTCTCAATCGAAAAGCAGTTTTCTTCGCAAAAAACTGAATTCTCTGAACAATTTATTGTGTGTACCATATGACTCATGTTTAGACTATGTCTCTATAGGCCTATGTGTGTATATGTAGGCTATGTATGGATGTATGTATGTATGTATGTACTGTATCTATGTATGTATGTATGTATGTATGTATGTATGTATGTATGTATGTATGTATGTATGTATGTATGTGTATGTAGCCTATGTATGCATGTATGTAGGCTATGTATGTATGTATGTATGTATGTATGTATTTTTTTTTTCATTCATTCATTCATTCATTCATTCATTCATTCATTCATTCATTCATTCATTCATTCATTCATTCATTCATTTATTTAATGTCATCTATGTTGTAGCCTATTAGTAGCCTATATCAAAATGTTAGTTTACTCAGTTGGTATGCATAATTGCATATTAGTTGTGTAGTTACTGCAGATTGTACAGGCTAATCGCCGAAAATGAATCACCCTCACAATTCGTGATTAAAAACAGCTGTTGACATGACATTGAGAAGTCACCTACGTCGACTAGCGTTACCACAGCCTGCTGCTGGTTGACAAGTGAAAAAAGCAACATATTCAAAAAGAGGCAAACATCCTTTCAACTCAGTCAGACGATGCAACAACGCAGCCAAGAGCTGCAACACACAGCCGAACATTTTGATGGAAACCCGCAACGCCCGGTGTAAAGCCCGAACATGTCAACATAGCCGGCTTACCTTTTTTGCATGTTATTCTAATCAGTTGGGTGTCGGTCACAGGAATAGTTATCCAGCTCTTACATGTCGGCCGTCATGTCGTCGAGACCCGCGGCTGTTTATCTGTCGAGAAGGTAAACAAGACGCTCCTAAAACATTACTAGAAATATAACCCTCAGATGTCGCCTGTAATTTCGCGGTGTTCCTTGTTCTCCGTGTCCTCCTCCGTGACTCCGTCTATCCCCCGCTGCGTTTCCAGAGTGCCGTTAGTCTGATCGCAGCTCACCGGGGAGCAGAGCAGCAGAGATGGGGTCCATCACATCACGGCGGGGGAAACGCAGTTTGGTTTGGAGGCTGCTGCCGCCGGTGATGCTGCTGCTGCTGCTGCTGCAGCGTTTGGTCCATCGAGGCATGGGATGAGAGAGGTGGGGGGGTGGGGGCATCTGAGGGCCCATGCACGACAAAACAGCCCATGCGCTGGGGGACCGAGAATTAACTCGTTGGCCCTGAGAATCATGGTGGTTGATGCGTCATTGTGCACACAGACAGACGCGTCATAATACATAATGTTACAATTGTGTGCTGCTGCTGCTGCTGCTGCTTTTTGATCGCCTAAACCGAGGCGAGTAAATAGCGTCAAAAGACTTTAATCTGTGAAATTATTTGTGTGACAGACAGATTTGTTTGTTGACACAGCGCAGACACACACACACACACACACACACACGCGCGCACACGCACACGCACACGCACACGCACGCACACACAACACACACACACACACACACACACACACACAGACGCACACACACAGACGCACACACACACACACACACACACACACACACACACACACACACACACCCACACACACACACACACACACACGCACACATGCACACGCACACGCGCACACACACACACACACACACACACACACACACACACACACACACACACACACACACACACACACACACACACACACACACACACACACACACACACACAGAGAGAGAGAGAGAGAGTGAGAAGAGAGAGAGAGAACAGTGTGGGTCCACCACCAGCAACTGTGTTAATGAATAGCCTAGCTAATCTCCAGTTTGAAATCAAACTGACAATAGGGAAATGCCCAATAGGACAAGCATTAAGGATGGTTGATTGGATAAGACCGTGACTAATAACTTCTGCATCTGATCCAAGAATGGATATCTGAGCCCAGCCAGAAGCGGCCAATGGTTGAATTGTAAGCCAAGATATTTTTTTTGTAGGAGCGTGTCCTTTTCCAAAGGGCTGATCTGAGTTATCTGACAGTTATCTCCTCGCATATTGTCTCCCAACAAGCCAGCCAATTAGTTCAGCTTCCCAGCCAGCGCAGCTATTTGCACTGTGGGCGCAAGGGTGAAGAAGCTGCACCTGCACGGTGAGATTTCACTTGTCTGAGGCTGGGCTGGCTGTTACACGATCTGCCTTTGGGCTCCAGTAGATGATTGAGATGTTAGTAGAGGACATTCATTTTGTCTTTCAGACGCACTGCCAACACTGCCAGGACGGGGGGGGGGGGGGGGGGGGGGGGGGGGGGACTGTGACACGTACGCTGCCAGGCTCAGGGAGAAGCCCTTCAGATAGCCGGCAGGATCATGGGGCTGCGTGTCTGTGAATGTGTGTCAGACAATGAATGACCTTGTCCGGATAGAGATGTGGAAGATATGAGATATAGGACACAATAGTCCACCAAGCCTCTCGATCTCGACCAAGACTGAGAGTGATTCATCAAAGATGTGGCATCAGTGGTGACGTGAGACGTGTCCTTTGCATACATGATGACTTGACCTAGAAGAAATGTGGGTTTTATACACAGACACCATTGAAAATAGGAAAATAGAGATTTTTCGATCAAGGGTGTGTGTGAGCTGTTTATCTGGTAATGGCCAGTAAACTTTTTTGCAGAATTGACTTCTTGAGCGACCTTAAAATGTTCCAAAGATGCACACTGCCAGATAATTGTCATTATAATTGAGAAATGGTAGACCCAGGGGTTGCTTCACTGCATTTGAAAATACTATAAGAGCAACAGAGTTAAACCGTATTTAACAGCTTTAAAACGTGTTATTTATTATTTTTCTCCTTCAATAAAGCTCTCCCTGGAATAGCTATGGGATAAGCAGACCATATATAATTGCACCAGCCGCCTGTTTAAATTTAGCTTAAATTATCAAGATGAAACTATCATGTCATTTGGGAGAAAGATAAGGACGTAGAAGAACTATTCCCAACAACTTTTAATTGCTCTCGCAATTTATCTTCCGTGTTTGCATATTTTATCACACTTTATTATAGCCTATAGCCCATTTAGTATAAGCAGTAATCTCAAGTGAAAGTTGTATTGTTGCCCTATTCGATTCCCTGTGCAATAAGAGAGAGTTTGTAACTGATCCTATTGAGAGTTACAAGGTGGTGACGTCGGCAGACAGAGGGCAAACAGAGGGTTCCTCTCTGCTTTTTCCTCGTCATCCTCCTATGCTTCATCCAATGAGTGTCACATGGTATGTGGTGAGTGTTTTGGGATGTTGGGAGGAAGAAGCTGTTCACCATTAACTGCCAGGCCCCGATGTGTGCTGCTATACATTAAATTAGTCGTTGACAATCTGTTTTAGGGAACAATTCCCATATTCAGAACCCATTCCAGGCCTAATGAGCTGTCTGTCACATGCTCCCAAAGTATTCCTTGTCAAGTGCGTGTGTGTGTGTGTGTGTGTGTGTGTGTGTGTGTGTGTGTGTGTGTGTGTGTGTGTGTGTGTGTGTGTGTGTGTGTGTGTGTGTGTGTGTGTGTGTGTGCACGCGCGTGCGTGCGTGCGCGTGTGCGTGTGTGTTGTTTTCACTCTCCATGTTTTTAAGAGCTAGCAATGCTTCTGCAATGTGGATATATGAACCAATGCCGCCCCTGTATCTGAACATAGCCTTCTGAGCCATCATGGGTCCCCTTTTAACTGGTAATCAAGCATGCATGTTCTGTAAACAAAAATAAACAATGAGGAACTTAACAGATGGAAAATAAAGAACCAAAATACAATTCAACCAGCGGATCCCATCTGTAATGGATCAGTTGTCACATACTTGCCACATGTAAAACCAGTAGAGTAAATCCCCAGCACCACAAATATTCCACTTCAAAATAATTAAGATTTGCCATGACCTACCTAAAGAATTAGTATGAGTCAAACATTCCACATGTGAAATGTAAAATGTCATTGCACCGCGTGCCCTTTCTAAGCTCTGTTCTATGGCATGAGTTTCCCTAAACACACAGCGAACATGCCCGCCGGCTTACATAACTGGGTTCTTCCTGTGGAGGCTTGGCATTGAAATGCAGACTGCTCCTCATGCTTTTACCCCCAAGATGTCACGCCAATTATTTGTCTCTGTGGGAGCAACCTATTTGTGGAAGATCTTCTTAAAATAAGAGGATGGAGTCACGGCCGCTCTAGATCCTATCTGCTTCCTGAGTGGACAGTTTACGCGGGCACGTGTCCCCTCCCGCCGTGACAGCCGCCGGGCCCACTAACTACGGCCGTGGAAAGGTAGTGACGTCGCGGTCGCCGTACAGCCGCAGTCTCTTTCGCTCTGTCCTCACCCCTGCCGAGTGAATTCAGTCCCACCCTGTGCATCTCTGCGTCTCCATTTTGGTCATTTAAACAGATTTTTTTTACAACTTGCCTAAGGCTCTGTCAAACATGAATTCCAACCGTTCCTCTGCCACTATTATTATCACACAAACACACACATGCATAAATGTGCACGCACACAATATTCATCTTCTGTTGTCAGATATTATTGCTATTCCCATATAAATGGGAAGTGTGCATCAATCTAATCATGGTATAGGCATAGATATTATATTACTAATAGATGGGTCACCGCAGGCTCTGCCAATTCTAACAAATGGTAGCAGCAAGTCTCCTAGATGGGCGTGGTCAACCATTGACTCAGGTCCGCATGTCTGGGAACGCCCACAAAATGTTAAACGGCTGGCGCGCGAGTGGGGTAAAACCGCCCATATATCTCATGGGCTGACTCACCAAAAGACGGTGCTGCGGCTCTAAACTACAGGTTTGGGGGTTCTAGAGCAGAACACAAGACGTCTGCTCAGATGTGCGTTTACTGCGGTGGTTAAATCCCCGATCGTGTCTGCCTGGGCTGGGCTATCAGCTAATTCTAACTTTGATGAATGGATAGAAGGGGGGTTTTTACCCCACCCTGATCCCGCCCCCAGCCAGGCTGAGCCAGCTAAACCAGCGTCTATGACGAGACGTGGCCTCAACCGATGGGCAAAACGCGATGCAAAAAGGACAGGAAGTGAGTGAAGTTGCGGCCGTCTTGCTTGAAATCCCATCGTCTTTGCTATATAGGCCTACACATTGCACGTTTGTCCTCAGTGTCTGTTCTGTTCCCTCCATTTTCAAGACCTTTTATGTTTAACACAAAGGTCATGTGTTAATTAGCTGACTATAGTAAGTGGATACCTCTCTTTCTGGCTTTGCTGTCATCAGGTTTCACACAGTAATCCAGATCATTGACTTCAATATGCACAGCAAAGCAAAGCAAACAGAATAAATTGGATTTAGTCTGCCTTTTCTTTTTAATTATTATTATTATAAACAATAGTGCTTTCCACCACATGAAATTGCAACGGCATCACATGTGGAGCAAAGATGTACTACTTGGCAAAGGCTGCACCACCCCATTATTCTCCTCGTTCGGCCACAACTGAAAAGCAACTCCAGATGTGAAATCCTGAACCGGATCACAGCAAGATAATATAACATTCTGAACAACATTATTAAACAGGTTGACAAAGATACTTTGCGATGGGATAGAGAGGCAGTGGGTTGGCAGGGGGGCAGCTGACTGAGAGGAGGTTATAGGTGGGCGAGTGGTGCTTCATCACAATCCATGTGTTAGAGTAATCAATGACCACTCACACTGGTGGAGGAAAGAGGGACCAAAGAGTGAGTGTGAGTGCCAGGCATGTCAGCTAAAAGCACTGAAGGAGAGAGATGGGGACCCGGGTGGCGGGTGGGTGCATTGGACGGAGGGGGGGGGGGGGACTTAAAAAAAAGAGTGAGAACTGTGGTGAGAAAGGCCTAGAGATTAACTAAGCAGATGATTATTTAAAGGAACACTCCGCCCATTTTCAACCAGCTTTGTATCATTAGAACATCAGTAGTATATCAGAAAACTGTCAACTGTTTTGAAGTCTGTTATTTAATTTGACAGTTATTGAGTGTTAAAGTGTGGACCAGTGACATCACTGGTCCACACTAACTCAAATTAATAACTCATCAACTCAAATCAACTCTCAATAACTGTCAAACATTCTGTCATTCATCTAGTTTGACAGTTATTGAGAGTTGATTTGAGTTAATGAGTTATTAATTTGAGTTAGTGTGGACCAGTGATGTCACTGGTCCACACTTTAACACTCAATAACTGTCAAATTAAATGACAGACTTCAAAACAGTTTACAGTTTTCTGATATACTACTGATGTTCTAATGATACAAAGCTGGTTGAAAATGGGCAGAGTGTTCCTTTAAGCACTTGGTTGACAGGAGGAGACGTGCATAGAAGAATATGGAGACCATGTTAGTGTTTGGAGAAGCTGGGGAGCCTGCACCGCTCTCTCCTGTGTCATCTGTCTTTCAGTGACTGGATCAAGAGGCGGGCATCTAATTATTAACATAATCATATTTTGTTATGACCAAACAAAAAATGTGTTCTCCTTCTTTCACAAGTTTTATTTTTAACGCCTTGTACCTGAACCTAGAGCCTCCTGCCTCTATGGTTGGGTCAAATCTCAGTCAGCTATGGTTCTATTTTAAAAGCAGCACCAGTCTTTTAAAGCTGGCAGCGTTCAGGCAGCACCGCAGATGGCTTTGTGAAACTAGCCCCAACGCCTGAATTCATGTTTGGAAAAACAGGAAGCGCTGCTGGGACGAAATGCTTTCAGAATAGCAGAGCTTGATCTCTCCCGGTGTGTGGAGGCAATCTATCGAAAGCAGAGAGTGATTTTGAATACATTAAATTGAGCCAGAGACGGATTCACGAGTCCTGCATGCAAACAACGCCGGTGAATAAAACCCTGCAGTAGGCCATGCATCAACGCTTCTAACTGCTTTACATTGGATTGATAAAAGATGAACTTAAACCTCAGGGGCAGGCGAGTCAAAGATGTGTAAAAGACGATAGACGCGGCTATTCTGGCCATCGGCTAATTGCATTGTGGGTGCTCTGATATGCACCAGCTTAATGAACATGTGCTGAGTGAGGTCAGGCAGAGGACATTCTTAACCAGACCATGAACACATGGTTATATAGGACTATTATACTGCTCCATTGTGCCCATCTCTTCTGTATCCCTCCTTTGCACAGAACTCTACTATCATCACATCATCGGTGTAGGATTCTGAGAAGGCTTTCAGTCTCCAATCCAATTCTATATTCCTCTCATTCACAATAAACAGTTGTAGACAATTAAGATCCTCAATTATCCCATCAATCATGTGACAAAACGACAAAACATCAGCCTCACGCAAAACAAAGCAATCCATCATGAGCGGGAAAGTCATCAATCATTCACCGAATGAGCAACTAATAAAGCTGAAGTTCGTTATTTTCAGGTCAAGAGAGGTGAATTACGGAAGTTTTCCTTTTAGCCAGCTTGGCAATAGTTAGTATGAGCAATTCCACTTTTTAAATGATTGCACCATTTATAGATGAATATTTCATCAGAATATGTTCTCAAAATGTCATGATTTGGAGCCTGGAGGTACAGCGTGTCAGACTGAAATCGATTGATATTTAAAATTCAATTGATATACCAGAGTAGTAGATCATGCATTAGACACGTTAGCGAGATCAGCCGAACAATTGCAGCGTTTGAGGCTTTTTGTCGCCCTGGTGAGCGGCTCTGATCTCTTGCTGCTCTCTGTGGTTCCGGGCCTCCAGCAGCAGGGAAGAGAGCGACATCACCGACCGACCGACTGACTGTCTGTCTGTCTTCCCAAACCCTTCCCTGTGTTTTCATTATCAGAAAATTCACGGGAAACACAGGAACTTGCAGAGCACAGAGGTCTCAGCGGCCCGAGGTGGACCAATTGTTCTGTGTTCGGTGTCTCTGGAGCTCAACATAATTTGATTCGATGCAGCTACTTCTGTCTGAAGGGAAACGAAGACAGTAGACGATGGCTGGGAAAATGACTTTAATAGTGCCCATTTCAGACAAGTCCAATCGACATGAGAACATCATTATTAACTTGGATCATGTGGGATGATAAGTCGTGTGTGTGTGTGTGTGTGTGTGTGTGTGTGTGTGTGTGTGTGTGTGTTTATATATTAGATTATAATATTTATAGTGTTCTCATCTGTCTCTTTCCAGCTAAATTGTCTTCATTGGCCAGAAACCAAGTGCTATTTCACCCCCTCTATTAATTTATGCCTAAAATATCAGGAATTGCCAAATGTATTATTATTCTCAATACCTGCTCACATGCCCTTTACTAGCAGCTTAAACCCAACGCACAAAGTTATTCACACACACCAGCATATTCCTGTGAGGACTTATGTGTAGGCTATTTTGTTTTATATCTGTAAATGAAATGCATGTTTTTTATAGACCTGTCTGTCAATATAATTACTACTATTGTGTCTACTGTGCAATTAATGTGTGCGTCATTGATGACCAATACATTCAGTTTTTTGGTTCAGTACGAAGGTAAAGTCAGGAGAGGGTAGCACATTTTAGCTATGACTGATTTGTTTTTGAACAGCACTAGAAATTATGCACGGGTTTAGAAAAACACTGCAACCGGCCCAACTTCATAACACAGAACTCCCAGACTCACAGGCTTATTCTGCCATCTGTTGGACTTATATTTAACTGCAGCAGTGTGTGATCGGGGATGGAGCTTCACTATCAGATAAACTGGATTGTATAACTCCCCATCCCAAAACACTACAACTGCAGCACAGCCTCTCACTGAACATGCTAGCTAGCAAAGACTGCTAAAGTTAAACAAAGCAAACTGACACGAGTACTAAATAAAGAACAAACGTTTGGGACAAGGCCCGATATGTTAGAGGATAGTTGCAGATGATGTCTTCAATCTGATCTACCTGGAGCTCATACTGTAACTTGTTCAACTCATCTAACCATAGTCTAGAGAGAATGAACATACAGGCCTAATATTGGAGTTAATTTACTGGATTGTATTTGCCTGAACTACTCTCAAAACACCCAGGCTATATGCCTATAGCATAATATTCAAATCAGGCTACATAAGATATACATTTAATTTTTCTATAGGATAAATGTCTACGTTGGGCCTGTTCGGCTATACTGTGATCTATTCTCCTAAAGGGGTTTTCTGTTAATCATTTCAGGCCTGCTATTATCTCCCTTGGTAGTGGTAGTATCAGCGTAGGCGGGGCTGACCCGGAGGGGCGGGGCGATTGAAAGGTCAAAGTTGAATGAATTTTGTCTTTTGTGCTAGCAGAAGAGTGGAGTCCGACCGAACAGCCGTGTCTCTTCCCTCTTCCCCGAATCCTTTTAAAACTCCCTCCCGAACCTCTCCCCTTCCACCCTTGCCACCCTACCCTCCCCCTGAACACACTTCAAGGGACGGTTCGGGTAAGAATGCACCGACACGGGGCTTTTTTCTTCTTCTTCCAGAGTGAAGGACAGTGCTAACTGTGCGCCTCACTGAGCTCCCTAGGCCGCGGCTCTCCAAGGATACGACTATTTACTGGAGCGGATGATGCTAACGAAACGCATTAGCGAGCTGTTTATGGGAAATTAGCTCACTGTTCTGTCCGATCACGTGTTAGCTAGACAGCGCTGATCAAGTGCATTTTACAAGGGAGATAGTTAAATGGAATGTGCATACTTAACGCTACTACGTGGCTAGATAAGTACGAATTTCAGAAATTAGACCTGTAACTTGGCTAGTAAACAGAGCTAGCGTCAACTTGCTATGATGCTCCCCGTAGCTCGTTAGCGTTAGCATTTATTGAACGAGTGCTCCGAAATGGGATTTGCGACGTTGTCCCAGGAGCTTGCTGCTGTAAATGTAGCGCGATGCTAATTGAAATGTAGCATTAATAATGCAACCTAGCTATATATTGGCAGCTACATTATCTTATGTCGAGGCTATGATAACAATGTAACGGGGATTTGTTTCCACAGCTGTACCAGAACATACATTTGGTCTCGGTGAGACAGTGGGTCATTGTGCTAAGTGCTAACGGGAATCGGTGGTTATTCAACTTGGGCTAGCCTAACGTGAATTATAGGCATGGAACGTCCTATTCTTTCAAAATGGCCAATGTTATGAAAGCACAGTGGTCATTCTAGCGGCAACACGCAAAACAACTGCTAGTTGGCAGTGCACACAGGACATCTCGGCTGATCTATTCGGAGATGGTGACTGACTGGATAACTCATGCCCTTAGCCATCATGTCGTGGATCTGCACTGTTGTCACTTTTTTTTGCATTAAGCAGCAAGCACATATCTTCTGTTTTGTTGAGCTAGCCACCTCACAATTTCCTGTGCCCCTGATAACGTTTTACTCTCTTGCAGACGTGACCTCTGTGACCAAAGATTCACACTTGTTCTACACCAGTTTACACTCTGGATTCTGCCGCTATGGACACGGGTGTGGTTGAAGGAGGACTTAATGTCACCTTAACCATTAGGCTACTCATGCATGGGAAGGTGAGTCTGTGTGCATGAGTTGTTTAAAAACTGTTGTGCGCATAATACTAGAGCAGCAAAAAAAAAATCTCCAGGGGGCCATACTGACTTACACAAAGTAAGCGAAGGGCCACACATTGGAGATCATACCTGCCAACACTCCCAATTTTCACGGGATTCTCCCACTGTTATTGTTAATTTCTCTCCCCATATAATAGTGATACAAATCCAATGGCCGTAGCAGATGAGACTTACTAACATAATTCTGCCTTTTATTGAGTTTGTGGGGGTTGTTTTGTTTTTCTTTGAGGACGTTGGGGGGGGGGCCGGATTGAGATGGTTCAGGGGCTGTGTCCGGCCCTGGGGCCGCATTTTGCCCATGTTGTACTAGAGGCTAGTGTGAATTTAAAAAAAACCCACTTCAGGCTTATTCAGCTTGTCACAATTAGGCGTGCCGATATCGCTTCATCACACATTTCTGTTATTTTACTTGCAGGAGGTTGGAAGCATCATTGGCAAGGTAAGCTTTTATTTCTTTGAGATTGATCATGATCCTACAACCTTTTTCGTTTGGTTTGTAAATATCGCCTGTCTGTGCTGTCTCTGCAGAAAGGAGAGTCCGTTAAGAAGATGAGAGAGGAGGTAATATTTATGTCTTTAGTTGCTGAAGAGCTGGGGTCAAAGAAATTAATGTGACTAGATTCCTGCATTAGCAAAACTGTACACGGTTCAATAACTTTGTTCCTTATCTAGCCTAATTATGTAGGCCAGTGTTGTTTCTGTGACATTCATTGACTCATGCATCATAAGCTAATGATGGGACTGACCTCATACTTCCTGCAGTCTTGACAAGTGTCTGTTCTTGCTCTCGTCCGTGCAGAGCGGCGCCCGAATTAACATCTCAGAGGGGAACTGTCCTGAGAGGATCATAACTCTTGCGGGACCCACCACCGCCATCTTTAAAGCTTTCTCCATGATCATCGAGAAGCTGGAGGAGGTTGGCGCTGCTCAATGCTCACTACACTACACTTTAAATTAGGGGTTGCAGGACTCATTGATTTTTTCCCAAGTTGAACTTTCTATCAATAAAGGCGAGTCAATGTTGACTAGTCGTCTCGCTCGCCGAGTTGGTGATAGAAGCCCACGATGCGGGAGGAATGTAAACAGAAACGCAATCATAATGGCTTGGGAAAACTCTGCAAGTAATATGAGCAGAGACTTACTGCTAACAGTTCGATGTAACGTGACTGTAATGTGTCCAGAGTTGTTTCATCATTCTGCTCTCACTGCAACTCCTGCCCGCCGCACCAACTGGAAGAAGCTGGCTAAACTTTTGATAGAAACCATCTGAATATTTTATTGTGTATTCTCCTGTTCCTTAACCAATCGTCTTCTCCTGGCTCTGCATCCCTCGTATTTCCTCATCTGTCAGCTCTTTGGGCATTTCACCGCGGGCCACACCGCACTGTCAGAGGATCAGCTGATCCCTGTGACATGAGTAAACCATGAAACCGCTCGCAAACAATAAAAGTACTCCGACGTCAAGACAAACAACGAATGTGCAAAGCCACAGTGCTCTAAGCCGAATACCGTTGCTTACTATGATTAACGATAAATCTAGGAAAAGACAAAAGATGAGAAGAGCAGCTCTGGCAGGCTGCTGCCTATAGGGCGGCGCAAGTCTCAAACCACCGCGTGCCGACTAGTAGGCGTCGACATATGGTAGTAGCATCGCCGACGAGTCTATGCAACCCCTCCTTTTAAATGAGTGTTTACAGTAATAAAATGAACAGCATTACATGTTTCTTAACATTTTCTAAGTATTCTTGTCTCGCCTTTTCCTCTCCAGGACATCAGCAGCTCAATGACTAACAGTACGGCCACCAGCAAACCACCAGTCACCCTGCGCATCGTTGTGCCTGCTAGCCAGTGTGGCTCGCTCATCGGCAAGGGTGGCTGCAAAATCAAGGAAATCAGAGAGGTTTGCTGCTACGATGAATTTCTTTCTGAAATCTGAACCAGTGTCATAATCAAAGCAATGCTCTCACACAGCGACCTGGGAGAAGTCATCCACGGCACGCCCTAATCTTCTCATGACTACTGCAACTCCCTTCTTTCTGACATCAACCAAAAGTCACTCTCGCCTCCCGACTAGCTCATCCCTTTAAGACCGCGTATGACGTGGGTTGCGGTCTTAAAAGGATACACACAAATGAGGGATATACACGCGAATGCTGCATCAGCTTTCAAAGGGTTAATTCAGAAAGCAGCAGCTAGGCTTTTTCACATGACATCACATCACCCCAATCATCATTGGCTCACTGTTCTGTTGAGAATCGATTTTTAAGATTTTACTGATCACTTTTTAAACCGTGTTTGGATCTGGCTCCAAGCTACATAACATATGTTGATCCCATATGAGCCAGTGCAGCGTGCCTTAGATCGTCAATTTGGGGTCCTTCTGGCCATTCCAAAGTCTAAACCAGTGGTTCCCAAACTGGTCCTTGGGGCGCCGCCTGGTGGTCTGCCAGAGCATTGCTTTTTTCCCCTTACATAATACACAGACATTAACCCTGAGGAGTAGGCTTGGGTTGATTTTCCGAAATCTCGCAATATTCTGTAAATATCACAATTTTGGAAATGTACTTGAAGAGGCTGTAGCGGGCTCAGTTTTAAAGCCAGAGTGAAACTAGAAGACATGGAAGTCATGGAAGGTGGCTACACAATGCTCCAAAGTTAGGCTAAATTTTGGCAAGAGTGGGAAAAAAACCATTTTCAAAGGGGTCGTCTTTCACAGACTAATGTTGGCAGGTGTCTGTTTTGAACCAGTAGCGTTACGTTTCTGATGCTATTGCATGGTTTAATTATTTTATTTTATTTTATCGGGAAAATAATGCTGGTATCCGCAGTGTAAGCCTACGTTCACACAGTCAAAAGACAACAAGACTGACCTGAGTCACTTAGGGGGGAAAAGATCAGATTCGAGCACTAAGGTTTGCTGTGTGAACTAAGTGGTCCCTGAGGAATTTGGTTTGGTACATAGTGGTACTTGTTCTGAAAAGTTTGGGATCCCCTGGTCTAGACCATGTCTAGACTATGTCTAGACTAAAGGTGGCTGTGCTTTTTTCATCAGGACGCCTCGGCTTTGGAACAACTTGCCTGAGGAGATGAGGCTAGCGCACAATCAGTGACTTTTTTAAAGTCTTTTATCATAACTATCTTAATGTTATCTTACTTTTGTTCTATTATTTGTTTATTTTGGTTTTCATTTTAGGATTATACCACTGTTGACTGTTTCATGTTTGCTCTTTAATCCCAGTTATTGTTGTTTTAGTGTCTTTTAAATTCATAATTGTATTATATTGAGTATTCTGCTTTTATTGTCTTTCAAGGCACTTTGTAAACACAGTTTTTAAAGCTGTGCTATATTATTATTATTATTAGCCTGCGCTATCCTAACTCCTGCTGTGTGTCTGTGTCCTCAGTCGACAGGAGCTCAGGTACAGGTAGCAGGGGACATGCTGCCCAACTCAACAGAGCGTGCCATCACCATTGCAGGGACCCCACAGTCCATCATTGAGTGTGTCAAGCAGATCTGCGTTGTCATGCTCGAGGTAGAGACCCTCTATTCAATCTATTGCTGCTATGACTGCTTTTCACAGGGTTCCCTCGGGACCTCGAAATCCTTGAAAGTTTGTGAATTGGAGAGAAAAAACATTATTATAAAGATTCTCATTGTTGTATAGGTAATTTGATCAGTGTTTCAAACTAGGCCGTGTTGGGTCCTTGGAATTTAAGGGAATTGGGCCTGGGAAGTTGTTGAACTTGATGTTTGGAGAAGGTGTGGGATTGCCCGTTAATTACTTTGAATTATTTTTCTGTAGCCAATGGTGGATATTTCTCTTTTCTCAGTCCCCACCAAAGGGAGTGACCATCCCTTACAGACCCAAACCCTCAGGCTCTCCTGTCATCTTTGCAGGTGGTCAGGTGAGCATCCGATGAGTTAGTTTGCTTCTTTGTGTTGTGCTTTTAGAGGTTGACACTGTTTGAGTCTTGTGTTTTTGGAGAGAGAAATTCCCACCATGTCTATGGAAGCAGGTAAAAGGCATCTGTCCATCATACTAGCTCCCTGTGTCTGCAGCAGGCCTGGGCTTTTGTTCTTGTATCAGACCAAGGACAGAGGTGTGATGGATACCTGATGTGTGCGTTAGGTGTGGCTCTTTATCACACCCCTCCTAAGTGCTGTTCTCTCCTTGCAGGCTTACGCTGTCCAAGGACAGCACGCCATTCCACAGCCTGATGTAAGTGAAGGTCCCTCTGTAAGTGATCCCATATATTTGCAAGTTCGGTCCTCCTGGGTAGCCACCATGACACCTTCTCATTTCCATCCCTGTGACTCATGTTTGTTTGTCTGTCTGTCTGTTTTTCCTCCCAACCACCGCCTCTCATTGACATTCATGTAGACGTCTCAAAGATGACTAGTTTTAAAATGCTAACATGGACTTTTTTCTTTTTAGCCCATCCCCCCTTTTTAACCTTTCTAGGCTAATGCACGGGTCCCATCTTCCGTTTCATATTTTCCTCTCATTATCACTAAAACTATATAGTATATAACTCAATTTAATAAAATGTCTGTTGTAGCATTTTCCCCATTCATGATTTCCTCTGCTTGTCCTTTCTCTCTTGCCTTCTGTATCTCTTCCTCCGTTGTTTAAACAGCTTACCAAACTTCACCAGCTGGCCATGCAGCAGAGCCCCTTCCCCATTGCACCTAGTAACCAGGGCTTCCAGGGTAGGTGGACAGACTGAAAGCAGGAATGTGATTGCTGTAGATTTGCGTTGGTTCCACTGACTCAGACATCATACTCATGACATCATACTCACTGACTCAGACATCATACTCACTCATGGGGGTTTCTCTGTATTTCTCTGCAGCTGGGATGGATGCCTCTGCACAAACTGGCTCCCACGAGCTTACCATTCCAAACGATGTAAGTCCCACCGATTTCTCTCTGCCGGTTTACTTTTTTGCCACCATTCACCAGCTGCTTGTTGTTGGCTTGGCAGAGGAGCCATGCTGCCTGTTTTCACGTGTATTTTTGTCATCTACTCTCCCTGCTGCCTACCAGCGCTCCTCTGGAGGGAATGAGTTATGCGGTGGTGTTCTCACAACATGTTCTCTCCTCCCCTCAGCTTATTGGCTGCATCATTGGCCGTCAGGGCGCTAAGATCAACGAGATCCGTCAGATGTCAGGGGCTCAGATCAAGATTGCCAACCCTGTGGAGGGCTCCACTGACAGACAGGTCACCATTACCGGCTCCCCCGCCAGTATCAGCCTGGCTGAGTATCTGATCAATGCCCGGTAAGAGACCGCATGCTAGCGCAACACATCCATCGCTGCTCTGTAAGCTGATAGAAACGTACAGTGACTGTGAGCTCAATACGTTTTCTGATACGGACTCGCTGATGTTTTAGGTCTGACTTTAATTTACTGTGGAGCTGAAATGACTAAATTCAGCCATTGTCTGCTTTAATTTGACGGTATCAATACTTAAAAACAACTGTTTTTCTTTTTCTAACAGCTTCTCAGTGTTTTACTCGTTACGATTATATTCAGTACTAGTCCAATCAAGCCAAAGCCTTTACCCTCAAAGTCACTGTCAGTTCAAATCCAAAGTAAAACACCAAGGAGTGTATCGCTGTCCAAACATTTAAGGAGCTCACTGTATGACCACACGTATTTTGAGTAACTATATTTGAACTTTTAATTTGTTTCTTCTCGTTAGGCTCTCCTCCGAAGCTACTGGATTGGCAGCCAACTGACAAGGAGGATCTTCATCAGCACCTAACGTAACCCCTGCCCCTACTTTTTACCAAGAGGTCCCTTACTGAATTTAATGCAAAAACCAAGTACTCTGAACTCACCGTTTTCCGCTCTCCTTTGGTTAGACACCTACTCAGCTGTAATTACATCATCAGTATATTGGTATTTTATTTATTTATTATGTTTTGAAAATTCCCTTTGCATATAGTTTTTAAAGATATTTTCTTCTGTTGTATTTTTTCTTCTCATTTTGCTGTACATCCGTATGACCTTATTGATATAGCTGAAACGTTTTGGAAAAATCTGAAAAGGCATAAATGGTGTTTTTTATGTCAGATTTTTCTTAGAAAATGTAAAAATGAAGAAAAAAAAGACCCAATAACATAATAGATGGACTGTTCTTTCCCTTCCTTTTTAAGTATCTATTTATTTTTATTTAATACACGACTCCTTGTGTTAGAATTCATTCACATTTGCCATCCTCTACCTAGAGTTGTACTTCCTGAATGAGGCATTGTGGGTAGAGGGGTTTACGTGGGTGTCAATGATCTACACTTGAAGATGTGTGCGGGAGAATGGTTTTAGTCCGAACAGAAGGCAAGTTCTCCCTTTTTAAGGTGGGAGTCTAAAGGAGTATTTTAAGCTGCATTATGTCTCAACCTAATTTGCTGTATAATTCTTTTGTGTCATTCCTGTTTCCATCCATTTTATTTCTCAATCAGGGCTTTTTGAGCATTGTTGTGTATTGGATTCTGATAGGGTGGGTGGGCCTTGGTCGCCTGGAGGGGGCCTGACTGAGGGGAAAAATATTTTCTTTTCTCTGAAATTACTAAGATAGTAATAATGATGATGATGATAACATTGAAATGTTTGTTTTAAATAGAGAAAATATTTTTTTTAACTGCAGGGCTGGGGGATGCTGCAAGGGGCAAAAACTAAAAGGCTTATTGGTCTTTATAAGTATATTATGCTGAGGTATTAAATTAAGATTAACTAGAAGGAGAATTATAGAATTAACACTAGTTTCCTGCTATCCTTTTTGCCTGGGTCAGATTTTATTTTTTATTATTCTTTGCAGGATGAAGAAACTCACGTTTTTTGTGCACGTTTTCAAACTATTGTAGATCTGGGTGCAATTGAATTGTTGAAGAAATTAAAATACAGAAATAAAAAAGATGTGAAATGCTGAAACTATTCCTGGTCGTAATTTTTACCTTTTCATAAAGGCGGCACATCTAGCTCAGATTGATAAATTATCCAAAAAACAAGTGCCTGTCTTGTTGGTAATTATTTTGTCGTGCAAGTACCAAAGGACAAAGTGTTAACTTTAAGCTATGAAATTGCACCGAAATGTTTTGGACATGCTGAAAATTATTGAATTATTCATGCATTTCTGTTCCAGCTATACTCGATTGAGAAATGGCTACATCACATCACACACTGTTGCTACATTACATTACATTGCTTTTCAAACAAACAATCACACACAGATTTTACCAATACATTATTTATTGTTTCTCATAATATTTTGATTTTGATATAATTCCTATGTTACAGGTACAATGTGCAATGCTGTATAAAAACAAAACCTCTATTCAAATCCAAAGGATACTTACTGTTCTACTACCACCATAGAGAAGTGCTCTATTCTTCATCTGGCTACCTCTGCTGTAATCGTAAAGGGATAGTTCATGTTTTTAAGAAGTCTTCCAGCGTCATGAACTTAACTAGGGAGTCTTTATTCAGTCCCTCATAGAAGCAGCCTGCACCAGTGTTTGCCTTCTTGAGATGGTTGAAACAGAAGTTATTACTTTTGTTAGCGATGCTAGTGGAAGTCAGAGGAGCTGGAGCTCATTTCTCTGAGCAAACACATGCAGCACTTTCAAAATTATTACCCTTGCATTACTACATTATAATAAACAAAAAGCTAATAACTCCTGCTACAACAAAAAAAGCGCAAACAACACCGGTAGAAGTGCTTTTTGGATGAACTGAAAAGACGCCCAGTCCAGGACAAATCTGACGAGCTTCATAAAAACCTGAAGCGTGTCTTAAAAGCAATGTGTATTCAAAACTCAGTGGTAGGAGGATTAAAAAAAAAGAACATAAAATGTACCTACTGAGAACCTTAATATGCTTCATGATTGATGTTTTAGTGAGATTTTCATTCCATTTTGACATCTTTTTTTTTTTTGAGAGCCAACATTTATTAACAAAAACAAAACAAAATTAATACTTTCAGGATTAAAAAAGTGTAAACTTTCTCACAAAATATAAAACGGACACATCCAAACCATAAATTATAAGCATGTGTAGTCATGCATTTGTTCATAGGGCTGCATACCGTTTAGTCTTACTTTTTTTTTTTTATTATCTTACACATAAAATAAATTTAGATATTTCTCATGTGGTATGTAATGGATATTTACATTATTATTCATTAGTATTTGATGCATTAGTGTATGGAATATCAGGATTCTTCCAGTTAGGGTGTCTAAAGGACAAAGAGTGTTATCGCGTGCGTGCGTGTGTGTCCGTGGGAGGGTTTTTGCTGAACTGGAGCAGTGGCTGAAGGATCCTGGGTAACTATTCGCCTAAACTCTATCGAAAAATCCCTACTTAACTTAAATGACACGTATCTGATGTCACAAGCTGCCAAAATAGATCTGATGCCAGGTTATGACAAATATCCTATGTCATCTCGTCATCCGACCAACTTAAGAGACACCATAAGTCAACTTGTCATAGTCTGAGTAGTGTGTGATAGGTGAGACCCTTTATGACAACAGTAATGTACTGCACTGACAGATTGGTGTGCGCTCGCGATGGACGATGGATAGCTGTAGGTCTTGGCTAGTGTCTGGTGATCTATGGGGGGCCGGTGTGGGGCGCCTGCGGGGACCCCTGCTGGGCCGCGGGCTGAGACAGCGGCACCCAGGCTCCGGCGCTGGGGGGGCGACTGGGCTCTCCGCTGCCTGACTGATCCAGCTCAGCGCTGTCGCAGTCAGAATCGTCACACAGGGCCCGACTCTGCGGGGCAGAGAGAGAACACGTCATACTGGGGCAGTTAAGCGTAACAATTGTGCATTTTCTGTAATAAAAGCATATAATTTGGTGCACTTACAGCCAAAGGCAGTCCAAAAAGAATTGGACATGGAGGCATCACAAATTGGGGGGTGGAATGCCAATGTTTTGTGGCCACAGACTGGCAGTAGTACCCTGGAAATCGTAACTGCAATAAAGTTGTGTAGACTAGTCTGATACTGTATATGGATGATCTTGGTGTCAAATCATACATTTTCTTTGTATGACGAGGAATTCAAATTTAGAACTTTAGGTTTTCTCAGAAGCTACCTTCTATCTCACAATTCAAGACTCAAAATAAGTGATTGTCATAACTGCCCAAACCTAACCTCTTGAAAAAATGTATGATTCGACACCAGATCATCCATATCAGATTAGTCTACACGACTTTATTGAAGTTACGATCTTCATAGGCTGCCAGTTTGTGGCTGCAAAAAATATATATATACTTTTTATACTTTTTACTCTCCCCCCCTTCCTTCAAATTCATGATGCCTCCCTCCATATCCAATTCTTTTTGGAATGCCTTTGGCTATAAGTGGACCTTTGATCACAAAATGCACAATTGTTATGGAATTTTTAGCTAAGCTGCCCCCACAGTGTACCTGACAGCAGACATAAAGCGTTTTGGGAGTAAATGGCTTTGGCTCTAAATCAGGGGAAAGCATTCCGTTCAATCGAAGACGATGACAGAACCTGACAGAGCGGTGGCAGAGCGAAGCGGGCTTTTTACCTCATTGGGATTCTGCCCGGCGTCCAGCTGAGCTTTGGCCTGGCCTGGCGCTCCGTCTCGCTCCGGGTCGGTGTTGTCCGCCGGGATCTCCGACCCCTGAGACAGCAGGTCGTCGCTGCGGTCGTCCAGCCTGTCGTCCGTGTTGGTGCTGACCACGTCGGGCGTGCCGCTGTGCGAGTGGTCAGTGGTGTGGCCCTCCTCGCCGTCCGATACCGACAGGTTCTCGGAGCTGAAGGTGGACACCGACGGGCACTTTGTGATGCTGGTCGGACGTCTGGAAAAAATAGGATCATATTAATTAAAGGAACACCAAACAAAACCACCTTGTACAATCGCCGATGTGAAAATGTAAAACGCACAAATTGGTAACTATCGTAGCTATTAGTTTAACAAGGACACACAGGAAAGATGGCATGAGGGAATTTATTCCAATACTGACAGCAACTTACTCACCGTCTCCGTGGCAACTCAACCTCGCTGTCAACTTCACCCTCCTCCTCCTCTGATGACACTCCACGCCTCTGTAGTCAGAGACAGGAGAAATGTTCAAGTGAAAATTGCTCAAGACACAGACGGTGTTTAGAGGAGAATACTGTGGAATAGCAAGTTATTCGGCGTTGTACCTGTTTGCGTGAGATAGCTGCCCTATAGAGAATGGCGGAGGGTGTGAGGTGCTGACTCCCGATGCCCCCGGATGCCCCCCGAGGCAACCTCACAGCGCCCGCTCCCTCGTCCTTGTCGTCCGCGTCGTGGGGCAGGCGTGGAGACCCCAGGGACCCTCTGCCCGCTGCCGCCCCCCTCCCGCACGGCGAGTCGGGGCTGCTGGAGAACGGGAACGAGGCGGCGTCCTCGCTGGGAGTGTCACTGCGCGGCGGGGTTTCTGTGAGGTCGTCCAGACCGGCCACGCCCGCCTCTGATCCCCCTAAGCCCGCAGAGGCACTGAGGCTGCCGCCTCTCTCCAGCCCCCCCGCAGAGGGCTCCCCTCCTTTCCCGTGGCCCTCGGCCTCCAGCGTGGTGCAGATGAGGTCGGGGCTGGAGGAGGAGAGCTGCCTCTGCTGCTGCTCGTGGCCCAGGCCCCGCAGCGCTGCGCTGGGCTCCAGGAGCTGCTTGGAGGGGTTGGCGCCGGAGGAGCCGTTGGCCTGGACAGAGGCGTCCCTGTTGGGGGACGACTGAGTTGCCTTTAGTCCAGCCAAGTCCCCGCTGCTGCCTTTGCCAGGCTTGCGATGGCGGGTCTTTACCCGCCGGGAGCGGCTGGGAGAAGTGGAGCTTCTGTTGGGGCAGGCTGGGATAGTGACCTGCATCACAGAGGAATCCATTTTGGGAATGATGACCTCCGTCTTGAGGATGTCTGGCCTGAAAGAGTGGGGAGGGAGCGGTCAAAAACGTATTAAATTAAAACTATAATCTACAAAATTAATGAAGATAATTATATTTATCCCTAATTGTTACAGTATGAAGAGTATCAAACTTTTACTAAATGACCAGTTGAGTTGAGATCTCACACCTCTTTCCTGAGGGCAGCTTCTGTGGGACGTTTCTCTTCTTGATGAGTTTGTCCATGGAGTTGGAGGAGCTGCTCTGTCTGGAGCTATGCTTGAACAGACCTGGATACTTCTTATCCAAAGACTGCTCCCTCCTGGAGAACGATACCAAATCACAGCGAAATGTAAATACATTGTAGGTGGCATTACTGTATCTGGGACACTTTGCAAAGAACATCGGCATAACTGTGTGGATGGATGGACCTCTCCATACTTCTGCAGCTCTTTCTCCTTGAGCTCCAGCTGCAGCATGACAGCGTTGAGTTCCATGTAAAGGTTGTTTGCCCTCTCCAGCTTCCTCTCATAGTGCTCACGGATGTCCAACGCATGCCTGAGAAGAAGAGAAAATATGCTGCTGGTGACACTGCTGCGTACGCATGAGGGAATCCAAATCCTCCACTATAGAAATGCACGACGAGGCACTTATTTCATCCACAAGGGTGGACAAAGGAAGAACCTTGAGGAAATGGGACTGAGTGAAAGCGTTCCCTAAAAAGCGAACCTGGTAACAGTAGCTGTACAGTATGTCCTGGATGTTACTCTGCTCTAGTGAGGGAGCTCCTGGGGACGTACACACCTTAGTTCCTCTCTGCGCCGGTTGATCAGCTCCTCATCCAGCCGGTGGATGCAGGTGCCCTCAGATTTGATCTTCTCAAAGTGCTGTTTCACCTCTTCCCGCCATTCAGCCTGTCGAGCACACACCCGTTAACTAACTCTGTTCTACTTTAATAACTCCAGTTGGATTTAGAACAAATACTTCTTCTCTGTCCCGTCACAGCGCATGCGTTATGTGATACAGGCATTCCTCTACCACGCCATGTGTGTGAATCAGATGGTGAATCATAGCAGCAGCCTGTACCTGAGACTGGAAGTATGTCTCTTGTGGGGTGGAGAGGATATCAGCCGATGCTATATCCAGATGAAGGAGGATCTGACGGAAAGAGGGCCTATTCCTGGGCTTACAGTTCCTGCGGATCCAAGAGTGCATGTTCAGAGAGAGGGATAATAACGGCGTATACATTTACGACGCGCTATAAAATCAATAAAGGTCTTAATGGGAGATAATTTTACTCGTCGAATGTTTAACGGGAGTCAAACACCTCCCTATGCAACCATTCTCAATCAGACTCCTCTTCATCTGCTCATTTCCTGCCTCTCTTGTCTCTCTCCGCTTGCCTTGCTCACTGGTTGTCTCTCCTCCTTCCATCGGTGCCCTTGTGGGCCGTCACTCACCAGCACTGTCTGAGGAGGATCTTGAAGCCGTCGGGGCAGCTCTCAGGAATGGGCATCTGAAGGCTGTTGTTCCCCACGCCCCAGATGATGGCGGACGAGTCCACGTCCTTGTAAGGGACCTCTCCGGTTAACATCTCCCACAACACCACACCAAAGGACCTTTTCGAAATCACAAACTATTAACTTACAACACTGACGTCTTATCTGCATCTCCACTGTAGTGCAATTAAGATAACCGCTGTTCGGTCAAACAAAAATCGCACTCTTAATGCATCTATCAAAGTGATGTGTTCTCATCTTTTTAATCCCCTTAGATTCTTTTTTTATTAGAGTAATTTTAATTGAATTTTTATTTGACTTACCAGATGTCCACCTTTTCTGACACGGGCTCGTTGCGAATGACTTCAGGAGCCATCCAGGCTACGGTGCCAGCAAACGACATCTTGGTGCTCTTGTCACTCAGCTGCTTGGAGGTGCCGAAATCAGAGATCTTCACCAGGTCATCGTGTGTGATCAGCATGCTGCAACAGTGTGACATTATCATGCTTAGTTGGTTCTTGGGCCAAACAAAAGTCCATTTTACGTGGAAATAATGGGGATAATAAGTGTCACGTCTTGTGGTCCCTCGGGCTCATTACTCACTTGGGGGACTTGAGGTCTCTGTGGATGATTTTGTGGAGGTGCAAGTAGTTCATACCACCAGCAATGCCCATGGACCAGTCAACCAGGAGGGAAGGGGTGATCTTCCGCCCGGCCCTCAGCACCTCATACAGCTGGCCTTGGGCACAGTACTCCATCAGGATACAGTAACACGGAGCCTGGGTGCACACGCCCCTGGGAGGGAACGCAAGCCAATCAGATTAAGCGGGCAAGGGTGACCAACCAATCAGACATTAGAAAGCGGTATATCATTTTCACGATCGCCATATTGATATTATGCGTGACTCTTAGTATGGGTTTCCTCACTTGAAAGTGATGATGTTGGGGTGCTTGAGTTTGCGGAGGTGTTTGATCTCAGTCTCTTTGATGTCGCGCACCTTCTTCACGGCCACGTCTTCCCCGTGGTACTTTCCCAGGAAGACGGCGCCCTGCGCCCCGCTGCCCACCCACTGCAGCTCCGAGATCTCCTCGAAGGGAACCTCCCAGGACTCTATATACAGACCAGCAAGTCGACAGAAAAACAAAACTAATTTGAAATTAAAGCTGAGAGGTTGCGTTGACACAGTGCTAGACAAAACACACTCCATCTACGGTTTTAGTGCATACTAATTATGGTATAAACAGGTGAAAGGATTATGGGACCCAAGTGTATGAAAGTGTCCCCCTGGTTTGGAGTCATTACTTTATTTATGCTCATCCCACAGTGCAACGCATAGCTAATGTATAGTCGATATGCAGAGTGGAGGGGGCAGAGCAAATGACACTGTGGAACATTTATTAGAGAAAGCTGCTGCCATCTTTAAGCACCTGGTCTATTGACAAGCTATTCAAAGAGACACTATCATCACTATCCACCTGTACAAGGATAAGTCTCACAGTCTAATCGGTCCATCATCCGTCATACCGACACTACGTTCATGACTGAGAGCGTGGCGACTAAAGAGAGATTAGAATAAAAATTGACAAGCGGATCAATTCTTCATCGGGGTCGAGTGAGCTGTTGAGATCTCCAGAGGGCTGCCTGCCTGGTGCTGTGTGTGTCTGACGCACACCCAGCTGTGGGTCATCATCACTGGGGGTCGAAGAACAGAGGCTGATGAACTGGTAAGCTGGTGTCACACCATGTTGCCAGTGGAACCCAGTGGAGCAAGTCAGAGAAAGCGATGGAAATAACTCCTCATCCATGGCCTCGGCTATTCATCGGCTATCATGCATCGCCATGGTAACGAAGGCGATGAAACGACTCGACTGAATGACTGACATGTTATAAAGTCACCAACTGTTTTGACTCGTACATCAGAAAATAGCTTCTCATTGGCATTTTAGACAGACACACTGCTCTACTTAACAGCTGCTATCCAAAACACAGCAGAGAGTCAGACATTGAAGATGGAATGTTGTCCTACCTTCATGGCTGTGTTTGTGTTCAGTGGAGTAGGCCTTTCCGATCATGGTCCAGACCGGCTTCAGGCAGCCAAACAGTCCCTCCAAAAAACCTCCACTTCCTGATTGTAGCCGGACGCTCTCCGACTGGCTGCGGACGGCGGCGGCCTCCGAGCTGAGGCCCGCCTCCGCCCCGCTGCCGCCGCACTGGCACGCCTCATGTTCGTGCAGCTTCAGCACACTGTTGTCAAAGTGGGTCGGGGCGGGTCCATCGCTGCTGGGGGTGGGGCTGCTGCCGCCCGGCACCACCTGGCCACCGGTGTCGATGGACAGCACGTTGCGCAGGACACACTGTGTGGGGGTCAGGTCGGTCTCGGGGGTGCTCTGGGTGTCTCCATCCAGCCGGCGATAGGGGGGTTCTGAGATGGGGGTGCTGAAGCCTGAGAGGGAGGGGGAAGGGGCGCGGGGCTCATGGATACAGGTCCCACTCATCAGGGGCTTCCCCAACACCGCAGGTTAGGGTGGATGGAAGGTGAGACGATGAGAAGGACGCCTTAAAGGGGGAGATTTAGGGGGGGGGGGGATGCATTAGAATATAGAGTCAATTATATAGCACCGTTATTAATCAGTATGTAACTAGTAGTATTTATTCTATTAATCATAAAAACAGGTCTACTGTTCCAGATGAATTATTTCAGCAGTAACAGGCTATTAGTTGGAGCTGTCCAGTGCTGAACACGACAGCTGACTGAGGTTGTTGCATGATTGCATCTCATTTGACCTTGTTGTCAATTCAACTTTTCTTCCATTCAGCAAAACAAACAAAAAACAAAAACAAAAAACGTCAAAACAGCAGCCAATCAGTGCTGCTGCCCAATCCTCCCGTTCTCCCACTCATTCTCCCCAACCAAAAATCCAGTCGGAATAATTCCAGTGTGTCTATGAATGGGACGAGCAGCCGGCGCAGTGGAGCCATCATCATCGTAGAGCGGAGATGGGCTTTATGAATGAATCGGCCATAGCAACGTTGTACCCTCCACAACCCTGTCACCTATCCTCCTATCTGACGAACATCACTGCTCCTCTCTGCCTAATAACAGCATCGGACTAGACCAGTCAACAGTGACCATAATGCTGTTATTTTCCTCATTCAGCGAGCGAAGAGCATTGCATTGTGTGCATCTGAAGAATATGACGAATTGCATAACCACCCGAGTGAGTGTGTGCGTAAGAGAGAGAGAGAGAGAGAGAGAGAGAGAGAGAGAGAGAGCGCACATGTACCCAATTCACGACATAGCCCACATCAGGTCCATATCTCGTATACTGCACCAGTGCACGAGAAGAACCGCGACGGCTGAGCGAATTGAACGCGTGAAAAGAGGGGGTGAGAGGGGGGGGGGGGGGGGGGGGGCACAACACCGGGCCTGACTGTGCGAAGGAGCAGTGCACACCAACGCAACGCATGAAGATCAATCTTTAAATAAACCAAGGATGTGATGATGACACTCAGTAGCATCATAGCCGACGTGCATGAATTGAAGCCCGAACCCATACTATGCCCCATGCCAAGTAAAACTGCCGCAGCGTCTGTAGATTTCACTGAATGTTGGCATCAACACAAATATTTCGTAATGTGCGCTACCTCAATGCACAAAATATGATTTTCTAGCATTAATAAATCGACGGCGATTCGATTTTGGCAAAACAAGAATGCATTGGTGCAGTGTGTGTGAGCAGCGTGTAGCCTACCGCACCAAGCGAAGGCATCATACCTGAACGTCCTGCAATACCTGATTTCTTATTTAATCAGCATTAATTGGATAGCGTGACATTCCCATACCTTTCTGCCTGGTTGATGTCGCGTTGTCAAGTGAGGGGTGGGCTCGGCTTGCTACACTTGCGGTGATAAATGAACAGATCGTTGTTTGTCTTGTCCCGGCTGCCTCTTCTATTTTGAGTGCCCCTGTACCCACGAGTTCACGCTATCAGGATGAATCCCAGCGGGCAAATTGTGTTATCAATAACCGGGGACCCATGCAACGTGAGACGCGCTGGGTTTTGGGGGAGGGAGCTGTCTCCTTCCCAGTGCTGAATTGACGTCACGGAAATGCAAGATGCTCCTCGAGGGGGCGCTGCTACCGCCCTCTGCAAAAAAACAAGAATGTAGGCTACCAGTTTTCCATCATGAATCCTTCTTCCCGCTCCTACCCTAAATGTGTCGTGATGATGTTTTGGGCGCGTTCCATTCACTGATTCTGTATTTAGAGCTGTCCTTTAGCCAGAAGGTTCGGGTTCAACTTGCCCCGTGTCGGCGCGCGAACACCCGCCCTGCTGATGTGTCCTTGAGCAAGACACTGAACCCTCTCCACGCAGCATGCTGTCCTGGACCTGTCTGTCCTGCAGCTGACCATGCGCTCTGAGTCTGACTGACCTCCCTGCTGAGGGAGAGAGGAAAAATAAAATAAATACAAATAAATAAAATGTAAATAAAATTAAAATAAATAAATAAAGATAACTCAAATAAAATAAAAAAATATAATCACCATCCTCATCATCGCCATCACGATCATGACTCATTCCCAAATGAGTGTTATTAGGCTTTGTTTTCACATGTCCATCAAGATGACGAATGAAGATCATTTAATTGTGGAATAATTTCAATACAAAGGAAATGTACAGCAATGTGGAACAATATGATGAAACGTAATGAAATAAACCAAAACAAAAGAAAATACAGACTTGTTTTTTGGACATCAAAACTCCACCAGCGGCTGTGCTGTTTTGTGTGGATTTAATGTCGCTCTTCGTCCAGAGGAGGGCAGCATATCGACCTCTGCTGCTCTGTGGATGGGCGCGTTGTGAAAACACTCCGCACAGTTTGTCCCTCATTGCCTCCACTCCTACCGTGTACGGCGGGATTCAAGCTGACAACAGGCGGATCGCAGTGCATGAGTGCATCACTAGCGAGCTTCTTTTTTGTTGTTGAACAACGTACAGCTGATTGACCGCAATTACACAGGATCACACAGGTAATTTACAATACTAGTCCGACGAATGCCAGCGTACTACTGTCTGCCGAAGTCAAATGAAAGTGCTAGTTAGCAAACTAGGTTAGCGTTAACGTTAGCTAACCAGCTACTCATGACCTGATTGAGTGTAACTTTTAGCGCTGGCAGCTCTTGGCTACTGACTTTAGCTGTCAAACGTTAGCTACAATCAGCTGTTGATGTTTAGCGTTGGCTAATTACGATCCTTTTCTAGGTTGCGGGGTTCGCTGTGTGAAAGATGTGTTCGCTGTCTCTGTTCCCCCCTCCGCTGCCCCCTGGACAGACCACACTCTGCGAGTCCAACAACGAGCTTCTGTCAGGAGTCGTTAACGACTCTCTGAAACAGGTATGAGACAAACGGTACTAAAGTTAAGTTCATAAATATAACGTTAGCCCTTCAAAGCATCTGTCAAAGCATTTTACTGAGAGCGAGCCTACCCAGATTTAACAATCAACAATCAATCACAAAACAAGATGGAACGACAACATTTTCCGTGACGACTTCAGAAACAAATGTTGTGGAACAAAAGTGAGTGTGACAAGTGAGCGACAAGGTTCCTGTGTTTGTGGCAAGGGTACAAAACTTCATCCAGATAGTAGTTAACTGTTTGTAGGTAAACCTATCTGCTATGTGTGTTGTATTTTGTTGTATGGTAGTCCATGTTCTAATCAGTATTTGAATATTGTGTTGGTTGTTGTTGTTTTTTTCTTTCCATACACTTATTTTTAAATAGTAAATCCAACATTATTAGCCATTAGCCATAGCCCAGCAAAATTAGTTTCATGGGCTATGGCTGTCATTTATTTATTTGACGTGATTATTGCAATACTTGCCAGTTGCCACTGAAGCTTCGAAGCCCAAAGAATGGTATTCGAGGGGGCAGCCGTAGTATTTTGTCTTTCTGGAAAGGTGTTGTGCGGCTGTCATTTAAAGGTGCATTCTGTGTGGTTGTGTGTTTTGTGTAGGAGTCCAGTCCTCTCGGTCTGTACTTCCCTCGGGAGTCACTGAAGCCCCACAGTCGAACAGAGAGCAGCAGCAAGGCGGCCTTCCTGGACCACAGTGAAACACTGTGGATGAGAAGTGCAGCAGCCTGGTATGTAACAAACAGTCACAGAGTTACACACACAAACACACACACACACACACACACACGCGCACACACACACACACACACACACACACACAGACACACACACACACAAACACACACAAGATTACCAGTTAAAAGGGGACCCATGATGGCCCAGAAGGTTCATATCCACATTGCAGCATTTGTTACATGCCATGCCCTCTGTCCTCCCAATTAACATTCCTGTGTTACATATGTGTAATATACCAAAAGGTAGCTATATAATCTAAAAGAGGATCTAAAAAAAGATGTGGCTAGCTCCGATCATTTTCACAACTCATCTCTCTGTGTTCTAGGCGGGACACCGGCCTCAATGGGCTACTGGCTGAAATTGCCAGCTCGAGTGCAGAGGGTAAGCCAGGCTCCAACATCTGCTGTCGTGCTTGAAAACATAACGTGTTGTAACGTCCTTGTAACATCTTGATCTCCTTCTATGCCTTTAATGACACAGAACCTTTGTGCTTGTTGTGTCCCCTCAGTGCCCAAATGGCTTTCAGTGAGTGCCGGCTGTGTCTTGGCGCTGCTGCGACGGGTCTCTTCTTTCCACGGCTCCCTGTTTCCTCACCTCACCGTAAGTTGTGCCATCAGTCTCAATATGCCTCGATCACGTCGGGACGTTGACATTTGTATTAATTGCAGCTGTTCGTCTCATTCATGCTTTAGTTGAGTGGTGAAGACATGATTGCAGAGTTTTCCCAAGTGCTGAACTGGTAAGTGCCGACCTTTGATGATCTGCCATTTATTTTTCCTCTCAAAAGGATGAAGATGTATGTATATTGTGTAGAAAGTTGATAAGTGGAGCTGACAATATTTAAAGTTTAAAAATTGATGATCAACCTGGGGAAGGTGGTTTGAAGTCAGCCTTTCAGACATCACACTATTTAAGAATTTATTCTATATGTCTACTCATGATTGGTGTTAATGTTCCTAAAATGCCATATTGTGATTATAAAATTGTTCAGCCAAATGCCAATAAATCACCTTTTCTCTCCTGTCTTGCCTCCTGCTTAACCAGGCCGGACGGTGTGGTGCGAGCGTTTGCCTGGCATCCTCATACGGACAAATTTGCTGTAGCGCTATTAGACGACTCCATTAAGATCTACAACCCTAAGAGGTACCATAAAGCTTTGAAGTGCATTTCTTTTACCGTAGATCACAAATCACTTTCCATAAAAAACAAGATAATCACGCAGATTGCTCTACAAAGGTGTGCTCTCTCTGTCTCTCAGTGCCACAGCGCCGACGCTGAAGCACCGTCTGCAGAGGAACATTGCCGCGGTGCAGTGGAAGCCGCTGTGTGCTTCGGGCCTGGCTGTGGCCTGTCACAACTGTGTGCTGGTCTGGCACGTGGACCCCTGCTCACTGTCCACCAGGTAGGTGCATTCACATGTGCACATAGGCATATTATCAAATCATGGCTGACCCCTCCCACCCTGGCCACAAACTCTTTAAGACACTCCCCCACGGCAAGACACTGAGGTCTGCCAAGACCAGAACCACCCGCCACAAGACCAGCTTCTTCCCAACCGCCATCAGCCTCACCAACAAGGCCCGGAAACCCCTTCCGCCAAGGACCTCACCAACAACCCCCCCCCCCCCCCCCTCCCCACACACACACACACACACACACACACACACACAAACTCACTACCTCCTCCTAAACTCAACTGAACTCACCCCCCCCCCATAAAACTGGAACTCATATCTAATTTAATGCCTGTCTAACTGGGACTGTAAATTCATGTAAATTCCCTGCACATTTAATGCCTATTTAACTTAGCCTGTAAATTTCATGTACATTCAATGTAAACTCTTATTTAACTCCGACTGCAAATTCATGTAAATCCACTGCCTATTTAACGTCTATTTAACTCAGTCTGTAAATCACATGTAAATCCAACGTAAATTCATATTTATCATCCACAGAACACTTCCCCACTCATGTACATATTTCGATTTGATTGCACTTGCAACTTTGTGATTGTCTTTAGTTATCTTCCTACTTCTTATCTCTGTATATTGATGTGACTACTACGCTGCATACAGACAGTAAGACAAATTCCTCGTATGTAACTTGCATACTGTGGCAATAAAAGTGATTCTGATTCTGATTAGGCAAGCACTGTTTTCTCTTGTTTTTCTTTTTCTCTCCCTTCTACACGTTTCTCTCGCTCCACCCACGCAGGCCCTCGTCTGGTTGTGCTCAAGTCTTGTCCCATGCCGGCCACTCTCCAGTCACGTCCATCGCCTGGGCTCCGAGCGGCTCGTCTCTCCTGGTGTCGGCCTCGCCCATGGACACCGCCGTGATGGTACGGACCAGCAGCCTCAATCTCTACAGTTCACCTCGGCGTGCAAAAAGTGATTCGCACCAATGTTTGAATCCATCGTTGAGTTTCCGTGGCCTCTTTTGTGTCAATGTCTTCATCAGATATGGGACGTGGCAACAGAGAGCTGTGTGCCTCTTCACCGTGTGGGCGGAGGCGGGGTCACCTTCCTGTCCTGGTCCCCCGATGGCAGCCATGTGCTGGCCTCAACACCCTCTGCCCTGTTCAGGTGAGAGACACAGGTGTAGTCAGAGATTGGTGGGTTCTCAAAGAGGTTAGAGAGCCGTTATAAGAGTTTATAATCTTTGTAATAAAGTGTGTAGTGTTGGAATAGCGCATTCCGAGTTCAATCTATGGCATCTATAGGCACCACTGAATGTTTACGTATTCCTCATTAATTTTTTTCAATATTTCATTTTAATTTTTCTATAGAACACAAACAAAACAAAACAGACAGTGGTGCTACCAGCCATGTAAGGTGCTTATGTGCTTGCAGTCGATGTACTTGAGATCTCACATAAGGGGTCTATAGGAGACCAGCCGGGCGAGTCACCCGTCGCCCCCTAACTTCATCGAGGTGGGCTAAAAACAGGTCCCATATAGTTAGACATTTTCTAAGTGAGTTGGTTCCCAGGAACCTGAGTCTCTCCATCCGTATAACAGAGACCATGTCCATCAACCACAATTGGAAAGAGGGTGAAGAGGGGGACTTCCATTCCTTAAGAATTAGTTTTTTGCTATGGTTTTTTGGCAACAGTTGTCAACGTATTCCTCATTATTGATTAGTGTTCATGATGGCTGCGCCTTTTTGCGAGTCATTTGCTACATTATAATTGAGGTCCACTTAACTGTCATGAATATTTATGAACATGTAAGGGATTAGTGGCTTAGCCTGGAGTGTAGCAGGCATTATGGCAAGATCACTTACAAGAGAAAAATATGATTTACATTACCGTAAATTAATTATTTAATTAAATTAATTATTTTTTTTACATTAAATACATTATTTTTCTCTTGTAAGTAACCCTTTGATCCAGCACCCACCCTAACTGTGTTGGATGTGTGTGCCTCCTCTATTTTTACTACATTATAAGATAACTTCACACAAAGTGAAGCAGAGTGTGTTACACAGAAAGATAACTCGTTTCTGCCTGTTTCTTCAGGGTCTGGGAGACCAGGATGTGGACTTGTGAGCGTTGGCCGTGTTTGAAAGGGCGCTGTCAGGTGATACTGTGCACCGCTTTCTACAGTTGTCCAATTAAGTAACAACACAGTTTTGATTAACCTGGACGTGGGTTCATTCATTAATTATGGGTCTGATCTTTTTGGTGATTATTAGTCTGGTTGTTGGAGTCCAGATGGGAGCCGACTTCTCTTCGCTGTACAGGGAGAGACGGTCATCTATGCCCTGACCTTCACCGACACACCAGGTTAGAAGTCACGCTCTGCATGCATACAATGCCAAACTTATCAGTTACATTTTAAAACAGTTTTTTGTGACCGTTGATTTGACCCATGAATAGTTCTGTTCTAAAATGAGATTTCAACCATTTGAGAAAAGTGATACCTACCCGGCCTCAAATGGTGGTACCTAAAGGATATTGAGTAAAGAAAATGAGGTAACGTAATTAAACTAACTTTTTTTTTTTTTTTTTTTACTTCATGTGAATAAACAAGCTTACAAAACTCAGTAAATAAAGAATACTCCCACTGGCTCCAAGTCAAATATAGGATCAACTTCAAAATACTACTCACCACTTACAAAGCCCTAAACAACCTGGCCCCCCCCACCTCTCCGATCTCCTCCCCCGCCACGCCCCCACTCGCAGCCTCAGGTCCGGAGACACCAACTGCTTGAAGATGCCAGGACCAAGCTCCGGACCTGGGGCGACAGGGCCTTCTCAGTCACTGCACCCTCCCTCTGGAACACTCTCCCCATCCACATCTGTCAAGCAAACACCCTACCATCTTTCAAACAGGTCCTCAAGACCCACCTCTACACACTCGCCTTCTCCTGCTAACCCCATCACTCATTTTCTATTTATTTTACTATTACAATTGTACTTATTAAATGATTTTACTCTGTGTGTAAAGCGACTTTGAGTACCTAGAAAAGCGCTATATGAGTTGAATGTATTATTATTATTATTAATAAACAACCGTGTTTTTCTCCAGGAGTACCTTCAAGCACATCAAAAGGACCAAAGGCGGCAGCAGTGGTGGCCGACCTCTCAGAGACAACCTTCACCACACCAGATGGAGACATCATGTAAGACGGGCTCAAGTAGAGTCCAGGTTAGCTGCTACTCTGGCTAATTGCTCGTCCTTTAGCCTCGAATGTCAGACACACTCCAGAGTGACCCTCATCTTTAGCTGCACTCATCACTGTGTTTTTACCTGTCTGCCAGTGTCGGCGGAGAGATCCAGTCTTTGGCTTGGGACCCGAGAGGAGAGAGGCTTGCAGTGCTTATCAAAGGTCAGCCATATTTCTCCTTGTTTTGTCCTTTGTTCTCCCTGCTGTGCCATATACAGATCCTTCCAAAATAAAAATTATATCATGGAAATATCATGGATGACCGTGGGCTTCAGCGGATTGTCAAGCAAAGATGATTCAAAAATTTGGTGGAGATTCAGAGGGAGTGGACTGAGGCTGGAGTCAGTCATAACTGAGAAGTAACTGCTGATTTTCTTCACACTATTCTACTTTCTTGAAATACTGTTTTGGGGGTTTTCTGGAGCTGTAGGCCAAAATTATGAAATATTAAACAAATAAAGACTAGAAATATTTCACTTTGCTGAACAGACTCACGCCAGAATAGCCAGCGCCCCCTGCTCCTCCCCACCCTCAACATCTCCCCCTCCTCGCCCCCCCCCATCCCAAAGACCCCCTCGCTCCAGCACCCCCTGCTCCTCCCCACCCCAAAGACCCCCTCGCTCCTCCCCACCCCCAAGACCTCCTTGTTCCGACCCCCCACGCTCAAAACCACCTCCCCCTCCCACCCGCTCACCCTTCCCTCAATCTCCCTGCCCGCCCCAAAGGGGAAAACTGAAGAAAAAAGCATTTTCTGCCCCAAAAACAAGGTCACAGAGGATCATGAAACGATCAGATGTCTAACTATCCCCACCCTGATTAGCTACAGAACAAACAAAGATTATCTCTCAGCACGTCCTGTTCCAGGACCAAGCCTAGTATCTGTTCTCCAGGGACACTCTGAAAAGCATTTACAAATTCAACCTAGCAGTGCAGCTATCAAGGCTGCACTGCTAAATATTAGGTCACTTGTAAGCAAGTCGCTTCTAATAAACGATCTGATTACGAGTCATAAACTGGACCTCATGTTCCTCACAGAGACCTGGCTTGATCTAAACAACAGGGAATATGTTCTTAATGAGTCAGCCCCACCTAACTTTAACTACATTGACGCCCCCAGAGTCGGTAAGAAAGGGGGAGGAGTAGCTATTATTTTCTCTGATGCTTTTCAATGCAAGCAGGTATCGTTTGGCGACTTTTCATCATTTGAATATCTGGCCGCTGTTCTGAAGTGCTCTCCCTCTATTTTACTACTGATTATATACAGACCACCTAAGTACTCTAGTAGTTTTTTTGATGAATTTTCAGAACTCCTTTCTATAATCTCCATAGAACATGACTGTTTAACTATTGCAGGAGATTTTAATATTCATATTGACAACCCCAATGATAATAATGCCAAAGAATTGAATAACCTCCTTGACACTTTTGACCTGTTACAACATGTCTCTGGGCCCACTCACAATCGAGGCCATACCCTAGATTTATTTATCACCAAGGGCTTTGAGTCATCGTTTCTTTCAGCTAGTGATGTTGCTCTGTCCGACCATCTCTGTATTTTTCTTGAACTCAAGATCACCCCTATCGCTCTTACTCGGTCAAAAACCATCAAAAAGCGTTACATCAACGAGAGTACTAGCACACGGTTCATGGAGGCTTTCTCGCTGGCCCCTTCCCTCTCCTCAGCCTCTGTCAATGATCTCCTAGATAACTTCAATTCTAAAACCCTAAAGGCTATTGATGCTGTAGCTCCCATTAGATCTAAACTAATCTCCGGTAAGAAAAAAGCACCATGGAGAAACGCTCCCTCTGTAAATAACAAAAAAAGAGATTGTAGGAAAGCCGAGCGCAAATGGCGGAAAACTAAACTTCACATCGATTATGACATCTATAAAAATAGTCTTCACTCCTACAACCAGGAACTAAAAAATTCCAGAAAATTCTTCTTCTCCGACATTATCAGCAAAAACACCAATGACGCTCGCACTCTTTTTGCCACTGTTGACAGGCTGACAAACCCCCCCCCACAAATTGCCCCTGATCTTCTATCCAATGTCAAATGCAATGAATTTGCGACCTTCTTTAGGGATAAAATTATAAATATCAGACTAACTATTTCCACATCAAGAACAAATGTGGCTCCGCCGCACCCACAGAATAGGTGCTTAATTAACATGACTCAGTTCAATGTCATTGACCACAAGAAACTAGAAGAAACGATACGAGGCCTTAAATCCTCATCGTGTTGCCTAGACACCCTGCCAACAAGCTTTCTAAAAAATGTCTACAGTTGCCTGGCGACCGACATACTGAAGATAATTAATACCTCTCTTCTTACAGGCATTTTCCCAAAATCTCTAAAAAACTGCAGTTGTTAAGCCCTTGCTAAAGAAGCGTAGCCTCGACCCCTCTATAATCAGCAATTACAGACCAATATCAAATCTTCCCTTTATTAGCAAAATACTCGAAAAAACTGTCTACCAACAACTCAATACCTTTCTATCCTCCAATGACCTCCTAGATCCTTTCCAATCAGGCTTCCGACCCCATCATAGCACCGAAACTGCGCTTATCAGAGTTATAAATGACATCCGAATGAACACTGATTCAGGTAAAATCTCAATCTTAGTGTTACTAGACCTCAGCGCTGCCTTTGATACGGTTGACCACGAAATTCTATTGGACAGACTGGAAAACTGGGTCGGGCTTTCCGGCACGGTCCTAGAGTGGTTCAGATCTTATCTGCAAGACAGGAACTACTTTGTCTCCATTGGCAACTACACATCTGACCAAACCAAAATGACATGTGGGGTACCCCAAGGATCAATTTTAGGTCCTGTCCTGTTTAACCTTTATATGCTCTCTCTGGGCCTAATTATGCAAAAAAACAAAATAGCTTATCATAGCTATGCAGATGACACCCAACTCTACATAGCCCTCTCATCGGATGACTATGCCCCCATAGAGTCACTGTGTCAGTGCCTTGCGCAAATTAATGATTGGATGTGCCAGAATTTTCTCCAACTTAATAAAGACAAAACAGAGATAATTGTCTTCGGCAAAAAAGAAGATAGGCTCAAAGTTACTGCTCACCTCGAATCCCTATCTCTGAAGCCAAAGGACCAGGTAAAAAATCTTGGCATTATTATTGACTCTGATCTAAATTTCAACTCCCACATCAAGCTTATAAGAAAATCTGCCTTCTATCATCTAAAAAATATAGCAAGGATTAGAGGCTATATGTCCAAACAAGATCTTGAAAAACTAATTCATGCTTTCATTTCTAGCAGGCTAGACTACTGCAACAGTCTTTTCAATGGTCTTCCCAAAAAAGCTGTTAAACAACTTCAGCTCATTCAGAATGCGGCTGCTAGAGTTCTAACAAGAACCAAGAAAGCTGAACACATTACACCAGTTCTCAAATCCCTGCATTGGCTGCCAGTAAATCTTAGAATAGACTTTAAAATTCTGCTAATAGTTTACAAATCTCTCAACGGGTCAGGCCCACACTACATCTCTGAAATGCTTCTACACTATGAACCATCCAGATCCCTGAGATCTTCAGGCACTGGTCTACTAATTGTCCCAAGGACCAAATCTAAACATGGTGAAGCCGCGTTCTCCCACTATGCCTCTCATAACTGGAACAAACTCCCTGAACACATTAGATCTGCCCCTACTCTGCCTATTTTTAAATCCAAGCTAAAGACCTTTATGTTTACTCTTGCTTTTAACTGCTACTAAACTACTGCCTCTCTCGGCCTGTAATTTTAAAAAGATTTTTCCTGTACATTTCCAACAAATGGACTGTACATGTAATAATAATACTGAAGAGTGCCTTGTAACTTATTTAAAACAGAAATAATGTTTCATGTTTGTTAATTTGAGTATATATTTTAACTAAAACTGTCGGCTGTGTTTTTTATGTGTTTTTTATATGTGCATTGCTTTGCTGCTTGTTTTTTCGATTATTTTTTTTGTAAAGCACCTTGAATTGCCTTTGTGTATGAAAGGTGCTATATAAATAAAATTTGACTTGACTTGACTTGACTTTGTGTGTAATGAATCTATAATCTATGAAAGTTTCACTTTTTGAAAGGAATTATGGAAAAAAACTAACTTTTCCATGATATTCAAATTTTTTGGAAAGGATCTGTATGTGTCCAGTATTTCAACGCTCTTTATGTTTTAGTACATTTTCTGCAACTCCCATTTGTGACATTGTGGCTCCGTCTGTCTCACCTGTTCTTTCAGGTGATCCACAAGCCACAGCTCGTCCTGCTATGATCGCTGTATTCAAGACAAGAACCAGCCCTGTTTTTGAGCTCTTGCCATGGTGTGTTTCTGTGTGTGTGTGTGTGTGTGTGTGTGTGTGTCTGCATTTAAAAAGTGTGTGCTTTAGTAGTACTATATATTCCATACTGACGTATATACTGTATCTCCTATGTTTTCCCCTAGTGGCTTTGTTCAGGGCGAGCCTGGCACAGAGCCAAGACTGCTGCAGTTCCACCCAAATTTCCAGCACGGAGCCCTGCTCACTGTGGTCAGTTTCTCCCTAGAAAGACTTCATATTACAGCCGTTTGTTCAAGTCAAATTATGTCATTTCAGCTGTAAATGAAATGTTGAAAGAGAATGATTCTTTATGGTTAATATTGACTATTATTCACTCATTCTCTACTCTTCCACCTCTCAAGTGACTAAAGTGATGTTTCTCTCTCCGTTCCCAGTGTTGGTCCAGTGGAAGAATGACCCACGTGCCTTTCTACTTCCTGAGTGCCGGAGTCCCCCATCTTGGCCTCAACGGCAGCCCGACACTGCCACACCTCCAGGAGAAGCCAGCTGACTATGCCAATCAGACCCTCTATACATCGCTCATCTCTTGACCAGCTCCACCCCCCCCCCCAACACACAGACTCACTCATCATTTTTTGATTACTGTTTGTCAATAAATATGTCGAAAGTTCTTGCTAAACTAAGACTTGCTGCCTCTTTCATTATTTTCGGAATGCCTGTGCAGTGATGTCCGTCCCTGTGTGACCGGTGGAGTCTGTGCAGGTATTGCGTAGCAAGTTCGGCCATTGATCTGTGCAGCCATCGCAGATCTGGCCATTATCCCGCCCTAAGTAAAATCCAGCTACGTTAGGTCACCTGCAGGGGTGCTCTTGACCAGGGCCGATTTTAGCCTGCTACATTAGGGTGGGCTGGTAGGGGGCAACTCTGGCGGTAGGTTGTCGGTTCGGGGATGGCGATTAAGTTGCATTATATTCAAATTTATAAAGAACGATTTGAAGCAGGGTGTAGAAGCCATTTCCAGAGTTAAGGGTAATGGGTACACCAAATTGTTCCAGTAGGAGTCAGCCACCTACTTGTGACAGGTTGACAGATATGGGAAGATGTTTATGTTCATTATGTTTATGTTTACTATGGGGACCAACAACGTATTTGACATGTATTTACCTTTTTGGTATTATAGTGCTGTTCTGCATGTTAATTACATTGCTTCACAATGTTGACATGGGTGAGTCGGGTGTGCAGTTCAGTGATCCCCTCTGAGTTGCTGTGTGTGGGTGAGTGTGTTCTAATGCAATAAACGGTATTTCCTGTAGCCTTGTGTTGTATGGGGCACAGGATCTGCTAATAAAGTGGAGATCATCTCTCTCTGCATGTTATTCCCACTGCCAACACTTAACTTGTTACAATATTTTCTTAACTTTTGATTGGGTGGGCAAGACCATTTCTGGGTGCGCTTAGCCCACCCCTGCCCATAGCTAGATACAGCCTTGCTCTTGACACTTCAGCGCGACCACGCGTAAAATGGCATAGCTGTGGCCGAACACAATGGACTCCTCCACTCTGGAACTCTCCATGGTGCTCAACATGTCTTGGCTCATTTTGGCCAGTAATTAGCCATTTCTGCCCATTTAGTCGACCCTAATGACCTAATTCAACAATCCGGCTCAGTCAGGTCACCCGCATGTAAAATTTCATAGCTGTGGCTGAACACAATTCTGCTTACACAGAGACACACTTTGCATTCTTATTATAGGATAGGATTTGTCTCGCAGTTGTACCTGTTACTGAGTTATGAGCACATTCATCTCCAGAGCATATAGTGTAGCCACATTTCCTCTTGAAGATATATGCGCTCTAAATTGTTTTTTTCCCCTCTGGTCTCTGCATATCTACGTTCTATGAAGCACACTATTGTCAAATGTAATGGTCAGGACATTTTGAATCGCTAAAAGGGACGGCATCTTTTGAATAAATCTGGGTTACTGTGTGGAAAGTGTGAGTCTAACTTATTTGGAGGACAGACAGAAAGGAAGTGAAAGCTGCTGATAGTAGACAAGTAGTGATGTGACTGTTTTGATACAACTTTGACACATTATTCTACAAAATACTTAGTCAACTTAATTTTCTTTCCTTTATTTATGCCTATTAGTTCAAACAGGAGCCAAACATGCCCAACCCCACCCTGAAACCGGAGAGTGATACAGTAGGTTTGTTCCTTGTTATGAGATTCTCATACAGTACACTTGTATCACAGGCTCAAACATGCACACACACACACGGACTATGCACTCACAGCTCACATTCAAGTCTGACCTTGCTTTCAAGATCTACAACTGACAACAACAAAACATAGATACACATCAAAGGTCGTGTAGAAAGAAGAGAATAGATCCCCACGTCATTTCTGTTTTTATTCAAAAGCTCAATTAAAAATCAACATCATTGTTACTTCGGTTTTACTTTTATTTCCAATTTACATCAATTAAGAGTGTAACAAAATAAACAAAACAAAAATCATAATAAAATTAATAACAAAAAAAAGTATACACACCCTCACACACACAGACAACCCACCCTGGTTGTTTTAAGCGGCTTTCCTCGGAGTCCAGCGGTTCACCTTTGGGGTCTGGAGTCCAGAGGAAGCCTCCCTGTAGCCCCGAGCTTCCCTGTCTTACCCTACCTGTCCTCCAGGGTGGAGTGTGTGTGTGGTGTGAGGCTAGTGGGAATTGGGGGGCGTTTGGGGAACAATGGCGAAGACTGAATGACAGAACTCCTAGCACCTTCTGAAGAGAGAGCAACCCAAAGCAAAGATGGCCGTTCAGCCCCAGATCCACCTGAAAGCTCATTTTTGGTCAGCTCATATTTAAGGTCAACATTTTCACTTTGTTTTTCAGCGTGAGGTAGCTTTAAACAATAAAAGCAAAACTAATTTCACTCAAATTTGTCACAATTTTGGATGATAACTGGGTAAAAACGCCTTCTTCTGATGGGCAGTCAAGGGGTACAGGACAATGAAACATACATCCCAAATGAAACCTCACTTTCCAAAGTGTTGGTGTGCATATAGACACATGTACACACATAATGTGGAAATATATAAAACCATCTGGTTGCTTATAAACACAGACTTTTACAACAATAGAACCAAGGATTTATAATACACAGTCAAAGTTTCACTCCTGCTCACGATGGACAAGTGTGGAGCGCCTGGATTTGACTTGACTAAACTGAGAATATTCTTTTTGGTCTACATTGATTCAAAATGCCGTATTTGTGGGTCAGGAGGGAAAACAGGGAGGGAGGTGGAGTAGGACCGGGGCAGAGGCTTTGTGTTGCTGTTCTGTAGTGGGAGGGGCTTGTCTTATTTGCATAGTAAACCCCGCCCAGTCCTACCTCAACTCAACCCATTTAGGTTAGACAATAAATAAGTGACATCGAGTCATGTTTCTGTTCTCCATCACTTGTTCGCTCTTCGGTCCCTCTTCCTCCTGGCTCCGACTCATTCCCGTCAACAGTGGGGCCATCATGGGAAACACGACTGGATCTCAGGAAGCGGGTTGACAGGGAATGCTGGTGTCATGTACAGATATTGCCGGCGCCCTTCAGTGCTAACATCTTGGAGAGCACTTCTTTGTGAGAGAAAAAGTATCAATTTTCTTTTATAATTTCCTGTCTTCTTTATTGTGGAAGTGTGTGTAAATGTTTCATGGTTGAGTTATTTTATTTCATGTTTTTTCTTTTCCCGGGCCGTTGTTGATATTCCACTTTACAAGAAGCAAACTGGGCCTATGTCCACTCCAAACTCCTGATCCGCTCCTCCAATGTCCATGGGGGCAATGTCCACGATGGGCAGCCGGGAGGTCTTCTGTGTTTTGTACTCAAAGACGGTCTTGCCCCACTGTCCTGTATGTTTCTGTTGGTTCAGAGAGGAGAGACATGTGTTAACCAACAGTCTTACCAACAGCCACATATCAAGCTAAAAGAGACTGTTTGCAGTCTACATTTGTGCAATATTCCCTAGCTGAACGCATCATGCTCCATCTTGCAGCCGTGAATCCTCACCTTGCAGCCATCCTCTAACACGCCATACGTGAAGCGGCTGTTGCCTTCTGCGCGGATGTCCACATCGTTGGAACCTTGCAGCAGCAGAGCCTTCTTCAGGTTGCCCGTGGCCTGGTCCATGTAGGCGACGCTGTTCTTGCAGTGGTACGTGATGTTCTGAGACGCCTCCGTGGACAGGAGCCTCAAGAAGGTCAGCTGGACACTGGCAAAGTTGGCGGCGGGGCCGTCCTGAGCGTAGCTGAACTGTAGGGCCGGACAGCAGGTGGAGGTGTTAAATCATTACCCCACGGTTTTCATGTACTCTATAGCGCAAAAATGATTTGGCCAATGTGCCAAAGTAAGAGAATTGTACATCGAGCATGGACTGATCGAGAATCGGAGACAGAAAGCGAGATCTTGTCAGCGGGGAAATCATTTAAGTGGACTCACGTGGAATCCTCCGTTCATGGTCTCTCCGAACCAGACGTGTTTGCGGTCCTTGCTCTTGCTGGTCCACCAGTTCTTCTTTGGCACCTTGGCTATGCTTGGGTAGACGCAGGTCTCTCCAGTCTCCATGTTACAGAAGACCTTGATGGCATCAACTATGCTGCCAATGTTGGGATCAACCCAGTAGTCACCTGGAGAGATGAGAGTGGGTTAGATTCATAGCGATGCATAACACACTGTTTTCCTGGTCTGTGGTCCTGTATAAGTCGCTCTGAATGTCTACTCCCCTGGATCTTCTGCCCGCTACCCCTGCTTACCGCTCTTCCACTCAGGGTGGCACAGCTTAATGTCTCTGCAGCTGCGGGCGGGGTTCTTCTGGGAGCCGTCTGGGCTGCGAATGTTCTCGATCTGGTTGTTGATGGACTTGAGTGTGGCGTCCACCTCGACGTCGTGCTGCCTCAGCGAGCTGGAGGCCTCATCTGCCCTCATGTACCTGAGAGGATCGGGGGACTTCTCATGCTGAGACAGGCCGGCGAAGGCTGACAAGTCGATGCCGGGGCCAGGAGGACCGGGAGGACCGGGGGGTCCGGCGTTACCAGGAGGACCCTGAAGGCGAGAGAAACACAGGAATGGATCAGGGGTACGGAGAGACAGGAGTGAAGTCATATACTGGCCTGTGGCGGTTATTATTCCACTGTTTTTGTCATGATACTCACAGCAGGACCAGACTCTCCACCGCGTCCACGAGGTCCGGGAGGTCCAATGGGGCCAGGTGTTCCGTTTGATCCGTCTTTGCCAGCAGGTCCGACTGGTCCAGGAGGTCCCTAAAGAGACAGCGATAATCAAAGTAAAAGCCAGTGCATACTAAGATGTCTTAGTAGAGCTGTAGGAGATTCATCTGAAACATACTGAAATTGTGTGTTTTCAAATTGTACAACCGTGATATGGGTCAGTTTGAATGATTGTGCTGTATGAATGCTGGCTCTGAAAACATCAATTCATCTGCAGTGCAAATGCGCCAGCAGTCTTCTTCTATCACCCCCATCACCTCCAGACTCTTTTACCGTGTCGTGCATAAAGATTATTTGTGGGGTGACATTTCCCATCATTTCCGTTATCGTGCGCAGTGCTTTAGCTAATCTCAAATTGATATTACGGTCCAGCTCTGATCTCAGCAGGAGTGGCTTCACAAAGAATGGCCTCTCCCGTCTGTCTGTCTGTCTCCCTCCACCATCGCGGAGAGTAATTACAAAAATCCTCAGCTGTCCATCTTATCACAGCGGTGGCTAATGAAAGTACTTTGTTAGGTGATTGGAGAATTACAAAGAGACTAACCTATGCCCTTTATTACCATCAGATATAACTTGGATCTTAAAGCACACTGTCCTATCTGTAGGACGGAATATAATAAGAGTTTTTCTTTTCCATCATTCTTCCAATTTTTCCGTTTTCTCACCTTGGCGCCACTTGGTCCGGCAGGTCCAGAAGCTCCAGAATCTCCAGCGGAACCCTGTTTGGACCAATACAACAGATGAGATGGTTAGAACATACAGGGCCATGCAAAGATACAGCAGGGTGAATGGTTTTGAATGACTCGATCACTTACAGGAGGTCCAGGAAGACCCTGCAGACCAGTGAAACCACGGTGACCCTTCTGTCCCCTCTCTCCTGCCTCGCCGCCCTCTCCCTTGTCTCCACGAGGTCCTTGGGGTCCCTGAAATGAAGGTGTGTGGTGTTATTACGGGTGCACCAAAAACGCATGGCTGCAGATGTGTAGTACATGTAATGGCCCAAATCAAAGCATCTACAAGAACCGAATGAAACGTAACGATATATCAGCGGTTAAAGCTGATGGTACTCACAGCCATTCCTCTAGCGCCAGCTGGTCCTGAGGGTCCAGCAGGTCCTTGAGCACCCTGAAGGAAGAAAGAACAGTTTCAGTGCTCCATTAGGTGAACATGAAATGTCTGAATCAGTGCACAATGCTGAAAACACGTTTTCCCCTCTGGCAACATGCTCTGTGTGTTGTGTTGCGTTACTCACAGACTCTCCTCTGTCTCCCTGCTTGCCGAGGGGACCGACGGGACCGGGGGCACCGGGGGAGCCAGGAGCTCCAGGGGCCCCAGCAGGACCAGTGTTACCACGCTCTCCCTGTAGGGGGGCCACATGGTCATGACTCAGGATAACAGCATTCCACCAGTTATCACAACATCATCCACAAAACTCTCTTCTTAATTAATGAAGCAGTTGCTGCAAAACAGCAGAACCAATAGACTTTTTTTCAAGTCAAGCTGTCTCTCACCTTGACTCCAAGAGCTCCATCCCTACCAGGAGGTCCATCTGATCCAGGGTTGCCCTGTAACACAGAAGCATCATTTATTAAATGACATGCAATAATGAGCAATGTACATGGTGGGTGGTTCTTTGTTGTTTTCATTTATTTGTTTGATTGCTAGAAGGATCAGGATGAAATAATAAATGGCTTATTTCCCATAATTGTAAATATGATCATTGTATTTCTAATCGTGTAGATATGATCACTGTTTGTATAACCATGTGCTCCTGATGCTCTCCCATTATTTACGCTTTACAGATTATGATGTTTATTTTTTGTTAATTTATGTTTTTGTGTGTCGTATTGTTGTCGATAATGTTATTGTTGTTTCGTTCTGACCTCTCTACCAGTCTCTCCAGAAGGTCCACTCAGTCCAGGGGGTCCCACAGGTCCAGGGGGTCCACGGTCACCGCCAGCACCGGGAGCTCCCTGCTTACCAGGCTCGCCCTGATCAGGAAAAATGTTGCATCAGAGTCACAATGATGCAGGAACAGTAGATTTTACACACTGGTCCATTAGAATGCATAATACAGGCAGTTGGCTTTATCTGTATAGTAGAGAGTAGATGTTTGTATACAGCAGAGGACCAGGGAGGGGACATTGTTTGACTTTCATCAGTTGTTCATGGTTCCTGTGATATTCAAAGCCCTGAGTAATCCTGACTTCCAATGGATTCACTACTGAGAGAAAACATAAGTGAGAATGTGCCTGAATGTACACTTTTGTTAGTGGATCAATATTTTATATTGAATCAGTAAGGCCTGCAAAATAATCACCAGTCCGGAGGATAATAATCCTGAAAATCTAATTGATAAGAGTATAGCCTGCAAACCTGCACTAAGATTAAAGCCTGTATCACATAATTCTTCATATTTCAGCCAAATTAATTGATTAAAAAAAAATCTCTCAGCGTGTGACTTTGTAAAAACCCTGAGATGTGACCCGGCTTCAGGCCCGAGGCAAGCACATTTTCATAGTCACACAACTGAACAGCAAATATCTGAAACGTACAGAAGGTCCAGGGAGACCAGGGAAGCCTCTCTCTCCACGCTGACCAGGCAGACCAACAATACCACGAGATCCACCCAGACCCTGGGGACCTGAAGGCCCATCGGGACCCTACAGAAGAGAGAGAGAGAAGACTGAGTTAGGAGAAATGTTCTTGCTGAGCTGCAGAGGGCACATTCTCATGTCAGTAAGGGACAGTTCTAGTGGAATACATTGATAAATACAACTCTACAATGATATGCTCATAATGGGGCTTTTCACACTAGCCCTCTTAGCCCTGGGCTAAGAGGAAAGCCATCAGTCTGTATCTGACAGCTCACTAGGATTCGGTTAACGGAATCCCTTAGCCTGGGGCTGAGGTGCAGATTACTGATTACTTGAAGTGCGTCAAATCGAAAGTGGGAGACTCAGACTCACAGAGGGACCATCCTCTCCAGCGTCTCCCTTATCTCCTGGGGCGCCAGCAGCTCCACGAAGCCCAGCATCTCCCTGTCTGCCTGGCGTGCCGCCGTCACCACGGACACCCTTAGGACCATCTTTACCAGAGGGACCAGCGGGGCCAGAAGCACCAGGGTTACCCTGCGATGGAAAGAGGGAGAAGCTCAGTAGGAATAACAGCAGAAATACATCATGAACGGTGCGAGCAATTGTGATGTTACCAGTGATGTCAGTTGAGCAATTATGATGTCATCAGTGATGTCACTCTCTCTCTATGTGAGCAATTGTGATGTTACGCGGATGTCATCAGTGAGCTCACTCAAGCAACTGTGACGTCATCAGTGATGTCATTGGAGTTTCTCTGGCTCAAGCCGATTTCGTGTCATCAGTGATGTCACTCTGTCTATGTGAGCAATTGTGATGTCATCGGTGATGTCACTCAAGCAATTGTGATGTCATCAGTGATGCCATCAGTGATGTCGCTTGCTTGAGTGTCATCAGTGATGTCACTCAAGCAATTGTGATGTCATCAGTGCGCCACGGAACGGAGCGGAACCGGGCCGCCTTTTATAGTAAAGTTGTCATTTTTGTGTTCATGATTAGATACTCACATTGGGACCAGGAGTTCCAACTCTTCCAGCAGCACCAGGGAAACCGGTAGCACCCTACAAATGACAGTAAGAGTTAATTCAACATAAACACAACTGAGCTATCTGATATATCCACCTGTTAACTCTGTTACTGTACCCGTTACTATATTATAAGGATGTTAAGAGATGAAGTTACGAGAAAGGACTCGTGCATTTCATACTGTTTTGGGCTGGCCTAAAGTCTAAACAGCTTCTCTCCCTCTACTGTATGTGAATAAACTGCACTTAATGAAATGATCTATCTGGCTTTTTGAATAAACAGAATCTAGCCATGTCAGACTCCATTGACCTGCTGTATAATCTATACATGTGTTCAATGTACGTCATCTGTGCCGGGTTGTTCATGTGATCAATCAAAAAGAGGAGGTGCTTACAGGAGCTCCCTGAGCACCGCGGGCTCCTTTGGTTCCAGTAACACCAGTGGGTCCCTGAAAAAGAGACAAACAGCAAACAGTTAATCATGTTGTTCATATGAGACCCAGGTGTGTTTTAAGACCCAGGTGTGTTTTAAGACCCAGGTGTGTTTTAAGCACTTCAGAAACGTGTGCAGCAAAGGGTACGATTTGACCTTCGCATCTCTAAAAATGTAAAAAAAAAATCAAATAAAAAAACGACATGTTTTGGGCCAAGGTTAAGTATCACTACGCACCACAGGTCCAGGGGCCCCAGAGGGTCCCTGTGGTCCAGGAGCACCAGAATCTCCCTTCTGTCCACCCTCACCAATCTCTCCCTTGGCACCAGGCTGACCATCTGCACCCTGAGGATATAAAGAGAATTGTAATAATGACCAACACTGAACAGTAGTAGCCTACCACAGATTCAATATCTGACCTTTGCTTCATTGGAACGGTATTGAGGTGATTTCACTTACAGGAGGTCCGGCAAAGCCAGCAGGTCCAGGAGGCCCATTCTCCCCACGGTCACCCTGCAAGAGGACAGAAGACACTGAGGTTTAAATACAAGCTTAGACTGAGATGTGTAGATAATGTATGCATGTTCTTTATATAAACAACCTATGTTATATAACTATAGTAAGAGAAACGCCTGTTAGGGAAACAATGTCTACGATCCTCTGCAACTGCTCAGTGACAAAGCACTGAGCAATTAGTCCATTTCACTGGTGGAGGAATGACTTGAGTGTCTGTCCTGAGGTTGAGGATTCGATCCCCAATGTTGTTGTTTTTTTATTATCTCTCTGTCTGGTAAAAGTCTATTTTTCAGAGTGGATTAGACCAGTTTATTAAAGACATGATTCTATCTACGGCAGTGTTTCTCCACACTTTCTCAGAACTGTGATACACTTTGGAGAAACACAAAAGCCCGCCCGGCACACCAACTTATTAATTGTTTGGAAGTATCACAGAAAGTGAGGAAATATGTGTGATCTTCTGTCAACTGGTAGAATTGTCACGAGGAAATGAATCCTGTGTTTCACTTTGCCTCCACTCTCTTGAATTTTAACCAAATCTGAAGGCAAACCTGAGCTCAGTCTGAGACTCACACTGGCTGAGATATACTGCTCTATCATATCGAATAAATCACTTATCAAAGTTTTGCAAAGTCGGCATATAACAAGAAATGGACATAGGGGGGGACTAACTTACAGGAGCACCACGAGCACCACCAGCACCAGTAGGTCCAGAAGCTCCAGTCTCACCCTGGGAGAGAAAGAGACTGTTAGTCAAACCAACCAAATACACACAGAGCATGAATGTATATTACAGTACTAAGCAAAATGGGCTCCAATATTCAAACGATCTAAAAAGCAAAAATGGTCAAATTATCCCTATAAACCTCAAAAGGGTGACAATGTCCCTCTTACCTTGGCACCGTTGGGTCCAGCTGGGCCAGGAGGACCAATGGGACCAGTCAAACCCTGAGTAGGAAGACAGCGTAGATGGAGAAAGAAGAGAAAAATATAGAGATAGAGTGATCAAATGAAGGAATGAATGAAGCATCACTCTCTGACAATATTGAAAGAACAAGAAAATAATATAATAATAATAAATAATAATAATAATAATAAATAAATAATAAATAATATAATAATATAGATTTTGAACTCACTCTACCACCGTCCTTTCCAGCAGCTCCCTCGGGTCCCTTCTCTCCGTTGTCACCCTGTTGGACAAAGAGGAAGTCAGCATGTGTGTCAGCCATTTTGCTCCTTTAAGTGTTCCATATTAAGATAGTACATACTACATACAACCGTTTCACTTGTGAAAGAGATCGTAAAGGACGATATGAAAGTGCACCGTTAAAACAGCTGTGGGGAGAATCTGTTACTCACTCTGTCTCCCTTGGCTCCGGAGATGCCACCCGCTCCTCTCTCTCCTGGCATGCCCTGCAGGCCGGGCGGTCCCTGGGATCCGGGAGAACCAGCTGGTCCAATGGCTCCCTGGTGGAGAGGAAGGAGCCGACTGGGTTAGTACGGGAGGGACCAATGCTGTTTACATTATGGAGATGTTATTATCTCCTCGGTAGGAGATAATATGTTCTTCTGGAATCACAACCTAACATCTAGTATACTAAGTTCTGTCAAACTGCACTTGGGACCTGGCGAATATGGCCGGAGATACAGTATATGCGTTTGTGTGCGTATCCTGCGCCCGTTTGGGGCGTTGGTTGTGCAAGTCCTCAGAAATTAACGATACGCGTACGCTCCAAATGGATGCAGGATACACGAGGCAGCCATCGGACGTGTAGTTAAAAGCGAGTATATCTCCGGCCTAACTTAAACACCTGTGGAAGAGATGCTGTACAGCCAGATACAGAGGATACTTATTGGCCCATGACAAAGACAATAACAAATGATCAATAACTCTAATGGAGGTGAAACCTGTCAAAAGGTGTCCACTCACCTTGGGTCCATCAGTTCCGGGAGTTCCAGGTACACCGCGAGGTCCCTGAAGACCCTGAGGTCCAGAACCACCCCTCTCACCAGGGAAACCACGCTCACCCTGACAGGAAGCAAACACACAGGAAATGACCAGGGGAAACAGGAAGTGGTAGCTAATGCCTCATGATGACAATGAGTCATTGCATGTGTTGCTGTATAAAAGGCTGCAAAAGGAATGATATAGAGTATGTATTGTGTAAAGAAGATGGTATTTAAATGTTATAATTTGCTATATGTGTGCAGTCATTTGGATTTTGAAATGATTGCATGGCTTTAAAAAGAGAAGAACCCTGGACATGGAAACTCACTCTGGGTCCAGTAGCACCTGCAGCTCCACCCTCTCCAGGAACACCCTACAGAGGAAAAAAGAAAGTTAGCTACTAACCTGCCTTTACATTAGATCCATTAAAGGTACAGTCTTTAATTAATTCATTAGACCATCTATTCATAAATGTCCTTGAAAATCATGACTTGTAGATGAAAATAAGTTTTGAATTGATTTTTGATAACATCATCAATGGGTTTTTATATGACAGGTACTGTCAGTCTTTGTATCAACAGCTCAGACAGTAATTTTCACACTGGAAAATTACTTTAATCCAATAGCTTATGGTATAATCGAAGCAATTAGTGAGGCGACAACATCTCACACAGAAGATCATACTAACTGCAATCATGGATTGTGTTTTACAATCATTATTATCATCATCATTCATTATTATCCTTGCCAAAAAGATGCACAATATTTCTAGTCTTGTATAACCCTAATTTATCAACAGAATGACATGGAATTCGATGAACCGGTAGGCCTTGGGCCAAGGAACAAGAGATACGAGACTTGATTCCAAATCCCAAGAGTAGGGTCAACACATCAATTACACAGAGAATGTAACTGATAAGTATGTCTTTGGTGTAACAGAAAGTTGGAGAATTAATCGTCACTGGTGGAGATTTACACTCTCCAAGTATCTTCTAGTTGTAAAAACCAGACTGAATATATCAAATGATGCTTTTTGAATATCTGATTATTACCTTTAATCAAAGATCAATCTAAAAACCCATCAATTGATTTGCATAAAACACGTGAAAGTGGGACAGAGTAGATGCTCACCTGGTCACCAGGCTTTCCTCCCTCTCCTGGGGGTCCAGAAGGTCCAGGCAGACCCTGATCAACAACAAGAAGCAATGAGTTACATGATATCCTTAAAGGCAGATTGAGTCATTGCTTATAGGCCTGATGTGTTCTGAAATAAACAACTCTGCATGGTCGGCCGACAAGCACTCTATAATGTTCAAAGTGATGTTGATGAGATGTTTCTTTCCTCCTGTTGTTTCCTTCATGCTTGAATGTATATACGGTAGGTTTACCATCTGAATATATCTAGTACACGCCTTATAGTGGTGCTACCATTCTATATGGAAATACACGCTTGTGACTGGGAAAAACTGGCTGTCATTGTCACTGATTTAGCACTGGCACAAGGAATGTGAGTTTTGGGGTTTGGTTGTTATGGATGTTATGGACTTATATTGGCTTTCTTTTAGGACAGATGTATCTGGGGTTTAACACGAAAGTCATCTCACCTGGAAACCAGAAGGTCCAGGCTGTCCTTGCTCTCCTCTCTCTCCAACAGGTCCCTAGGGGAGAGAGACAAACACAGGTGATCAACCCAGGAAGGCAAATTAAAGAGTCCTGTCAACTCTCAGCTGAAGGTAAGCAAAAGTCAGTGACCGTAATGATGATATTGTGGCAAATAGCCTACATGTATAAAGTGCTTTACAATCAGTAGGTACATTCACCCATTCACACAGAATGGGTGAATGTACACCGATGGCGGCAAGCTACCACGCAGGGTGCTGGCACATCATCGGGAGCAACTTGGGGTTCAGTATCTTGCCCAAGGACACTTCAACATGCAGACTGGAGGAGGGCGGGGATTGAACCACCGACCTCTTTTATCCAAAGTGATTAGTGGACGACCCGCTCTACCTCCTGAGCTGCAGCTGTATTGTATTGTCCTGGGATGCCTGGTATTATAAGGATAGCTTTTAGTGTGGTAATCATGAATGAAATACTCACAGCAGGGCCGGGAGGTCCAGAAGCTCCGGTCTCACCATCTTTTCCAGACAGACCCTGTTCACAGAGAGACATGGAAGGCATTTAAAATGTGGAACATGTGACAGAAGAAAAGATGAATTCATGTGTCAAGGTTCATGGAATTGATTTGAGGGAGAAAATATACTTACTCTCAAACCAGTGCGACCGAGAAGACCCTTCTCTCCTGTCTTGCCAGGCTCACCCTGTTGAAACAAAACCCTGTTAGTTATCAAGTGCTGCATGGCTATTCACCTTATGTAGCCCCGCCCACTTGACCCAGTTGTGTTATGACTTCCTGTTCAAAACACCGTCTCTGTTTTACCTGCTCACTAGTACTGTACTGTCACAGGAAGTGTAAACACAATAGGAAGTAACTGGCTTGGAACATAAGGTGAATAGACAGTCATGAAATTTGGCCATTTTGATAGGTCTAGACATGTGTATGTATTTCCACTGTATATGATCATGTTTTCATTATGTTGTGCAAACATGTTGTATTTCCGTGTGTAACGGTGAAGATGCCCCCGGCTTTCCGAACTCAAGAAGTTCTAGATTGTCCAAAAACCCGGAGACACACTTACATTGGCTCCCTTTGGTCCGGGGAATCCCATCACTCCTGGCTGTCCACGCGCTCCCATCGGACCGGGTGGGCCGGGGCGACCGTCCTCACCAGCGGCACCCTGTCACAGACACAACATCAGCACCTGAATCCAGAGGACAGCTTCCTGTCACAGACACAACATCAGCACCTGAACCCAGAGGACAGCTTCCTGTCACAGACACAACATCAGCACCTGAACCCAGAGGACAGCTCCCGAGTTGGGAGAGGAAACTAGTCTGTGCTCAGTCATGATGCCTGCGAAAATGATGAGCATGCAATGTGTCACTCTTCTTCTTGACTCTAAATTGCTGCGTTTGCCTCTGGTGACACTGCTTCCACCTCAGACAGAAAGCATTGTGATTGTGTTGCTCTCATGTGAATAGGCTGGCGAAAGCTGCAGCCAGAGCCGTATAATAGAAGAGTTGCGACATCTCCGTTCACGCCAATGGACCAGTTTTTTTTTACCTCACAAAAGTTCCCGGAAGTAAGGTTCTGGATTAAGCAGCGCTGTCGAGTTGCAGCAAAATGGACCGTTTGTGATGTACTTTGAAAGGGTCAGACGTCTAAAGAATCAAATTGTAAATTATCAATTTTATTTTACCATTCAAACGTAGCGCGAGCCGCCCTTCCTGGCTATTCATTGGCTACTGAGTCACGCATTTTGGACCTCCGCTGGCGCCACTCTCTTACTAGATTGCTCCGGCTGCAGCATGAATGGAGTCTAAATGAAATGCTAGGCAATGCTACAGCGTGTTGCTGTAACATTTTGTATTGTGCTCTGCAGTGCTGCTTTAGCGAATGGTGTCATTGAATATGTTTTTTTGCTTGGAAATGAATAAAAATAGAACATTGTTTTGTATTAAGTCAGTGTTGAAGTGGAAGCAAGAGCTAAGGATTAGAGTTGTACTTACAGAGGCGCCAACTTTGCCTTGGGGACCAGCATCTCCGGGACGACCAGTGAGACCCTATAACAGCCACACATATACAGACTGTGAGCATCACTCAGTACATAGGAGGCTCTTGACAATGTACATAATTCTGTGGAAGCCAATTATTATACATGATGTTTAAATCAATCAAACAAACCATACTAAATATCCCTCTGGTGACTTTTTATACACTACAGACGCTTTCTGGCCTGGTAATGAGCAGGGGAACGGTACTCACTCTGGCTCCAGGGAGACCAGACTCTCCTGTGCGACCTGGGTCTCCAGTGCTTCCCTTAGCGCCAGCAAGACCAGGAACACCACGGTCACCAGGGGCACCCTGCAGAAAACATACAGCGTCATACATCATAACAACTGCCAGGAATGGAATCTCATAGAAATGCTGGTAAAGTAATGTGTCGGTGATGTGTAGGAGCTGAAATGAGTTCTGACTGGTAAGGTAATGTGTCGGTGATGTGTAGGGGCTGACATGAGTTCTGACTGGTAAAGTAATGTGTAATTGATGTGTAGGGGCTGAAATGAGTTCTGACTGGTAAAGTAATGTGTCGGTGATGTGTAGGGGCTGACATGAGTTCTGACTGGTAAAGTAATGTTAGTGATGTGTAGGAGCTGAAATAAGTTCTGACTGGTAAAGTAATGTGTAGGTGATGTGTAGGGGCTGAAATGAGTTCTGACTAGTAAAGTAATGTGTAGGTGATGTGTAGGAGCTGAAATGAGTTGTGATGTGTAGGAGCTGACATGAGGTCTGACTGGTAAAGTAATGTGTAAGTGATGTGTAGGAGCTGAAATGAGTTCTGACTGGTAAAGTAATGTTAGTGATGTGTAGGAGCTGACATGAGTTCTGACTGGTAAAGTAATGTTGGTGATGTGTAGGAGCTGACATGAGTTCTGACTGGTAAAGTAATGTTGGTGATGTGTAGGAGCTGAAATGAGTTCTGACTGGTAAAGAAACGTGTTGGTGATGTGTAGGAGCTGACATGAGTTCTGACTGGTAAAGTAATGTGTCGGTGATGTGTAGGAGCTGACATGAGTTCTGACTGGTAAAGTAATGTGTCGGTGATGTGTAGGGGCTGAAACGAGTTCTGACTGGTAAAGTAATGTTAGTGATGTGTAGGAGCTGAAATGAGTTCTGACTGGTAAAGTAATGTTAGTGATGTGTAGGAGCTGACATGAGTTCTGACTGGTAAAGTAATGTGTTGGTGATGTGTAGGAGCTGACATGAGTTCTGACTGGTAAAGTAATGTGTTGGTGATGTGTAGGAGCTGAAATGAGTTCTGACTGGTAAAGTAATGTGTAAGTGATGTGTAGGAGCTGACATGAGTTCTGACTGGTAAAGTAATGATAGTGATGTGTAGGAGCTGACATGAGTTCTGACTGGTAAAGTAATGTGTTGGTGATGTGTAGGAGCTGCTGACATGAGTTCTGACTGGTAAAGTAATGTTGGTGATGTGTAGGAGCTGACATGAGTTCTGACTGGTAAAGTAATGTGTACGTGATGTGTAGGAGCTGAAATGAGTTCTGACTGGTAAAGTAATGTTGGTGATGTGTAGGAGCTGACATGAGTTCTGACTGGTAAAGTAATGTTGGTGATGTGTAGGAGCTAACATGAGTTCTGACTGGTAAAGTAATGTTGGTGATGTGTAGGAGCTGACATGAGTTCTGACTGGTAAAGTAATATTGGTGATGTGTAGGAGCTCACATGAGTTCTGACTGGTAAAGTAATGTGTTGGTGATGTGTAGGAGCTGACATGAGTTCTGACTGGTAAAGTAATGTTAGTGATGTGTAGGAGCTGAAATGAGTTCTGACTGGTAAAGTAATGTTAGTGATGTGTAGGAGCTGACATGAGTTCTGACTGGTAAAGTAATGTTAGTGATGTGTAGGAGCTGAAATGAGTTCTGACTGGTAAAGTAATGTTAGTGATGTGTAGGAGCTGAAATGAGTTCTGACTGGTAAAGTAATGTTGGTGATGTGTAGGGGCTGACATGAGTTCTGACTGGTAAAGTAATGTTAGTGATGTGTAGGAGCTGAAATGAGTTCTGACTGGTAAAGTAATGTTAGTGATGTGTAGGAGCTGACATGCGTTCTGACTGGTAAAGTAATGTGTAGGTGATGTGTAGGAGCTGAAATGAGTTCTGACTGGTAAAGTAATGTGTTGGTGATGTGTAGGAGCTGCTGACATGAGTTCTGACTGGTAAAGTAATGTTGGTGATGTGTAGGAGCTGACATGAGTTCTGACTGGTAAAGTAATGTGTAAGTGATGTGTAGGAGCTGAAATGAGTTCTGACTGGTAAAGTAATGTTGGTGATGTGTAGGAGCTGACATGAGTTCTGACTGGTAAAGTAATGTTGGTGATGTGTAGGAGCTAACATGAGTTCTGACTGGTAAAGTAATGTTGGTGATGTGTAGGAGCTGACATGAGTTCTGACTGGTAAAGTAATATTGGTGATGTGTAGGAGCTGACATGAGTTCTGACTGGTAAAGTAATGTGTTGGTGATGTGTAGGAGCTGACATGAGTTCCGACTGGTAAAGTAATGTTAGTGATGTGTAGGAGCTGAAATGAGTTCTGACTGGTAAAGTAATGTTAGTGATGTGTAGGAGCTGACATGAGTTCTGACTGGTAAAGTAATGTTAGTGATGTGTAGGAGCTGAAATGAGTTCTGACTGGTAAAGTAATGTTAGTGATGTGTAGGAGCTGAAATGAGTTCTGACTGGTAAAGTAATGTTGGTGATGTGTAGGGGCTGACATGAGTTCTCACTGGTAAAGTAATGTTAGTGATGTGTAGGAGCTGAAATGAGTTCTGACTGGTAAAGTAATGTTAGTGATGTGTAGGAGCTGACATGCGTTCTGACTGGTAAAGTAATGTCTAGGTGATGTGTAGGAGCTGAAATGAGTTCTGACTGGTAAAGTAATGTGTTGGTGATGTGTAGGAGCTGAAAAGATGGAATGTCCGCACACTGGTTGATGTTCCCAGGTTTATTTCAACCCTTTCAATAAATACAATACAACGTTTCGACCGTATAGGTCTTCATCAGGCAAGAAAAGTGTGACTGGTAAAGTAATGTTAGTGATGTGGAGGAGCTGACATGAGTTCTGACTGGTAAAGTAATGTGTAAGTGATGTGTAGGAGCTGACATGAGTTCTGACTGGTAAAGAAACGTGTTGGTGATGTGTAGGAGCTGACATGAGTTCTGACTGGTAAAGTAATGTTGGTGATGTGTAGGAGCTGACATGAGTTCTGACTGGTAAAGTAATGTGTAAGTGATGTGTAGGAGCTGACATGAGTTCTGACTGGTAAAGTAATGTGTAAATGATGTGTAGGAGCTGACATGAGTTCTGACTGGTAAAGTAATGTGTAAGTGATGTGTAGGAGCTGACATGAGTTCTGACTGGTAAAGTAATGTTGGTGATGTGTAGGAGCTGAAATGAGTTCTGACTGGTAAAGTAATGTTAGTGATGTGTAGGAGCTGACATGAGTTCTGACTGGTAAAGTAATGGGTAAGTGATGTGTAGGAGCTGACATGAGTTCTGACTGGTAAAGTAACGTGTTGGTGATGTGTAGGAGCTGACATGAGTTCTGACTGGTAAAGTAACGTGTTGGTGATGTGTAGGAGCTGAAATTAGTTCTGATCTGAAGACCCACCTTAGCACCAGCAAGACCATCTTGTCCGGGGAAACCACGGTTACCAGGAGCTCCCTGGAAACAATCAAACAATTAAATTCTGCATACAATAACAACAATGTATTCATAATGTTATTATTTCCCAATATTATTGTCAGATTACTCACTCTCTCTCCAGGAGGTCCGAGTGGTCCAGCAGAACCAGGCTCTCCTCTGGCTCCTCTCTTTCCCTCCTCACCAGCGGGGCCGGGGGCACCTAGAGGACCAGCAGGGCCCTGGAAGATTAAGAAATATAAGTTTAATTCGCCTATAGTCTAAGTCCGTTTGGAAACTATGTCTCAGAGTGATTAGGACACGTTTGTTACATTGTCAATAATCACTGAAATCAAGTAGCAACTGAGCAACTCACAAGCTCTCCCTTGGGTCCAGCTTCTCCTTTGAATCCAGGAATACCAGGGTCTCCCTAAGCAAGGAAAGGAGATGATGGTCATGACAAGAAATAACCATAACAATATTTAAAAAATAATTATGTACATATATCAATTCACATATCACCCTATCACTGACTGAATCAATTGGGATTACAAGAAAAGTACAGTATCATGGCTTCCCAGATGTTCAGATGATTCCCCAGTGACTTACGGACTGTCCCTTGGGCCCAAGAGGTCCTGTTGCGCCCTGAGGTCCAGGTGGTCCGCGGGGGCCTGGGAACCCAGGAGCGCCAGCAATACCAGCACCACCCTGCAGGGGAGAGAGAGACAGACGGACTTGAGAATCAAGTAAAACACAATTACTATTATCAATCATAATAGCAAGAGAAGATATTGCAGGACTGCAAGTTGAGATGATGTACTTACAGCAGATCCTTTAGAGCCAGGGATACCATCAGTACCGGGGTTACCCTATAGGGACAATGGCAGAGAAGAAACAGAACATGAACGTGGACCAACAGAGCTAGTGGCATGAATGAAATGGTCCTATGACAAAATACCAATGGATACTATATGGAGATATGGAGATGCGTACAGATGCTCCGGCGGGTCCTGGAGATCCTGGGGTGCCAGCCTCTCCGCGGGGTCCCTGTGCGCCCTCTGATCCACGGGCACCAGTAGGGCCGGCCTCTCCCTGACAGGACACAAGGTATTTAATATGCTTAACAGAAGGAGGAAATACATCTCATTACAGTAAGCTGCTGAACTAATACACACACTCCAGATGAGTGGCCAAGTGCAGTAAGTGTGACTGTACAGCTGTCATCAGACAGCTGTACACACAATACCACGTATTGTGACGTGTGTGACGTAAGTATCTAGGTTGTTGTACATGTTTTGAAGTGTGCCTTTGTCTTTTTAAATTATTTTTAAATTTTCTTTTTAAGTTTTACTTTACCCCTCTCACTCAAGAGGCTTTGCCTTTTGCCAGGTCGTCATTGTAAATAAGAATTTGTTCTTAATGACTTGCCTGGTTGAATAAAGGTTAAATAAAAAAGCCTGATACCGCTGTATTGTGTCGATGCTTATGGCAAAACAAAACAGACCAAGAACCATAAGGCACAACGGACCCGTACGAGTGCACGATAGTGATTCTGCAGCCATTTGTCTGTTCTTATAGGCTTTTTGAAATGTAAGACAAACGTATCTAAATTAATCTTAAATTCTCATTGCAAGATAGTCAATCAAATCTTTATGAAACTTTTTCTTTTTTGTGAAACTGATTATGATGTAAATTGTATAAAATGCTACTGATTTTTGAAGTTATGGAATTAAATAAAGCATTTGTAATGTTTTCAACTTTTCAACACTAGCATGTGATGTGATACGATATGATTGTGTGTATACAGACTGAAAGAAACAGATGATACAAGTGACTCTAAGAGGATTATATGAGGCTCATCTTTTAGAGAGTCCCATACGAAGAATCCACTGCGTGGTGAGGCAGAACACAAAGATGCTGAGCACCAAGGTGAGGCAGAACATGAAGATGCTGAGCACCACAAGGTGTGGTGAGGCAGAACACGAAGATGCTGAGCACCACAAGTGGTCAATAGATTCGAGTGACACTCACGCAGCTTGAATGGCTCTACTTCAACACACTGAGTCTGTGGTGGAAAAGACATGGAGGAGAATCATCTGAATTGTGCAAACCTTGGATCCTGGAGATCCTGGGAAACCGGGAGCTCCAGCAGGGCCGACAGGTCCCTGTAGGAAGGAACAGTTCCCAGGTTAGGGTTAGCATCTCATCACTTCCTGCTTGTGGTATCGTCCAATGACAATATCACGTGAAATAGAAATATAAAATGCTTGTTGTGAAACAGTATATTGGGAGTATTGAGGGAAGTTTGGTACGTACATTAGGACCAGCAGGACCGGGCAAGCCATCATTTCCACGGGCACCCTGAGAACAAGACAAGACAAGAATGGGTCCACCGGTTCACCATTCACAGTGAAGAGACCATGAAATTATAACTGTCCAAACTATGCCAACTTGCAAAACACAGTGTACAGCAAACTATACAGAAAATACTGAGCACTCCTCAGCTGATTGAAGCAGATATTCAGGCCGTTACTTACAGCAGATCCAGCGGCTCCGGGACGTCCTCTCTCGCCAGGCAGACCACGTGGACCCTATGACAGGAAACACAAATACGCAGATGAAGGCAGAACTCCATCAGTTCATGATGAAATAATATAACATGAATTCATACATCCATTATCTCTCAGTGTTTTATGAAAATGTACCATGGGTCCGGGGGCACCATTCTCTCCGGGACTGCCACCCTCTCCCTAAAGAGGAGAGAGATCAGAATAGGTTAGTCTCAGGTTATAACAATGGTTTGACCTAAACTTGAGTTATGCCTATTGGCTATACAATGGAAGCCTGGAGTCTGTGGAAGAGACCTATGGACTGAAGCTTGGAGCAGATAGTTACATCAGGACTAAACATATGAAAATGTGATATTTGACACTGAAGAGAATATGATTGATAGGCGATGGTCTTACTTTGGCTCCAGCAAGACCATTCTCTCCCTTGGCTCCATCCAGACCAGGATGACCCTACAAGGAGGCAGAGAAACAACAAAACACTAATTAAGGACTCATGCATCAGTCAATTAGGAGCAGCTACTTGTGTGGAGATGATGAGAGAAACACTTACTCTGTGTCCTTTGATTCCAGGAAGACCAGGAGTTCCGGGGAATCCACGAGCTCCCTGAAATAAAGGCACAACTCTGGGAATGAAGCACTGGTTTGAGCACGATTTCATGCACCAATATTAAAGAATGGAGATGATTGGTTGGCTCACCTGAGGCCCGGCAGGTCCGCGCTCACCAGCTTTTCCAGGTTTGCCAGCCTCACCCTGCAAACAAACAAGGAACAATCACGTGTTATCACACAGCAGATCATCAGCTGCATGAGAAGGTGTAGCTGCACTGTAGTGAAGTATTTACGCAATTTCAATCAGGTAAGATTGAACCTTATCATTCATTCATTCATGCTTTCTCTTTAGCCAATCAGAGTTGGTGGACACGGTTCCTCTTTTTCAAAGAGCCAATCGTAAGTGACGGGAGTATACAGTATACAGTACATGTCATGCTATGCTATTGCCCCTCTCTCAGATCTATGCTGTATGCTGCTAGCATTCCAGTTGCTGTGCTTACCTTCATCCCTCCACCCTCCAGAGGTGTAAAGTCACAAAGTACAAGTACTCAAGTACAAGTAGTACTTATACTGCTATACTTTTACTCTTACTCGTATTACTTAAATTACTAGAGTAATTTAAATAATATTCTACTTCACTACTTTTAAATGCAAATTGAGTAAATGAGTAAATTCAGATCTCAGATGGCACTATGAAAACAGCACGGTAGCATTGGGATAGTCTCACGTGGTCAGACCCAACATCCTATGTTAGCACGCTTCCAGCGACAGCGAATCACAAGTCCGCATTTCCGGGTTTTGCCAGAGGAATTCCCGTGGCTCCAATAGTATCATGGCGGAAGTCCGGCTCTCTGCGTGCATTGGTGCATCATTCGAAATGTACCGCCCACGAGTTGTGTCACGCAAATAAGGAAGTCTGTGGTTGGTCAATTCATATGCCTGTCACACATTTTGTTTGGGTCTTAGGCCATGTTCAGACTAGGAGGCCAAATCTGATTTGGGAACTTTAATGACCTATTCATGATTCTATCCAGATTGGTTTTATGAGTCTGGACGCTCCAAGTCTGATTTGTGTCACTTGTCCCAAACCACATATGGAGGTCTGGACACACAGATCCGACTTGAACACTTGCCCAAATCAGTTTCGTGGCAGTGCGGACACACTCCCAAATTAGATTTGGGAAACCAATCAAGATAATGATGATTAATAACTTTAGCAGCAAATCGGATTTGCCTGTAGTGTGAACATGGCCACAGGGGGCTGTCCTTAACCATTTTTCAAGAACTGTGCACCAGACGTAGATATCTATCTATGGCTGGCTACTGCGAGACTAGCATCGGGACTGCTTGCGAACAGGTCCAGAATCACTTCCACATTTAGGGCGCCCAAACTGGTGGCTCGTTAGTGCAGTGGCCAATGAAATTAAATCGCCGCTCAAGACTGGCCAATCGAATTAGACAGGTGTAGATGATCCATACATTTGTAATGATCCAGTGATGTCACTCGAGCCATTGTGACATTACTGATGATGTCACAATATCTATGTGAGTGTGACGGCATAAAATACGTAATATGTCGCTGTAGCGCCCCCCAGATTCACGTGAGGCATGAACGATCAGAGCAGCGGTGCGCCCTGCAACAATGGACAGACACACACACACACAACTCTCCAATTAGAGTAGTAGCTAATTAAAATATTAAATATTTTTAAAGTAAAGCAAATGTACTTTCACTGTACTTGAGTACTTAGAAAGGCAACTTTTTACTCGAGTAATTTCCTGAACTAGTAATTTGTACTTTTATTGGAAACAGTTCAATAGGCCACTTCAAAGTGACTGAACACAAACAGAGGACTGGATCACATGATTTCATTGCTAAGTACCGTAGATTTAATCAGGTGCAAACACTGATGTTTTGACACTTCCGAAGCTAAGTGCTGCTTTAATATAGTACCTCCCACTTTATCTTTTACTACTTCTTTCTATGAGTGATGTCATGGTATTTATTGGCTTATTGATTGATCGCCTCCCACTACCTTGTAACCAATGAGAAGCTATAATCTATATTGGAGACTATTTAAACGGTTTGAATATTTGCCTTTACGGTTTGACTCTGAGGAAGACGCTGTGTGCGTCGAAACGTCTTTGTACCTTAAATCTACTTACCAGACATGGGACCAAGTCACTTCGATCCAAGTCTCAAGTAATTCCTAAGTCATTTGGTCCAAGTCTCAAGCAAGTCCCAAGTTATTTTGTTTTGGGCAAGTCAAGTCAAGTCACAGGTTTTGTCAAGTCAAGTCAAGTCAAGTCAAGTCGAGTCACTTCCCGCCAAATACTGCAGTCTTACCTTCCTTTATAAAGAAAAAAGACAAGGCATTAGTCTAATAGTGATATTATTGGCCAATGTATCTAACCTGTTCAAAGAGTATGACAATTAATAGAATTTGTATTATAATTAAATAAATGTAATCAAACAAAAGTCAAATAACTTTGTACTTAACTACTGTAACTAACTACTAACATACGTGCCTTCTCCTCAGTGAGAGGAGTGTGATTGACAGCCACTCATCCAATCATAACAATGCTATAAGGAGGAGCATCCAATCAGAGTCAGAGTCATCCAATCATGACAATACTATAAGGAGGAGCATGAGTGAGTCATCGCATACCGGATAACTTTACACAGACACTTGACAAGGTTGAACATCTGAATATTTTATATTTAATATTTAAACTGATGAACACAAACAAGTCATCACGTCTCAAGTCAAGCCAAGTCTTTAACTTCCAAGTCCAAGTAAGTCTCAAGTAATTTATTTTTTGTCAAGTCAAGTCGCAAGTCATCAAAACAGGGACTCAAGTCGACTCGTGGCCAAGTCACCAAGTCACCAAGTCTCAAGTCCCCATATCTGCTACTTAGCAGTGACATCATGTCCCCCAGTCCTCTCTTTGGGTTCAGTCACTTTGAAGTGGCCCATTGAACTGTTTCCTGTATTTTGTCCTGTTCTGAGAGCAGCGACCTCCCTGCTCCGACTCCGACTGTAAATTCATGTAAATCCACTACCTATTTAACGTCTATTTAACTCAGTCTGTAAATCTCATGTAAATCCAACGTGAATTCATATTTATCGTCCACAGAACACTTCACCACTCATGTACATATTGTATATATTTACTCGATTTGATTGCACTTGCAACTTTGTGATTGTCTTTAGTTATCTTCCTACTTCTTATCTCTGTATATTGATGTGACCGCTACGCTGTATACAGACACTAAGACAAATTCCTCGTATGTAACTTGCATACTGTGGCAATAAAAGTGATTCTGATTCTGATTCTGTGGAGGGGCTGATGCTGTTTTGAGAGCAGTCACCTCCCTCTGTGGAGGGGCTGAAGCTGTTCTGAGAGCAGAGACCTCCCTCTGTGGAGGAGCTGAAGCTGTTCTGAGAGCAGCGACCTCCCTCTGTGGAGGAGCTGAAGCGCAAGAGATTCCTTCTACATAACAATACTTGTACTCGAGTAGGGTTTGTCAGCACTCCTTCCACCTCAGCCACCACCCCATCACCGCAAATATCCAGGTTCCAGAGGAACTCAGCAGTCCTGATTCCTACATCTATCCCAGATGGACTCCTAACTTCACGAATGGGAGGAGCTCCTCCATGGAGCCTACGCCAAAGTTGACATCTTGTTTCATGTGATGAATGAAGCTTTTCATTCGAACATTCATCCTAGTCTCTCCTGATTGAATTGTACTGTGGTGGGAGGCCATGCATGCAGTCTGTTTTGGGGTGTTTATGAATGTTGTTGGGAGATAGACAGTGCCCCCTGGTGGCACATATGACATAATGTGTTTGTACTGTACACACACATTTCAGGCTTTATAATAAATGGGCAGTCGGTTAGATGAAGAGATAGACACAGACTGACTCTAATATCAGTGTCAAATAATGGGGAGAACTAAATGACATGGGTGTGTTGTGGCAGTCAACATGTTTTTAGGAAATGCTTTACATTTGTTTGTTCATATATATTTATTTTGACCTTTGACCCTGACCTGCTACTGTTGGGCAGAGGACTCTATCTCAGATTTGTGCTTGTGTGTGTGTGGTTTCCTGCAGCCTTGTGTTTCAGACATGTGACTGTTTGGCGCATCCCGGAAGTATCTAGTCCAGGGCTTTTCAAAGTCTGAGACTGTGGGCCTCCCCCTAGACAAAGTCTGGATGCCTATGGGATCGTGAATATATGATTTGACCCCATAGACAGTCAACAAGGTCTGTCTGATGGCATTTATTTGTTTCTGACTGTGGGAAAGTGGAACAACTCAAATTCCACAAAACTACTGTATCTCTGAACTATCTCTTTAACCAAACCACCAAAACACAGATACTCGATGTGATCTCCTTTTGATAACTAATGTCATATTCTTTCACTTCCATTCACTGGGCCTCCCCTGAAACTGCTTGGAGCCCGTCTGGGGAGGCCCCACTTTGAAAACCCCTGATCTAGTCAGTTTGTAGATGAGGCCACGACACTTACATCACTTCCTGGTTTTCCAGATGGTCCAGGTGGTCCGCGAGGTCCCAAGGGTCCCTGTTATCAGACAAAGGAAGACAAATCAGTAGGGACATTTATCCACTTGCTCCATATACAGACATTAGGCAGCCAGATAGGATTGGACCAATTTAAAACAGAAAACAGATCTGTACAATAGTTGCAGTATCAGCATCAAAGCTGAATATTTTAAGCCAAAATTAACTTAGATATAGGCTTATGATAAGAAGTGCTATTTTTGATGATAAAGGTAGGTGCTGTTGGTGTACGGAAGCCGAGAATAGCCATGCTTGCAATAATGTTTTTATGCCGTTATCATGAGATCACAAGTTAATTGACCGATCCTAACCGATCCTAACTCCTGCCTCGCCGAATGCGGCGCAGCTCCTCGAAAGTGTGACTCGACGCAGCTGACGCGAAACAGCGCAAGTATAATATAATGTAGATGGAGAGATAACAGGAGAGAGTGAAAGCTATTACCAAGTATGTGCACTACGTTCTCTCCTTGGGCTAACTTCTAGTCATTGAAATCCTAGTGAAATTACAGCATTTACTCATTTTGCTGGGGACTCCCCTGCGACCCCTCGTCAAGCTGACGTTCGCGTATATAGGACCAGCTGCCGCCGGCAAGACGCACAAGTGTGTTTTCCGCTCCAGGCAGGCTACTGGGTAGGCTCCTCTTTGGCCACATGCATTGCTGTTGTCCTCTAGACTCTAGAGGACTCTAGAGTCTAGAGACAAGCTACTGTGTAGGCTCCTGGGTCTAGCTCCAAACAAGGTGTCAAACATTCCCATGCTACCTGCATTGGGTAAGTGAGCATTTCATCTTCTTAAGTTAAGATTTTCCTTAAAGTCCGAGTTAAGGTGTCCATAAAATAAAATTGCTTGCACAAAACAATCTTCTACCTAAGGTTAAACATTTTAAGGAAAACATAAGCACAAGATTTAAGCGTGTTTTGTGAAACCGATTTTATTTTATGGACACCTTAACTCAGACTCTAAGGAAAATCTTAACTTAAGGTGCTTTGTGCAACCGGCCCCTGGTCTTTAGGCCCCTATTTTTTTTCTTTCTGATTCCCCCCCCATTTTCTCCCCAATTGTACTTGGCCAATTTCTTCCTGCTGCCCCGGTCGCTGCTCCACCCTCTGCCGATCTGGGGAGAGCCATATTAGACTAGCACCATGCTTCCTCCAACACATGCGCAGTTGCCAGCCGCTTCTTTTCACATGACAGCGGGGAGCTTCACTGGGCAGGATGTAGCACGTGGGAGGATCACGCTATTCTCGCATGTGCCCTTGCTCTTGCTAATCCCCTGCTTCCTGTGCAGTTTGGACATTTTAAAGTCGTATTCCCATATTTCACATCATCCAGTTTGATCATGATCTGTGTTCTATAAGAAATGATTCATCTTTTACTACTTTTGAATCTTGTCCAGTCTTAATAAATGTACATACTCCTTTTTACTTGAATACCACATCTCTGCTCCCACATTTCGTCGCTGTCTTTGGGGGAAACCTTGTATCTCCAAATTTGGCAATTTTCTTTTTATTTCATAAATGGATTTAGTGGGTAGCCAAAAATAACCTGTGAACATTTCGGGTACTTTGGACCAGCCAAAGATGTTACATTACTGGTTATTGATGTTTGTTATTGCTATGTTAAAATATGAATCTTTTTTCTTCCTTGTGAAAAATTGCTTTTTTGGATATAGGTTGCCGCCCGACAGCAACGATTAGTATCTTACATAAAGAATCTGTATGGTTTATCAGTTGGCATTAAGCCATGGTATAGAGTGGAACTATCATTCATGTTAATTGGTTACAACTGTTTGCCTTTTGAGACCTCAAAATGGCTGCTGTGAAAAGAGCTTATTGGAGCACAGAGCAAAAAGTCGCGGGACTTAGGAAGGATCAATTATCTCGTTATCTAAAAAAAACAAGCTTTGTTATCTCGATAACGACATAATAAACCCGTTATAACAAGAAAACAAATTTGACGTTTCCTCTTATTACTTAGAATGTTTATCAGAGATCAGGGGCCTGTACTAGGAATCGAGAAACAGATGCAGGATCTGTTCCCTTGATCTGGATTGACTTGACCAGACAATCGCAATCATGTTAAACGATCCCACGACGCAGGTAACAGCTGCTTCTGTGAATTTCAGGTTTCCCTATCCAGCTCTGAGCTCGTGCATATGAAAATGCTCATGCACATGAGCTCACGGCCACAACAGAAGCGGTTTGTAATAACTAGCCAATCACAATGCACTATGGACGGATACAGATTTGACAGCACCAGGCTATTTCCTCATTCATTCAAAGCGTGCATCATAGTCATAGACTGTATATGATCAAAGTGCATTAATTAGCAGAGCTTTCCAAACTTCCCTGCAAGCTGTACAGCAGTCTCTGACACAGGGGACAACTGTTGCCGAGAAACTCATCCTGAAGGAATGGAAGTCCCCCTCCTCACCCTCTTTTCAATTGTGGCTGACGGATATGACCTCTGTTATACGGATGGAGAGACGTAGGTTCCCTGAGGACCGACTCACTTGGGAAATTCTCGGCTATTTGGGACCCGTTTCCGGCCTACCTCGTTGAGGTTGGGGGTGACGGGTGATTCGCCGGGCTGGTTTCTCATGGACCCCCTGTGTAGGATCCCGGGCTCAATACCTCAATACCTTACGTGACTGGTAGCACGACGTAATACTGAATGTCAATAATATATATATTTTTTCTCTTGTATCTTTTTCCCCCTTTTGTTTCCTGTGTCTGAGCCTGTTTGTTTGTCTTGTTCATATGTTGTTCATAATTTAACCCATTGATACCTTGATGCAGCATTTGTGTGTGTATCCCTTTAAGACCGCGAACCGCGTCACACGGTCTTAAAGGGATACACACACAAATGAGGGATATACACGCAAATGCTGCATCAGGTATCAATGGGTTAAGGAGAAGGCTGAAAGTTGTGATCAAATGAACCAGGCACCCATTTCGAGTTCTCCACTCGAGAAAACAAGTAATTTTCTCGTGAGAATTGATCTCGTTCTCACGAGAAATTGTCTTGTTTTCTCAAACGAGAGAAATTAAGCCACAAGATAACGGCATTAAATAATTGCAAGCACGGCAGTTCGAGGCTTCCATAGTTGGTGAACGCTAAACTTTGCCATTAAATGTCATGTATACAGTCTACATGGCAATCCATAAAACACAAAAATGCATTCTGGGATAGTTATTACAGTAATACTTACAGCAGCACCAGGCTCTCCAGTCTCTCCGGGGTTACCTTGGAAACCTTGTGGGCCCTAGAATAGAGGTGGAATAGAGCAATGTATTTGGATTTTTTTTTTTTTTTATGCAAACAAATACCAGCAAATTCTCATATGAGCTAACCAATCATAATGACTAATCTCATTATGATTTAGAGCTTGTGAAGGATCACAAAGCATCATAATCACCAGTGGACATTATTGTCTACAGAAACTATAAATGAGGCTTATGAAAAGTACCAAATTCAATAAAAGTACAAGAATATTTGACATAAGCAGACATTCTTACAAATTTCACGAGCTTAAAATTAGGAGGTTCTGTCTGCCAGTGCCTTCAGGAACGTTCTGAGATATTGAGCATCAAAGTTTTCAGCATCCATTGAATTAGGTAAATGGAAATGGTAAATCCAATGCATTTACTGTATATAGCGCTTTTCTAGTCTACTATGTGACCACTCAAAGCGCGTTACAATAATGCTTACATCTCACACACTAATGGCGGCAAGCTACCATGCAGGGTGCTGGCACAACCACCGGGAGCAATTTGGGGTTCAGCATCTTGCCCAAGGACACTTTGGCATGCTGACTGGAGGAGCCGGGGATCGAACCACTAAGCTTGTGATTAGTGGACGACCCACTCTACCTCCTGAGGCACAGACATGTGACTAAGTCAGTTGTGACCTATCATTCAAAGTTCATGTAATATCAAAACAGCTAAAATTGTCAAATAAAATATTATATATATTTTTTAATCAAAACAGCTGCTCATTGAAAAAGGCATTCATTTTAAAGCATGTCTGTCAGAGTATTGATCCCACTGTTAGTGCAGAATCCTGTCTGCTATTGTAAAGCACCTTGTAACTGTGTTTTGAAAAGTGCTATATAAATAAAGTTTATTATTATTATTATTATTACTTACAGGAGCTCCACTGGGGCCGGGGGGGCCGCGGGGGCCCATAGGGCCCTGTGACAGAAACACAAGACACAGAGTTAGTACAGTAGTACAGTATAACTAGCATTTATTTTTTACCACACAATGAGACAAAATTGTCAAATACGTATAATTTAAATGAATAATTCATCATTCACTGTCAATCATCTTGATATTAAATGTAACATGGACTCCATTCAGTGTTCAGAGGATTTCAGTGAGTGAGATTTCTATCACAGTGTCACGGAGTAAAACCAACCAATAATTGGCCACTAGGTGGCAGTGTTGCAACCATCACTGTAAAGTCAAATCTATATTTGGCAGAGTAATTTATTTTGTTCAGCAGTCACTCTCAGCCAAGCAAAATGTCAATAACGAGGTCATGGCACTGTGACAGTGCTGTGAATCAGTTTGTCTCCCCCTACAGGTCACAGGTCTCACCATTGGTCCTTGCATCACTCCCATCTGAGCGCCTCCAGCCTTCTCATCAAATCCACCAGCCATCTGAGCAGCAAAGTTCTGTAAACACACCAGACAGATAGACAGAGAGACAGTCAGACAGACAGACAGACAGACAGACAGACAGACAGACAGACAGACAGACAGACAGACAGACAGACAGAGAGACAGACAGACAGACAGAGAGACAGTCAGACAGACAGACAGACAGACAGACAGACAGACAGACAGACAGACAGACAGACAGACAGACAGACAGACAGACAGACAGAGAGACAGTCAGACAGACAGACAGTCAGACAGACAGACAGACAGACAGACAGACAGAGAGACAGTCAGACAGACAGACAGTCAGACAGATAGACAGACAGACAGACAGACAGACAGACAGACAGACAGACAGACAGAGAGACAGACAGACAGACAGACAGAGAGA
>NC_139629.1:35425937-35497603 GCF_964638095.1 Poromitra crassiceps
GTCAGACAGACAGACAGACAGACAGACAGACAGACAGACAGACAGAGAGACAGACAGACAGGACAGACAGACAGGACAGACAGACAGACAGACAGACAGAGGCTGTCACACTGTATCCAGTTTAACTCATCCGATCAAAGCCGCCTACTTAAGGCATTACATGCCAGCTGAATAATATTAACTGAATGACTGGTTTGAATGACTCAGCGCTTCCCTGATAAAGAAAAATTAGAGAAATCTGACTAACATGCTCATCTCTTCCTAAATAAAATAAAGCAACAATTATTTTTTTCACCATCAGCCAAGATATTGTTGAGAAAGCATATTGGAGATAGTCTCTTCGGGACAGTAGATCTATAGTGTGCTCAACTGCTGGTTTATTGTGTCTCTTTTTGTTACTGTGTGAAAAGTGCCATTCAAAACTCATTTCATGGACTCATTTTGAGGTGTTTCCCTGTATGGATCTAACCATAATGAGGTAATGCTATGGAGTTGGGAGTTAATTCCCAGGAGGAAAGACAGACATCGCAAATTGTGGTTTCTACTTGTGTTACACCAGTGACCTCAGACTCACCCCTCCAAGCCCTGGTGGTCCGTTGGGTCCGGCTGGTCCAGGGGGGCCGGGGTTTCCGGGCGTGCCAGGCTCACCATCTCTGCCTCTCGGTCCAGGATTTCCCTAGGGAAAAAGAGGAAGGGGACAAACACACTGAAGTGTTAATCATCTTATCATATCCAGTAAGTCACCTGTCACTGTGAGAATTAAAGACATTATAGCATAACAGACTTCAGTTCATAGTGATCTGAGATGAGTTTAAGGTCAAGTTCAAAACTTGGCTCTTCAAGGTTCAAAGTTTACTTTATTGTCCCACTAGGGGAAATTAGTTTTGCATCAACAGAATACTACGACATTTCACAATAAAAAACACAGAGCCAGAGCAGGGAATGCTATTTCAAACCATTACCAAATAAATATGAGGAAAGAATACAAAATGCAATGTGGACTGGGGACCGTGTACATCTCCATGATAACTAGGTTCCGTTTGTCTTCTTTGTTTGTTTGTTGTGTGGTGGAGACTGTCCACTTATTGATCCTGCCTGGTTGGTTGATATGTTCTGAAGGGCACATACTGTATATACTGTGAGCTAATATCTGTGTTGGGTTTGTGGGTGGTGGCGGTGGTGTGGGGGGTCCTGCGGGGGAGGGGGGTTCTGAGTGAATCTGGTTGTGTATGTTTGTATAGTTTCTTATGTAAATGCTTTTTTTTTCTTTCTTGTAAAAAAAACTTTACTCAATAAAAAATGTATTAAAAAAAAAAAAAAAAATGCAATGATTAATTTAGGTATAGGTTAGGGGTGCCGATCTACGGTTATACGCTATGTGTGTATTATTGTTTGTTTTTATCCTAGGACTGTCTGTGGATTTTGCTACTTGTTTTAGATGATTATACGATGTTATGTGTTACCGTCTGTCCTGTTTTATAAGATCAGGGGAAATGTTTGAAATAAATGTTCTCACTCTTACTTGTTATTCCTGGATTCTTTTATTGTCTTCTATATCCATAAAATCAATCAATCAATCACTCAATCAAAAAGCACAAATGTGCAAAAGGAGTACAGCCAGACAGCTAGTTTCCATTAAGCATATTGATGGCACTAGGGATGAAGGAGACAATCTCAAATGGCATGAGCCTTCCTGAGGGCCTGCTTGTTAGAGATGTCCAAAAGCTGTAGCTACAACTCCACCTGTCCTGCTTCACCCATCTGCTGTATGTGTGATTCAGGTTCATGGTAACTATTAAGAGCTCATAGTGGAATGGCACATTCGACCCAAGTTGGATGCAGGTGCAGGGCAAAATCAGCAGCTACAAAGAGACCAGGAAAGATGTCCGCACAGTGGATATAAGCTCCCAAAGAATTTAATGCAACGTTTCAACCGGCAGGCAGATAACCACATTTTTTGCCTGACGAAGACGTTGGCTTGCTAGTTGAATATATTCAGTGTGTGTGGACGTCGTTCCTTGTCTCTGTGTAACTATTAAGACCTCAGCATTAATTTAATGCTATTCATAGTATTCCCATGATGTCACAAGCATTTTCCTGCCAATATGGCGCTACAATACACACAGCTCATTGGCTGTTTGTGTCACTTGATTGTAATCACCTGTTAATTGATTACAATCATCGGTTATTTTCCTACCAAGATGGCCGTGTGGTGATGTAACAGAATGCTATCAATAAGCTTCATACAGTACGTGTTCCTTGGAACCATTCTGATCAAGTCCCAAATGATGAGGTGAAACTGTCTTCTTTGGTTTTGATTGGATCATTTCTTGCTTCAGGGAAGAGGTCAGAGGTCAGTGTGATATTTCTTCTGTGATTGGGCAGAGTTGGACTTTCAAGCGCTTGGCTCACATACAGTACAGAACACTGTAACAGGCAATGTACACCAGATGCGTTACGGCTGCGTTGCGGATCCGGTAAAACTGCCGGATCGACTCTCGCCCATGTTAATAGATGGGCAATATAATATATTATAATATATTAAATAGAACAGGTGCGTCATTTTTCTGTACCGCATAATAATTATGCACCTGTCTAGACAGATGACATGAGTGTGGGTCTGTTCGCAGCCTTACCGGAGCCGCACCGCATCTGTTCCGGAGCTGGTGGACATTAGCCTTTACAGTTCATTTATAATACTTATCAGAACCTGTGTTTGCTGGCCAAGTATTTTACTGAGCATTAATAGAAAATAATGATATATTATACAGACAATTAATTAATTATTTGGTATCGCCCACACGGCGAATATAAGTTTCTTGAATATAAGTATGCTAAATAACCCTGGCTTCAAGGAAAGAATTAAGAACCAACTACAAATGTATTTGAATGATAATGATAATGGAAATCAATGATACTCTGTGACCCAGCCAAAGCAGTTTTGCAGGGGGGTATTACAGTATATCGGAAACTGCTTTTGCCACTAAGATGAAAGTGCAAAGACTGCTAAACCTACAAAAACAGCTGTCGGATCTTGAACAACATAGCAAAGATAAGGACCGACAATTACTCCTACAAATGAGACCAATTAAACAAGAAATAGATCAGATTGATTGTGATGAAGTGGAGAAAAAGGCGAAAAGATTCACAAAACAGAGATTGTATGAGGCAGGCTCTGAAGCCTCTAAGTCAGTGGTTTTCAAAGTCTGAGACTGTGGGCCTCCCCTCAGACAAAGCTTGAAAAAGTCAGGCCAAAATAGCCTGATATTGCTATTTATCACACTTCAGACTCCACTAAATACATTAAAAAAAGATGTCTGAAGGCATTTATTTGTTTCTGACTCTGGGAGGCCCGCCCCCCACTTTGAAAACCTCTGAAAGCCACAGAAATAACAGTCTGAAAACAGCTCATAAAATTAGGGACCCTATTTCTAAAAATATTACATAATGAATTAGAGGGAATAGAAAAAGCATTTGAAAATTTCTATCATTTTATTTTATTTTATTAGTTTATTTGGCAGGGACAGAGCATATTGATGGCCATTTAAAATAAATGTAAATACGCCAGATTATAGCCAGAGGCTAATTTACATCTGTAGTCCCTGGGGCAGGTTGATGTTGCTAAAAATATTATAGAGTAAACATAGAAAAGAGAGAAAAGGAAAACATGTTTTTTTATTATACGTGCAAGACATGCATGCACATATCCCCATATAACAAGACAATACATGAACTATGTGTACTGTACATCAGATGTAAAGTGAGACACCACAGTACACACATCAAGCAAACAACAGTACAGTGGTCAAGAGTTAGGATGGGGTACAGACGGGTTGTCGGATTACTGGTCACAAATCTGGTTTGCCTTGAGCCATCCCTGCAGATTAATCTGAAAGGTGTGATACGTGGGACCCCCGCTTATTGCACGCAGGTAGGCTGTCCCAAAATGTGCTGCTGCTAACAGACAGCACAGTTTGTCCCAAGGTGGTATGCCTGAAGGGCACACACCCAGTCCACCCAATTTGATTGACAAAATGTGTGGTTTCTTACCTTATCACCCTTAGCGCCAAGCTCTCCGCGTGTTCCCTGCTCTCCTGGGGGGCCCTGCAGAGACAAAGACATTTGTGTCAGCAGGATTCACACTATTGCAAAAAACTTATTTTCAGGACAAGACGCATTATATAGCGCACCAAGAAACCACATCGTTCAACATTGCTTCGATAAGTAAAGAATAAAGATCATAAATATGAACATTTTAGACTGTATTTGGCGTGTATTTTCTTTAACGAGCTCCCTAAAATAAATGAAAAGACTGTCATATTTACCATAGGGCCTGCTGGTCCTTTTGGTCCTACAACCTAGACAAAAGAAAAAGGAGGCTTTTCTCAATGTCAAGTGCTTGCTGGCATAAAATCATGTTAATTACAAGACAAATCTTCCATGCTGGGTCCGTCTCTGAACCGCTAACATTCACATCGAGGACATTCCCAACATTGGACATGAAGCCAACATCACAACATGATGAGGATGCCAGGTGACAGGACAGGCTTTGGTCAAAACAATCAGCGCCCCCTCTTAACCTCCGTCTGGCAGACCTTGCTCACTCTCCATGTGCACTTGCAGGAAGGTTGCTGAGAGGATCTAAGAGGATTTGATTGGGTTCATTATGTCCGAGGAATGTGAGCTTTTGGTCCCCTTTGTCAGTGGAAATCCAGCAAAAAGCTCGGTAGTTAGGGAAGTTGCCACTCTAGAGATGTGTCAAACTCAAGGCCCGCGGGCCAAATCCGGCCCCGTACCTCATCTTATGTGGCCCGCAAGAGCTAGCAAAGAATACAATACAATTGTAATTGTAATTAGTTGTAATAGTTGTAGGCTACTAGTTGTCTGTTTGCCCATATTCTTCCTAGAATTCTCCTTTCAGAACAAGTGATTAATTATTAAGTTCTTACTAAAACAATAATCACCAACTCAGGGGCAATTACATAACATGAGATACATTTATATCGTATTACTTTTACAAGCGGCCCTTTGAGGGCAACCATAATGCTGATGTGGCCGGGGATGAAATTGAGTTTGACACCCATGGATTAGATGATTCTTTGGGGGGGGGATTTAAAAAGAGAGATAAAAGTGTGGTAATCAATATTCAATAAGATTCCAATGTAATCAGAAAAAGGGCACACACTGACAAAAACTGTTGAGGCTCTCTGGATGCAAAAATAGAAAATTAATTTACATATTAGTATTTCATTACGAAAGAAAAGTGACTAAGCGAGAACATAAAAAGGTGAATATGGTTTCAGTCCTCAGACCATCATCAGCACGACCAAAAGGTTGTGTGCCCTTCCAGCCTTTGTGGATAAGCTCTAAGTCGAGATGGTTGTAAACACGTCCGTCTGTACACGTTGTTTCCAACAGCAGGATCTCGAAACCTTGCGTCGAATATTTGTTACAGGCCCCAAAACAGAAAGTTGTTCAAATAAAAAGGATAGGGACAAAACAAGCAGCAAACTCAATTGATTCACACTCAATCCGATAATGAGTTTGGATGCAGCAGTTGAGAGTATTTGAAGCAGTAATCCACTATGGAGCATTACTGAGGATCCATACTTACATCTGCAATCTCTCCTGGTTCACCTTTCTGGCCCTGCTTGATAAAAGAAAGCAACATCAGCCTGAAACCCTGCCTTCAGAAATAAACTAAATTAACTCTCGAGATTTTACAACAAAATCATGCTCATTTGCTTATAATTATAATATCGTGTTCATTGCTATCTGTTGTGAGTGTGGGTGGATATCAGTGTTTCTCCCACAACCCATGGCCTCACCTTAGCACCGATCGACTCTGATGTTGCAGATGATGGTGGATGAGGGAAAAGAGAGAACAACATTAAAATTGGCAAACGTCAGCTTTGAAGTCCAGTCTCCCGTGGTCAGGAACTGAGACCAGCAACAACATCGCCAGACACCATTCACTGATCAAATACCAATCACCGATCAAAAACCAATCACTGATCAAATACCAATCACCGATCAAAAACCAATCACTGATCAAGCGCCAAGTTCACGAAAACCAAAAGCAAGGCACCCATCCAGATTGAATGTACCGTAATAGTTTGATGTGTTTCTTGGAGGGATATGAAGCAGAAGCAAGCATAGACATGGAGGTGAAGATGACAGAAGTAACAAATAATCATGTTAACAATAAGCTGCACAAATCCAAAAGTGTTTGGATCCAATAAAGGCACAGCTCACACCCCATAGCAATAAAGAACCGCAGGAGTGAGTGGGAAGTAGCAAATCGCCGCCATGTTGATTCGTACGCGGAAAAAGGCAATGTGATTTTAGAAGATTTCGGTTAAATGCATGAAATATAAGGTCTGTGGTTAACCCATTGATACCTGATGCAGCATTTGTGTGTGTATCCCTTTAAGACCGTGAACCGCGTGATGTGGTTCGCGGTCTTAAAGGGATACACACACAAATGAGAGATATACACGCAAATGCTGCATCAGGTACCAATGGGTTAACACACGCTTATGGGAGTGCACATTTGTGTTCAGCAGGATAATCGTCACAAATGAGGACCACTTTCATGACTTTTGAAGCATAAATGCTAAAATGTTTTTTTAACATGGTTTTCAGAAAACGCGTCAAAAGTCGTAAAAGTGGTCCTGGTTTGTGAAGAATTACCCTGCTGAACACTCAGCAGGATAATAATAGGATACTCAATTTCCACTCCAATCCCATTGCCTCCTTTTCCCCTTATGAACCAACGTGGCGGCCATTTCTGGGTAAGCCTACAAAAACAGGTCATCCCTGTGGTACTCTATGGCTGCTGTCCAATGGGCAATGCAAATCATATCTTATCTAATAAAGCATGGTGTCCAATAATAGAATGCTCTTTTGGAAAGTGTATAAATTACGTGGTTATGAAAGATTGTTTACTACAAATTTGCGAGACTAAATTATGGTGAAATGAGCTTAAACATATTCTATCTCTAACAGCCTGGATGATCCATTACTGAGCAGGAAGTTTGGCGTCAGCAAAAACATTTTGGCCTGCTTGTGTTTTATTGGAAATTACTCATATTCATATATAGACAACATACCTGTAAATATTCTCTCTTTGACAGCTTGGTATCTATTTGCTCTGCTGACATAATTGTTAAATCATGTCTCCCATGTCATGTGTCAAGTGAGTCAAATGTGGACCAGGCGCTTCTGAAGACACCGCAGGAATAGAGCGGCTCTTCACAAGTCCTGGACAGGTTTATCCATCTCGTGCTGATAAGAAGCCTTAAGATAAGAAGTTGGGTGGATTTCACCCAATCTCTGAGTGATTTCAACTTGAGACACTTTGATGTTGTGGAAGGTGAAATCAGTCAGTGATTTGAGAGCGCACAATAATCCAGGCAACAGAGATCATAAGGCTTCATCTCAGTCACTAGATGAAATAAGCAGAAGCATCTCCGCTGGGTTCAGGTGAGGACCAGACAAGACATCTCAGGATCCATCAAACTCCACAAGACAATAACTTCCATAGGGGAGAGAGATGGTCCTGATGATGTTGCTTATCTGGTCTCCATCCAGAACAAGCACAGAAAGTCACTTTGGAATAGGGAACATCATGTAATAGTTGAAGAAACACTTTAGAGCACGTGGGTGTCAAACTCATTTTAGTTCCTGGGCCACCTGGGACACAATTTGGTCTGGATACGGGCAGGCAAAGAAAATCAATGCATATAATAACCTAAACATAACAACTCAAAATGTTCCTGTTTCTTTTAGGGTAAAGAATTAGGCCTACAGGTACATTTTAAGAAGACATTTTCAAATAGGGTTATCTCAGCTACCATAAGCCTATCGTATCAAATCTACTGTCTGTAACTGTGCATTACAATTGACGCTAACCGTGCAATTCTCCTCTAGATTCAAGGCTAATAAAAATAGTTGACCAATTAGTGATGCATACAGGAAACATGAATACTGTAGGCTTCTTCATATTGTATCTTGCTCATGAAACCTGGTACAATACATTTTAAGCTTGAAAGATTAATTGGATTAAAGGACTTCTCAGTGCAATTCTAACAGTTTGCAGTCATCCTGGGTGCCGGATTGGACCCTTTGGCGGACCGGTTCTAGCCCTATATGTTTGACACCCGTGCTTTAGAGTCAATCCCAATCAACACTTTACATACAAGTGCAATGCACAGCATCTCGTATGAGCTGGTATAGAGACTAGAATGGATTCAATCAGACTACAGGCCCAACTCGGGGGCAAAGCACTATGACCCTCAGGCCATTGTAGTTCCCCATTTCAAAGTGTTAGTCGGGGTGAGATGAAGGCAAAGCTAAACAGTAATTTATTTATGGGTGTGTGAATAAATAAATTACAACCAAAGGGCACAGTGGCATCGGCGGGGCAGATGGGGCAGCATTCTCCGGACGGGATGATGGGGTTGGCGCACTCTTTGATCTCCTCGCAGATGATCTCATCGCACAGAACCGCCCCGCTGTCGCACACACAGATGCGACAGGGCTCCGGCTTCCACACATCCTTATCATTATAATGCTGGCCATCTTGGATGCAGCCGCCTGCCTCCTCTGTGGCGACCAGCAGGGGAGGGGGGGGGTAGGGGCGGGAGGGGGGGGGCGTGGCAGACAAACACAGGTATAGGAGCAGGTGGTGAAGCCAGAAAGGTAAGTGTGCAAATGGAGGGTTAGGTATAAATAAGTGTAGGAATTCACACAGTGTTGTGGGTTTGGTGGTGCGGTATTTTTAGGAGAGGTTAGGAGGTGCGAGTACAGAGAGGATGTGGATGTGGGGATGGGGGGGATGGGCAAGGTGAGGATGTGGGAGGAGTCACGCCAATGTTGTTTGTGGGGGAGGGGTGTGTGGTTATTGAAGTAGGGCGGGGTCAGACGTGAGTGAAGGGGAGGGAAGTGGGGAGGAAGAAGCAGAAAGATAAAAGTTATCTTCCGTCCATTGAATGCTCTGAACAGCACAGACACAGCAGTAGTTCAGGCATCACACAGGAACACAGCATAATGAGCATTGAGTGTGCAACCTTCTTCTTCTATATTTCAATTTCTTCGCTTCTCTCATGAAGGCTGAAGTAATCAGACACATTTCGGGCCGTGCCCGCGTGACCTTTGACCTGTATTTGAGCTGAGGTGCCTGAAGATGGAGAAAGAGGCCTTGTTCTAGCAGAGATGTTGACTCAAGGTTTTTTCAGTGGGCGCCTAAAAATACACTGACAAAAATGGGACAAAACAGTAGCTGTACTGCACAAATACATTTTTTACAAGCGTCAGTTTCTGCACTGTAAGCGGAGAAGCAGGCCGGAAACGGATTTCACTCCAAATCATCATATAGGAGAAACTGTCAGCTAATAGCGACGTAAAGTGTTAAATCAACAAAGGCCTACATTTAGCAGTGAGGTTTTTTGAAGTCCTGACTGGAGGTATTTCACGTGGTGGGCTTGAGTATATTTAACCTGCAGGCCTGCTCTGCTCTCTGGTGACCAGCGCAGCTCAGATGAATGGGTCTCTCTCACGGTGGAGAGACTGAGCCCAATTGACAAGTGGCTGCCTTAAGTCAACAGGGGGCTCCCCTTCTAAAAGTCTCCATCTGGATCTCATAGCCGTGTCAAGCGCCAGTTCAAACACATCGGAGAATTCAGAATGGGTGGGTTTGTTTTTATGTATACGGCTTAAAAAGGTTGGCTCGACTAAACGCTACCATTTGCTTTTGGAGCCCGTTAAAGTGAAAGCATTTCTTAGCACATACCTGTTAAGACTATTCCATCTGATTTATGTTCGCACACGAGGAGGAGGCGGGGTTTGGCTGCTTGCAATTAGTTACATTCCACTCCACTATCGATTTTCATTTGTGGGGATCGCTAAAATGAATGAATACTCCCAACAGAGGAAGGTGTTAACGCTTCATAGAAGCTCTGCTTGATATAAACAGCGAATGTAGAGCAGCAAATGTTAAAAGTCCATCTCCCTGCAAACAGAATGGTACTGTATCGCCATCATCATCTCGACTCCTGTCTCCCTCCCTGCTGTGGAGCCTCTCCTCTTACTGGCCGCCACTCACTTCCTGCTCCCCTTTGAGCCTGCTAGTCTGGGGGGTCAAGCACCGTCTGACCCGCCACCTCTCATCACGAAAAACCCTTAAAGTCTATTCCAGCCAAGGTTGACCCCCACAATGTCATTCATTAGCAGTAAAGCTGACATTCTAATGAGTAACATAGCTGTAACCTGTTGCACTGTAATAATGCTGACTGTTATAATATAGACCCACACAGGACCAGTGTCCTCTAAAATTGGCAAATAACGCATGCAAGGGTATATTTAAACACACTCCATCAGGCAGACGCGCAGTGGCAAACTGGCACACTGCAGTTCAGGGCGAACACAGAGCGAAAGCTGTTGAGCAATAGGACCCAGGTGGGGAACAAATGGAGGCTTGTTCACCTGGGTCTCCATCCCACACAGATGTGCCTTGACAGCCTCAGCTATCCTCCAGAGAGAAAGAGCACTGTCTCACTGCAAAACAAGTGATACCTTCAGGTACTCACTGTAAAACAAGTGATACCTTCAGGTACTTACTGTAAAACAACTGATACCTTCAGGTACTCACTGTAAAACAACTGATACCTTCAGGTACTCACTGTGAAACAACTGATACCTTCAGGTACTCACTGTAAAACAACTGATACCTTCAGGTACTCACTGTAAAACAACTGATACCTTCAGGTACTCACTGTAAAACAACTGATACCTTCAGGTACGCGTCCAAAACAACGAGCCATTCAGAATCCCAGCACATTAGTATAGTGAATTAAGAAAAATGCATACAATCTAACTGGATACAGTCATCAAAAAAAGGCATCTCAACAGGTAGCCTACTTCACTGGGAATCCATTCTCTTCACATTTCACATTAAACCAGTGCTGCATTTGATCAGATTCTTCTGAAATATCAGGTAGAGAAGTTGAAGTGGATAAATAAAAAAAGAGAGCTGATAATTCCATCAGCGCAACAAATCCACATTTTGCAAGTAAGAGAAAAAAAGACCAAAATGCATAACTTACGGTCGTCCTCCTCCTGACATCTGACCACGGATAGTAAAACAACTTGGCATGCTAGAAGTAGCAGAACAGTCCTTGAATCCACAGAGCTGAACATGTCTAGATATCAGACATGCAGGAGCTGGGGTGAGAAATGATGGGAACCTGGAGCAGAACCTGGCTCTCTCTCAGTGGGGGGACGGAGCAGAACCTGGCCCTCAGTGGTGGTGGTGTGGTGGAGGTGTGTGTGTTTTCCCAGAGACTACGACGGCACCATGCAGTCAAACCCTTCCAAAAATCTAAGTGGAATCCAACGTGGGGCCCCGGCCGTCACTAAACTGCAACCCACCGCGTCAGGGCAAGCACGGCGGTTTTATGTCCAAGGTGCCTTGTATGGATCTTCGTATATTCCAAAATAGCAGTCCTTCCCCCAGACCCCCAGTTGAGTTGAAACCCGAACCTTATCCTCCCCTCCAGCACATCTATTCTCCCTACTCTCTCTCTCTCTCTCTCTCTCTCTCTCTCTCCCTCTCTCTCTCTCCCTCTCTTTCCTCTCTTGACCCGCTTGGGCCCGCCTGCCCAAGAGATGCACCTTCACTTTCACATTCAATAGCAGCACCAGAACTTCCTCTCACTCGACCACCTGCCAAACATGTCAGAACTCAAAGCAGAAAGAAAGAAAGACCTTGGATTGCTGTTATCGTTCAGAGTGTATAGGCTTAATTTAAATATTTCAGGGCTGTTATCAGTGTTACAGTGAACTGTACAGTATAAATTCATAGTGGGTTACTCTGTCTGTGTTGTCATATAGGCTAGACTAAAAATGTGGGATTTTCAAAAATCTTGGATTTCAAAAGGAAATTATTACTGTATTAGCCTACCACTTGAACAAAATCCATTCCTAAAAGAAAACCATGGAAGGACCCCATTCCTCGACTTTGGGACAAGATTTACATGCCAGCCTGTCCCAAACTGGTGTTGGGACTGTGTAAGGGGTGACTCTATTATATTAAAGTGGAACCCTACAAAACAAAAAAAATAAAAAATAAAATAAAATGTTGAATTCATGAAAATGCACTGCACATGCTATTACAGAGTTGCCATTCACCAATTCACATCATATGATAATGATAAAACACATATTATGGTGTTTTAAATGCTCAATTAAACTAAATGTGTTTTAAATGAATAGATGAAAAGGGAAGACACATATTTTCCTACCTGGTTTGTCTACTAATCTATATAGTATGCCAGACCTAATAATTAAGCGACAAAGCCCCCGATAAAGATTAATCTCAAATTAGCTACTACAGCCAACCTGGAAAATGAGTTCTGTTTGACCTAATAAAAGGTTTTATTTTATTTTTTGTGCAGACATTATGGAAGATGAAATACATTCTTAAACCCAGCAGTGGTCACTCTGAGGCCATGGGAACTCAACACTGGGTCAGAGCGTGTTTGGATCTAGCACCTTGGATTATGAATGATCTGCCAGACCTTACACAACCTTCAAGTGTAGAGCTGACCAATCAACAGTGCACTTATGTCATGTTCACATCACACTCCAACTTCTTCAGAGGAGGTCCGTCTGTTTGGACAAAGAGCAGTTGACAAGAAGCTGTGAGAACCGGTTAGGAGCCACAAAGCCACAGTTTGTGACAGCCGCAAACGAGCCAGAGCATTATTTACAATTAAGTTTCCCCTTAAGTTTAATATGAATTTGGACTCAATCAATTAGGACTTCCATGGCCGATGCGGCATAGTTGACTAGTACGTCTATAACAGGATTTATTAGCAACATTCCTGACAGACAGAATAGCACAGATATGTCAGATATCTCGATGGTGAGGCTGCGCCAGAGGTAAGAAGAGGGATGAAAAGTCTGTAGGATCTTTATCATGTTCCTCTCTGGCAGATAGGAGCAGGTGAGTGAGCTTGAAAGAAGGTCTTTGTCATGCTGGAGAGGCACAGCCATGCCAGGGGTCGGGTCATGACCCTCTGGTCTGGAGAGCCCCCCCTCATTCCACAAACTGCACGGGAGAGATCGATTTTAACCCTCCATCTCGACTCTGAAACATCAGATCTGAGCGCTGTTTTGGTCGATCACGGTGATGTTTTAAGAGCGGAGAACAGAGGGCAGAGCTGATGCCAAATCAGCTGAAATCAGTTCAATTCAGAAGTGTCTCCTCCTTTGTGCACAATGTGCAGTGTCTTTTCTTATCTGGATCAAGTTTCGCGCTGTCTTCAACCTCGGTGACTGTAAAGAGAGGATTATCATGACTCGGGTCGGGTCAGCACAGTGACTCTCAAAGAAGACAGTTCTTGGTTTAAGAGCAGGGTTGACACATTTCTTTGTCGCTACTAGTCGAACCGAACTGAACAGCCATGGGATGAGTCCAGCGACAAAAACCCTTGAGGAATTTAAACCGACCGTTTCCCAGCTGAATCAATAACCTGCAGCCTTTGGACAAAAGAGGAGTACACAGTGTCACTCCGTCTAGTTTGCTGTGTCAGGTCAACTCATTGTTGCTTGGTAACATGAATGAACATGGAGTCGCCTTCTTGGCTCAAGGCGTTTTAACTTTGGGAGATCGACTGAGTTTGGGTTGTTGCAAGACACTGTCGAATTACAAGAGTTCAGGCTAACTCAATACAAAAGTATTTTTTGTATTGTATGTAATATATTACTTTTAGCAGTAACTCAGTAATATAACTTATTACCAATAGGATTTCAGTAATATTATACCAGTTGCTATGTCAAGTAACACAAGTTACAAACTGATTTTATTTTTTTATCAAAGCACATATTTAAATAAAGATACAATCATTTCTTAATCAAATTGTGTGTTTTCATGCAAATAACCACTATAGATGACAATAACAAAGGAAAAGGATAACATTTAGAATTTTGGTTTACACTGACGTCAAGACGGTTTAAATTATTTATCGGGATGGTTCCGGGGCAGCGATGTCATTCTGCTACTGCTGTTATTTTGGTGAAAGTAATGCAAAAGTAGTGTAATAAGTAACAAGTTACTCTACACAGACACTAATATTGGAAATGAACTTATTACTTTCCAATGAAAGTAACTAGTAATATGTAATATATTACATTTTGAAAGTAACTTGCCCAACACTGCAAATGTTACTGTTAGCACATGATTCAGATTTTTCTCCCATTTTCTCCTGAATTGTACTCGGCCAATTTCCCCTGCTGTCCCGATCGTTGCTCCTCCCCCTCTGCCCTCTGCCCCTCCCCCTCTGCCCTCTGTCCTCTGCCTCTCTGGGAATAGCCGTAGACTAGCACATGCTTCCTCCGATACATGTACATTTGGCAGCCTCGTCTTTTCACCTGACAGCGAAGAGATTCACCAGCAGGACGTAGCGTGTGGGAGGATCACACTATTCCTCCCAGTTCCCCTCCCCCCTAAACAGGCGCACCGTCCAACCAGAGGAGGCGCTAGTGCAGCGACCAGGACTCATACCCCACCAGCTTCTCACCAGCAGACACGGCCGATTGTGTCTGACCAAGCCGGAAGCACCGCCACCAGGAATTGAACCCGGGTCTCTGCAGTTTTAGGCGAGTGTTTTCACCTCTACACTACCCAGACGGCCCAATTATGATCAAGATGAACAAGCATTGAAAACCTCCTTAATTATTAGGGTCAGGGTTGATTCATCAAACTCATGAATGGGTTCATGTATATCAGCACACTTCAGTGGAGCAAAGTAAAGGAAGGTGGTCTGTCTCTGCCATGCGATCTGTTTATAAACCCATGAAGAAGCGATTCATAGACTTACAGAATGTCTTCCAAATCATGTCATAAATATATGCAAGGAAGGAAGATGATGAAAAGTACAAAGTGTTCTTCAGTTGACCGTGGCAAGTCTCCAAAAGAAACAGAACTGGTCTGGATGGGGACAGAAACGAAGAAGGAAGTGGAGAGGCCAAAGAAATGACTGCCCTCCAACTGCATCCCGAGATAGCTCAACGTCTCATTTCCAAACAATAAAAACAGCTGAGAAACCGCGGTACGATCACATCTCTCGTGACAGTTATCATAGCAGTGGGTGGAGTTTGTTGCTGCTCTCTGGATTCTCTCAAACAACGTTGGGCAGTAACGTCTCCAAAACGCCGCTGCTGCAACTTTAACGATACAACTGCATCAATCACAATTCTAATTCTGATATCAATCAGAATCAGAATTCGGATTCTGATTCTGATGTCAAACCAGGAACACTGCGTCCAGGCCCCCGGTCTACACACATCCTATTCCTCTGCTGCTCGGACTGTATACTTGCCTTTTCCCCCCGTCTCACCGGCACACACAATAGGCCTCTGTGTGCACGGCCCGCGGAATGCTGTGAGATGGCAGGGCAGTGGGATAGCTGCATGGTGAGGATGGAGGGAGGAAGGGGGGGGGGGGGGGGGTACTGAGGAAGGGTGGAGAAGCTAGGAGGATGAAGCAGGGGGGGGGGGGATGGGTTGGGGGGGGTTAGGGGAAGGGGAAGAGATGGTGGTGACGGAAGGAGAAGAGAGGGGTGGGGGTGGGTGATCTTTCCCCCCCGACTGTACGAGTGCACCGAGGCTCCAGGGGTCTAGAGGGTGTCTAGGTTTCGGCACGGTGACCGCAGCGGGGCGCCGCTGGGGGGGGGGGGGGGGCTTCTGGGTACACAAAGCGGGTGACAGGAAGTTGTCTGCAATGCGCCCCACCTGGGGAAGAGGAGGGGACAGACTGGCCCAGGGGGGCCGGGCGGCTGACACCGAATCTCATTAAGAAAAACCTGATTAGATTCTTGTGTTTTAGGACGAGGTTGTTGTAATTATGAAAAGTGGCGTCGTTAGAATACAGATGAGGAAGCAGTGGTGACAACATTATCAGCATGCATTGCTGAGGAGGGGGGGGGGGTGTTACACTGATGCACTGTGCTGATTTTAAAGAAATGAGGGCAAATGATGACGAAGACAATTTTGTATTTCATTCCTAAAGTGAAGGTGTGTTGTTGGGGGGGGGGGGGGGACTCCCTCTAGTGGATATCTGGCAGAAGTGATAGTCATGAGCAGGAGTCAAGCACTCACTGTCAAGACAACCACCTTCACTCAGGATCTGCATTGCTACAGTAGTCCTGCACGTTTTTAAGCCTACAGCTGCTAACATTGATGCATTTCATTTTGGATTTGCTATTTATCTGTTTGGGGGAAATGCCTGCTTGTTCAGTAGGCTATCATTATTCCATTCCCAAAACTGTGTCTATTATTGTATCTGTAAAAAGCTCATAGGATGGATAGAAACTTCAGTAGTCCCAGCACTAATTATACAGCAAGTTTTTTCCCCCATGTTTTTTTGTTAGAATAAGTGCCGCAATTTTCAAATATTGTGTATACCGTAGGGCCCTAGCGAATCTCTATGGGGTTCTGTCCCTCAATCAAAAACACCGATTAGATTCTAGTGGTTTAGGACAAGGTTTCTAATTACTAAAAGTGCATCGTTAGAATACAGATGAGGCACCAGTGGTGACAACACTGTCAGCCTGCATTGCTAATAGCCTACGGCGTTTTAAAGTGACGCTTCTGAACGCTACTTAAGTAGCAAAACTGTGGAATAATCTGCCTCCGAAAAGCTGTATGCCGCCCTGCACATGGCTACCATGGTCTCTCTCTCTCTCTCTCCCCCTCTCTCTCTCTAGACCTCTGTGTGTCTGTGTGTGTGTGCGTGCGTGCGTGCGTGTGTGTGTGTGTGTGTGTGTGTGTGTGTGTGTGTAGGTGTGTGTGTGTGTGTGTGTGTGTGTGTGTGTGTGTGTGTGTGTGTGTCACTGTGTGGAGGAATGCGGGTGAGAGTCAATTGGCCAAAGAGATGGAATGCCATTCACCATGGGTGGCACGTGGGGTAATGGCCCCTTATCCTTTTTAATTTGAGAGATGGATTAAATGATGCATTAAATCTCTACAAGAGATTAACAACAGTGTCTAATAAGGAGCTTCGTTTCACAGTTCTTATTTCATGCTTTCAACTTCATATCAAATGATTAGCGCCGCGCAGCAGCCGGCTTCAGGCTAGGCTGAATCAGAAACAGGCAGTATTGTGAATCAGGTGTTTTAGGCACTTTATAATAATAATAATAATAATAATAATAATAATAATAATAATAATAATAATAATAATAATATAATAATAATAATAATAATAATTCATTTATTTTATATAACGCTTTTCAAGGACCCAAAGACGCTTTTATCTCTGTGGTAATAAAACAATCACTCCAGCATGTTGTGGTGTGTGTGGCCGGCTGGTCGTCCATGTAGAGCAGGGGTGCGCAACCTTTTTTGACCCAAGATCTACTTTTCAAGTAGCCAGCCTCCCGAGATCTACCAGTCCAGTTTCAACATCGCAAACGCACACACATCGTTTCCAGCCTGCAGTAACTAACCTCACAACACTTTTTCATTGTCCCACAACCACTTGACATTAGGGCTGTGAATCTTCACTGGCTTCACGATTCGATTACAATTCAGAGGGCTACGATTCGATTCCATTACGATTATCGATGCATCACTTTTTTTCCCCAATACATGATTTATTTTTTCTCACTTTCTTTTTTCTCACTGTGTGGCTACTTTTAAAATAAAAGTGCATTTGGAATTGCATTGTATTATGATCCATAACTAGAATAAACAACTGCATGTACTTCCATTATATTTTATTTGATTATTATTATTATTATTATCGATTTTTGACACCCCTCGCGATCGACCTGGCGTCAGTCCGCGGTCGACCAGTAGACCGCGATCGACTGGTTGGGCACCCCTGATGTAGAGAGTAGGCATCTCAGGCTTAACAGGGCTTCAGGTAAAGTAGCAGGTGTCACTCCTCAGAAGGTGGCAGTGTGTTACAGTAATTGGAGAAATGTGGCAAAGCGCAGGCAGATAACGAGGTGCCCTATAACGAGGTGCCCTATAACGAGGTGCTCTAATTATGCTTTGAATTACTTTGCAAGATACTTTGTTTCTATTAATATAATCCAACATTGCCACACACACCCTCCACCGTAGTGTCTACTAAATGAACCGCTATTTGAAAAATCCGTATCAAGTCTTTGACTGTGTTTTATAATGCAGTGTTAATAAGTTCATCTCTTGGGTTCATTTCTGCTCTCAGGCTAAAAAATTTTTTTGATTAGCCATAACACTATTCCAATCACATTTCAGCAGCTATACGACCTTCCCGGGGTAACCCTAAAGCGAGCTGTCCAAAGTGATCTCTGAGCCAGGAGGACTTCATCCGGAGCCCCAGATTACTGCGCCTGAATCAAAGCACCAGCGCCGGTATGTGTCTCTTCCTGTGTGAGACGGGCGAGGGGGGGAGAGGGGCGGCGAGGGGGGGGGGGGAGAGGGGCGGCGAGGGGGGGAGAGGTTAAGTTTGTGCAGGCTTAGCGAGTGCAGCGAGGGGGGGGGGGGGGGGCTTTCTCACACAAGATGGAGGCCGAAGGGACAAAGCTGGCATTCATTGGCCGAGGAATGGAAAACATTTTCTCCTGAAAACAGAGACGCTACAACCGGCAGAGGTAGTGCAGACTGAGAGGCCATGGGTGAGCGTGCGTGCACCCCTTTGGAGAAGTCACATGGCCCTAAAGACCGGGGGGACCACCAGAACTTCATGAGGCCTCATTTGTTTGGTATGGAGGTAATATCACCTGACCTCCTAGACTCGCCTTAGACTTTCTGCCATCAGATTGGAATCAGATTGTGCTTGACCACATTAGGCTGATTTCATTTACACCTGGCGTTAACATGTGTTTCAGGTGGTCAGATTGCAATCTGATGGCAATTTGATCACCCAAAAAATGGGTGTCCTCTCAATCCGCATCCAGTTTCTGTAGCCAGATTGAGAGGACACATTGCATATAAACTTGTGTTCAATGTGGTCACAAGGCGTCCCTGACCACCTCCGGAGGTGGTTTGGCCAATCAGATCGCAATCTGTCTTCAATGTGTCTTGGGGGCGTTTACACCTGTACTTTCAAGTGGTCGAGCACAATCTGATTGCAAGTTAATGCCAGGTGTAAATGGCCTCTCTGTCTCTAAACTCTGGCTCCTTAAGTTGCCTGATACAAACCTCCATGGATATACAGTACTAGCAGAAAAGACAGTGATTTAAGAACCAATAATAGAATGATGTGTAGACCTACAGACATACACACACTGTTTGGATGATGTGTGTAGACCTACAGACATACACACACTGTTTGGATGATGTGTGTAGACCTACAGACATACACACACTGTTTGGACGGGCACAGGTACAAAAAGACAGGAAGATACCAGTGGACAGTCAGAAAGAAAAGCAAGTTCAAACTTAATTTGGTGGTTTCTCTGGCCATGTTCAGACTAGGAGGCCAAATCTGATTTGTGAACTTTAGTGACCTATTAATGATTCTATCCAGATTGGTTTTATGAGTATGGACCATCGACTTATATAAACTCAATGGTCTGGACGCTCCAAATCTGATTGGTCCCAAACCACATATGGAGGTAGTTTCCAATCTGCTTTCGACTGATGTGACTTCAGTGTGATCACCCTAATCAGATTTCAGAGTGTCTTTTGCAGGGGGCGGGGACATGAAGAGCAGAGAGCAGACATGCAAACACTGCCAGAAACATTGTATGTTGGCTCATTGTATTTGGACACACAGATCCGACTTGAACACTTGCCCAAATCAGATTTGTGGCAGTGCGGACACACTCCCAAATCAGATTTTGGGAAACCAATCAAGATAATGATGAGTAATGACTTTAGCAGCAAATCGGATTTGCCTGTAGTGTGAACATGGCCAGGCTCATGTATACGATTGGGTCCCGAAACCCATGGCAGGCAGAGGAAGGACCTCAGCAACATAAACAAAAACCTCTAGACAAAACTGCACAGTCAGAGAAGGCAGACGGGTGACTCTCAGAGCTGAGCAACAGGTTCTGGAGTGAGTACGCCACCTACAGGCAAAGAGGACAGAAAGACTCACAATGCCTGTGTGGTAAACCTGCCATGGGGTGGCGCTATAAGACAGCAGAGCAGTAGTGATGCTCAGAGTTGTCATACGGAGTGGACAGTGGACGCACACACAGGCCAAAGTGCAGACACATGAAAACAAACAAGGACATGCATATAGCTCACAGCCTCACACACAAACACATACACACACATACAGCTCACATACACACACTGAGACAATATTTCCAGATTCTGTCATTTCCAATCTGTCTGCAGATTGCTAAGAAGCAATAAGAGGGATGGATGGCATCCAAATAACCAAAAATGAGGAAAAATGACTCACTTTCACTTTTCTTTTCCATATTTGATTGGAAATGCAAATTAACCTAATGGTGATGGTGTTTTTGTTCGGGATGCACGATATATCGGCAATCATAATCGGCATCGGCCGATGTTAGTCATTTTTTAACATAATCGCCGTGTTGCAATGTTAATATCGGTTATCGATATCAGCCAAAATGTTCACATTGAGAGGAAACTGCGGTACATCTATGATTTATGGGCTTTTCCAAATTCAGAGAGTTTACATGTGTTTTTCAGTATGTAGCTACAACATTTGATTATCATAGAAATGTGTTTTTATACAGATCATATCGACATCGGTAAATATCAGTTATCGGCCGTAACAGCAATGTTAATATCGGTATCGGCCAGATTTTTCATATCGGTGCATCCCCAGTTTTTGTCATTTTGCAGGAAGAGGAAGAGGAAGAGGTGGGTGCTGCTGCCCAAAAGCATCTATGAAGGCACCAACAGTGAGCTGAAGGAAGAGCTGCCTGCTTTCTATGAAAGGTCAGCAAAGACACCTGACAGCATCCAGACAAGATGTTTGGTGTGACGGGCTGCTTCAGTCACTCTGCTTTCAAAGAACAGTTCACCTCAAAATGAACATTCAGACAGTATCTACTCACCCCGATGGCACTCAAACTCTAGCTTAAGAAACCCCAAAGACGTGTCTGTAGGAGCCATTTTGCTTGTTTTATAAAAGAACTACAAGGCGCTTAGTTGGGGGCGCGTGATGATGCAATCACTGTGCGTCGGACAGCAAGACTGATTTTTGATTTGACACACCTGCGGCTGGCTGGGTTTGAGATGCCAGACAGATAATGTTTTTCAACCGCAAGTACCAAGTAAACCGCACGCAAACGCTTTAGTATTTTTGTTTGGAACTAAAGTCGCTTTTTGTTGAACGTTTAAGAAATCCACATCATGTTTTAGATGCATGCATCAAGCCTTATTTTTTGTTAATGTAGCTAATAGCATGCACTTCCACACTCATACACCTTGCCAAGACCTATCTACAGACCTTCAATCAAGCCATCTCATCAAGTAAGTGAACCAGAGGATTTGCGTGTTGGAAACAAGTCCGTCTTAAAACGTCTCCCTGTTGAAAGTCGTAACAGTGTCTATCAATTTTCTCCAAACAACTCCCACAGCGTCATACAGGTGTCTTGTAGCTCAACCATTGCATTGTGGGTGAAAGGACAGCCTGCATCTCCTCCTACAAAGGTGCCATGGCACGAGTCCGATACCTCACGAGTCCGACACCTCACGAGTCCGAAAAAAGAGGCTAACTTCCCCCAGACCCTAACCCAAAACCTAACCTCTCCCACCCCCACGCCTAAACCTAACCTCCCCCAGACCCTAACCCAAAACCTAACCTCTCCCACCCCCACGCCTAAACCTAACCTCCCCCAGACCCTAACCCAAAACCATGAGGTGTCGGACTCGTGAGGTATCGGACTCGTGAGGTATCGGACTAGGGGGCAGTCCCCCCTACAAACCCTATTGTTCTGAAGAACCCTGAAGGTTCAGGGCTTCTGGAAGTCTGTTTTGGGAGTCTCTCTGATCTGATAGCAGGTTCTGGAGTGAGCACGCCACCTACAGGCAAACATGATAGAAAGTGCCTGTGTGGTAAGCCTGCCATGCCATGGGGTGTCGCTACTGTATATACAACAGCACAGCAGTAGCAGTGATTCTCAGTTGTAAATCACATGCTGACTTCTCAACTTTGCTGCCAGATTTCTGGTCAACAACAAACATGTTTAGAATAAATAAGTCATAACTGATTCAGCTAAACTAATAACAGATGACAGAAACCACAGTCATTTTATCTGATCATCTAAATTATGGATATTATTACTGGTGATCAGCCAACTCTCTCACCAAGTGAATTGACTGGTGAGGTGGGAGTACACATACTCGGGATGCAAAATATCATTAAGTTGACCCCTGATATTCTCAAAAAGCTATTAAAATTGGACAGTATAATTCCTGTGATAACAGTTTGATAACCCTGATTTTGGGCATTTGGGTCCAAGCCCAGTTTTAGTTTTTTTTGCCAAATGCTGCACAGTAGTAAAGTATGTGTTCTGTTCTGTGGTTAGATGATCTCTTCCAAACCTCCCAGCTCCGTGCTAAATGTGGGCCCAGATGGAGGTTGGAATGGTGCTCAGATGGTGATCATTGTGCACAAATCAGGCATGTGTAGGAGTGGAGCAGTCTTCACACTATGCGGAGACTGTCCAGAACGATCGGCTTTTCTCTGCCCCTCGCCCAGACAACAAACACCACAGGGCACCAGGAGGTTTCAACAACTTTCCTATATGCATTTCTATTGGTCAACATTGACCCATCAGTACAGTGTATCCTCTGCGCTACCGTGTGTGTGTGTGTGTGTGTCACAGCCCCTGAGCCCCACCCCCCAGCAACAGCCCTCACTTGGCTGTAGGACAGCTGCTATTCAACCTCTGATGAGCACACAGGGCACTGCTGCTCACAAATACTCCTCTAGATCAGCTACTGTACAGACTTTTTCCTTCAGTTATTAAAAGTTACATATCACCATGCATTGTCTGAAAGGTCTGCGGGCAGCTAATCCAGGGATTCTACAGCTACTTAAAAATGCAGGGATCTCTGCCCGAGTTGGAGCCGACAACATTGTTTTGTCCAGGACGCAGCAGCTACCTGTTCAGCTGGCCTACTGGGGCGCAGCATCAACGCACATCCTCAGATCCTTTCATCACAACACGGAGCCCGAGGTGGCCAAAGAGCACGGCAAGTAAGGTTACATACAGCAGGCTGTCCCTACAGAACGATGACCATAACAATCACTGTCATATTCATAGTATATACATCATAATCTACCTACAGTATTCCTATGATTCCTATACTATTCCTAAGGAAAACCCGTCAGAATATTCCTAATAATATTCCTATTCTTACTATCAGGACTTTAAGTGTGTCTGCTGAATGGATTTATGGTGACAGGTTTTGTGTGTGTGTGTGTGACAGGTTTTGTGTGTGTGTGTGTGTGTGTGTGTGTTTAATCTCCTGTATCACTATAATATTCCCATAATATTCCTTTAAGAACATGTGCTGTGATATTTCTAAGACAGCTTTGTTGGCCTTGCAGCCCTATGCAAATCAAAAATAAACCTCAAAAAGGTTGTTCTGCTCAAAAAATACAGTGTTTTATTTACATATTGTATTTACATACTAGCAAGGGTGAATGAAGGGTGGAGACTCTGGAGACGATGTGCCATGGGCATGTGGGATTTATGACATCACTGATGGTGTCACGATTTGCCTGTGATCATCAGTGATTTATGACAGACATTGATTGATGATGTCTTAGAAATTGTGACATCATCAGTGATGTGATGATGTCATCAGTATGTCACCGGCGATGCCGCCCGAGCATTACAATGTGATTTGTGATGCAAATCATGACACCATCAGTGACATGGGCACATCATCTCGAGTCTCCACCATAGAAAGCGGGCATGCGCGCACATACATACATACATACATACACAGACAGACACACAGACAACTTCAAACTTTATGTATAGATATTAAAAACTATATGGTGAATTGCCTTTCAGAATACAAGTCTGTACATTTAGAGATACAGATCCAACTTTATCATGATACAAAACTAGACCATTTATATGGATCCCATGTGATACTAGTATTTACATAGGTGTATTACTGTACAGTAAGTAGGTCAGTAGGGCTGGGAATCACCAGATGCCCAAGATACGATACTAAAACGATACTTGAGTCACGATACGATAGTATTGCGATATCGCCGATATTGCGATATATTGAATATTGCAATATATTGAATATTGCGATATTTCGATATATTGTCTAACTCCTTTTCCTACCTTTTCCTTGACCTCACCGGAAGTATTTGTAAGTGTTTTTTTGTTTTGTTTTGTTTTTGCCCAAAATGTAGGCTACATTATTAAGCTTCTCTGGACTCAATACGCCACTGCAGGCGCGGACTGCAACATCGGGCGCTTCGGGCAGATGCCCGGTGGCCTGGCATGGCATGGCCTGCAAAAACAAAAACACTTTTTTTATTTTTTATTTTTTTTATATCGATACTTGCCGTCCAAATATCGATACAATATCGTCAGGCAAAATATCGCGATACTATGGTGTATCGATTCCCCCCCCCCCCCCACCCCTATAGGTCAGTATTAGTGTTTTTTCTTTCCTTCTCTCTCTGGCACACACACACACACACACACACACACACACACAGACAGACACACGCACACGCACAGACACACACACACACACACACACACACACACACACACACACACACGCGCACACACGCACACACACACACACACACACACACACACACACACACACACACACACACACACTCAGTCCATGTGAGGAACCAGGTCATTCATTACTGTGGGTGGCTGGCAGGGCTCAATTGTTGGCATAACAGGTTCAACACAGTTCATGCATTTGTTTCCATATTTACATTGAGCCGGTGTGGGTCTGTCTTTGGAGATCATAGTCACGACATAAACGCTCTCTCTGCTGTTTGTTTTGGTCAGGAACAGGCTGATGTTGGGCCTGGAGGACCTGCTGTTCTACATCATAGTCATGACACAAACGCTCTGCTGTTTGTTTTGGTCAGGAACAGGCTGATGTTGAGCCTGGAGGACCTGCTGTTCTACACCATCACTGAGGGCAAGGAGATGATCCCGCTCTCCCAGTTCATCGCTGTGAGTCAACAACAACACGTTCATCCTTCCTCTGTCACGCCAAGGACGGACGGGAACACATAGACAAACACAAAGCATTCTCTCCTACAACACGCTTTCTATTTCCTAAGAGGACCTTTGACTAAGCGACGTGCGGGGACTGAAAGAGGAGCCGCGAACCGGCATCCCGCTGCCAAGACGTCTCCTGAACGCCGGGGGTCAGGTTTTTAAAGGTGTTTAGGGTATTCGTCATGCAACAGGACTAAATATAGCAGGTGTGACAGTGATGCAACCACGCTCAGAGACAACAGCAATCATTCTTCGGGGCACCTGGACAGTTATGAGACTCTACGAGCACGTGGCGAGCGAGACCTTCCTCAGATGGAGTTTATAATGTATATGAACCGTTTCTTAATCGCAACTGTTCGATCGATCTCTGCAAGTAAACAGTGCAACGGAAGCTAACGGTTTGGTGAGAAACTAGCATACTACTGTAGTAGAAATGCTTTGGGGCCATGCACTCACGATGAGTGTTGATGTCCCCTCTGTGAACCATAACTCAGGTGTTTCAAAGACTTGCCAGGGGCCCTTCATATGCATACTCAAGATCTATTAAAAGGCTTGTGTGTGTGTGTGTGTGTGTGTGTGTGTGTGTGCGTGCGTGTGTGTGTGTGCTCCATCACCCCCGTCACGCCCTCATTACTTGTTCAGCGTCACGTGGCGCGCTGCGTTTTAGATCGTCGTCGCATCCAAAAGTCAGGGAAGGGAGACAGCTTGTGACCCTGGCATCTATGGCAACTCAGTCATTTTGAAGAGGAGCGGCACATCGAGGAGAACAGAGAGTGTGTCAACACAGGTGGCTCGTTGTCGCGCCACGGATGGCCGGACGTGTTTGTAGAGGACACCGGGGGCAAGACGGAGAGACTCTGAGAGTGTTATTAGTCACTCAGTAGCAAGAAGGAGAAACCTCTCTGATTATATTACGAGGATGATTCACTCGGGAAGGGAGTGGAGGGACGTGCGCGCATCTCAATTTTATGGCAGATAGGTCAGTTACCCAGACGTGGATTTAGCTTAGCTCCTCATAATTCGAACCCACTTGACTCACAAGCTTCTTTTTTTACTGGTTTTATCTTTGACGTATTCGTGTAGCAGCACATCGCTACATTGTGATCAATCATTTGCGAGGCATGACAATGTGTATTTAATAATGCAGTTTCACATTCGATATGTTGGATGAGCCTTTTTGATTCGGGCCTTCAGGGTACTTAAGCATTACATAAAAAATATATTAACATATGGAGGCAGGTTATCACGCAGGCTGAGACATGGTACTACACGACACGCACTTCTCATTAGCCAGGCTTATTTGCAATCAGAATCAGAATCGCTTTTATTGCCACAATATGCAAGATTAGATACGAGGAATTTGTCTTATTAGTGTCAATATTCAGAGATCAAGAAATAGGAAAAACAACACAAAGACAATGGCAACGTTGCAAGTGCAATCCATATATATACAATATGTACACGAGTGGGGGAGTGTTCAGTAGGCATAAAATATGAATTGACATTGAATTTTTACATGAATTTACAGTCCGAGTTAAATAGGCATTAAATTAAATATGAGTTGCAGCCTACACGGTGCACGATGTAGTTAGCAAGATGGTGTAAAGTTCTGGTAGAAGAAGCAGCTATAATAATTTAAGTAACGAGTGAAGTCCAGCCGCAAAGTGACTCATGTCAGTGTCAGTTCTGTGTAGTTATTCCACTTGTAAAGGTGAGATTATTCACATAGCCTATACTTAAACAGAGAAACTACTCTCTACTGAAAGAAACATTGTAACAGTGGAGAACACTATACGACACATTGAAACAGTGGAGAACACTATACGACACATTGTAACAGTGGTGAAACACTATACGACACATTGTAACAGTGCCAAGGCTGCCCCACAACACTCACTACCCTGGCGCCAAGAGTGCCTGACCAAAGTGTCCCACTGACATACAATAACACTGATATCAAGCTTCCAGCAACGTGCTGGTGGCTACCGAGTGCCAGCTGAATGAGTTACCAGATGCGTTTGAAAATAGCCAGGAGGAGCACATGATGTGGCCTAAAATAGACCCACGTTACTGTAGCTGTAGCTGTAGCATGGCCCCGCGCGGTCGCCTCAGTGATCCGACCTGCGCCTGCGTTTCCTCCAGTGTCGTGGCGTGTGTGTGAGCCCTTGAGCCTGGAGTAGCCAGTAGCCACATAGCTCATCAACACATCTTTTGATGTCCTGCTAATTGGCATTACATGTACTTTGCTGTGCCTTTGACCCCGGAGGCAATACTGTTTGTTAAAGTCATTCATGACGATGTCATTTATGACTAGGGATGTCACGATACTAGAATTTCTACTTCGATAACGATACCCAGGAAAATATCGATACTCGATACCATTTTCGATACCACGGGAAGGGTGGGATGACGACACATCAAGAGGCATAAAAATAAATTTAAGACAGATGGACGGACAGACGCACACTTCTCCATAATCTAGGCCTGATCAAACTTTGAATTTAGACAGCAGATTAGCCCTGCTCTAGCCATCAGAACACGCTTAGCTTGTTGAAGCAACAGATATCCACCAATGATAGGGAGGGAAGAATCAGTGATTTTTCATTAAAAGAAAGCACTGATACAGTAGTATCAAAACCGTTGCAAATGCATCCATTTACAAATTTTAATATTGATACTTTCGATACTATCGATACCTGTTGCAAATGAGTATTGTAACCGATTCAAATTTTCAGTATCGATACTTTTCGATACTTTTGACAACCCTATTTATGACCACATCTCTCTCTCTATCTTCCTATTTTCCATCTCCCTCTTCTCCAAAACAACCTCATCTCCGTTCTCCATCCCTCTCTCCAGGCTTTGAGAAAAACCGGTTTGTTGACCTCTGACCCTCGGCTGCGTGACTGCGTCCGTCAGATGCGCCAATCCACGCGCGACTCCGCGGGGCCGGTCATGATGGACCAGGCGCTCTTCAGAAGGTGAGAAAGAGAAAAGCTTGCTCTGCATTTGCTTAAATAAACATTGCACCCCCGCCCCCCACACACACACACACACACACACACACACACACAGCACACACAGCACACACACACACACACACACACACACACACACACACACACACACACACACACACACACACACTCCTCCTGTAAATCCACAATGTGCCAATCTGGGGTGAATTCTAATGTTGTTGTTTTTAGAACAGACTTCCTCCTACTTGAAAGTTGCGTCTCTAAAGCAGCTGTTGGCAAAACTGCAAGTGAATGTGAAAAAGTCCCTAAACCAAAGGTTAGGTAAGGTTAAGGCTCTTCCATACTCGATTGGGGGCTGTATAAAGGAGGCGATCTGTTCGTCGGGGGGCTATTTGAGTCGGGAGAGACTGACAGAGACAGGCGCTTTATGGCCGACAGCAGCTGCTAGCTACACAAACCGAATTCACGTGTGCACACATGCTGAAGCCGACGAGTAGCGCCGGGTGCAGAGAGACTGAGGGCTCTCCAGGGCAGGAAGATCAGTAAAGGGCATCCGTCATCCCGGTTGAACGTCCAGACAGTGTCAATTATATTAGAAGACTCAACATATCAGCGAGCTCTGGACTAGGGCTGCACAATATATCGTTTCAGCATCGTCATCGCAATGTGCACATGCGCAATAGTCACATCGCAGAGCATGCAATGTCAAGTAAGGTAAATGAACTGATAACATACAGTAATGCATGCCCTCTCGGTGACGTTCTAAGCTCTTTTCCTACTAACTATAGTACTTTTACTCACTTAGGATCCTGCAACTCACCCTGTCTGTGGCTAAAAACACACTCACTTCCTACTACGTCAACCACGCACGTTACCCACTAGGCCACCTTCTTAAATGAGCAAGGCTTGATAGACCTATTCAAGACTTTTGGTGAAAATTCCTGTATTTTTTCATATCGCAATATATATCGCAGAATAAAAAAATATTGCAATGTCAGTTTTTTCCAATATCGTGCAGCCCTACTCTGGACCATCCAGACTGCTGTCCAAACACTATTGTTTCCTATTTGGCAAGGGTCAGGTACTGACCGCAGTTCTGATTCATGCCCCTGGCTTGTAGCAGTAGCTGGTTACACGGGCTGGCTGGCTGGCTTCTGACAACTTAAAGGGACAGCTCACCCTAAAATCCAAAAGACATATTTTTCCTCTCACCTGTAGTGCTATTTATCCATCTATATCGTTTTGGGATAGTTGCCTGAGTTTTGGAGATATCAGCCGCAGAGATGTCTGCTCTTCTCTTGAATACAATGGAACTGGATGGCACTCGGCTTGTACTGTAGTGCTGGAAGCACCAAAAAAATACATTTGATAAACTCAACAGCATTGTCTCTTTACAGAAATCACGACCCGGTTACTCAAGATAATGCACAGACTTTGTTGTGAGCAGTTTCATGTAGGAACTTAAGTATTTTCTTTTGCAGTCTCATGTACAGTAGGAACTAGCTAGCAGCTAGCGGGGTGTAGTTCGGTCAAATGAAGATAGTTCCTCCATGAAACTGCTCATTGGAGAGAAGGCAGAAAAGGCAGAAACTCTGTGGCCGATATCTCCAAAAATCAGGCAACTAACACAAAACGATATAGAAGGATAAATAGCACTACAGGTGAGAGGGGATATGTATTTTGGATTTTAGGGTGAGCTGTTCCTTTAGCACATGCATCTTACTGTAGCATGCTTGTTTTCTGAAATTTGAGATGTTTGTTATTAGGGGTGCACCGATCACGTTTTTTGCCACCGATCACCGATTGCCGATCGCCTATGGGAAATATCTGCCCAACCGATCATCGACCGATTACCGATCACCGATCACCGATATATAAACTCCTCAAAAAAAGTTTTGAAACGTTATTTCGGTCGATTATTTCTCCCCTTTAATAATACCAATTGGTATTGTATTTTATATTGTTGGAAAGCCTGATTAGTGGTAGGGCTTTTTTTAATTAAAAAAAAAAAAAAAAAAAAAATATATATATATATATATATATATATATATATATATATATATATATATATATATATATATATATATATAAAGAAATATCGGCAATCAGCCGATCGCATATTTGAAGTCGAAATCGGCCGATACAGATTGCGTGCCGATCGATCTGTGCACCCCTATTTGTTATCCCTTCCTGAAGAACACTCAAGAGTTCACTATAAATGGTTACTAGAAAATAAAGAGAGCTATCTCCTTTTTTTTTTTTGGGATCAAATGCCCTGAATGAATAATGCAATCTCTCTCCAGTCTCCTCTGGTGTCCCAGAACCTCTCTCTCCAGTCTCCTCTGGTGTCCCAGAACCTCTCTCTCCAGTCTCCTCTGGTGTCCCAGAACCTCTCTCTCCAGTCTCCTCTGGTGTCCCAGAACCTCTCTCTCCAGTCTCCTCTGGTGTCCCAGAACCTCATGCGAGCATCGCTTTGGATTAGTCAGGACTGCTGCCCGGATATTTCAGCTTATCCCTGCTGTGACAGAATGCACATTCCTGTCTTTGGGATCATACAGTGCTTAACAGCTAAGATCTATAATAAACAATAGCATCTGATAATATAGGCGGGTGTGTTTGTTTACCAATTCCTATTAGCTGGGTATTCATTGGCTGCCTGGAAGTAGGTCACTGTGAGCCCAATTTGATTGGATCACGGCATAACCACTTGAGGTTATCGAGTCAATTGGAAAATGGAAATAGATAGTAGTTTTAGTTATACACTTTTGTACACTTTTGAGTTGCTCCGGAGGCAGAAATCATCTCATTGGTCGAGAGTTCAACTACAATTGGAGCCAAAGAATCACAGTTTTTCCAAGTTAATTTCGGGTGAAACCGAGGGGGCAGCTTTGCTTGGTCAATTACTAAAAAACTGCAGTTCTGGAATGGCCACTTGAGGTTGGCTCCAAAAGCGAGTAAAGCCCCATACATGTTTACATCCTGGTTCAAAAAAACGGTTTTGGGCTCTATAGCTAATTTAACTGGACGACGGGGGGTGAATTTTTATATAACTCACCCCCCGATTAGAGTAAAATAGACGATAAACGTTTTGGGCGTGATTGACAGGTCGTCTGTCTAATGATTGCCTGCACACGGACCAATAGCAGGCGGCGCTGCGGCTCTGGGAAACCCCCTCTCGTCCAAATATGGCTACAAATACGTCACTTCTGGCTCCAATACTGTGTATAAATAAAGAAATACAATTAAATAAAATAGACCTCTTTAAAATAAATAAAATGTAAAAATAAGTTCCTTTTGAGTTATTCTTTCAACTTGACTGCTCCTTTCAATTAAGAAGTTTGATGTCTGAGAGATCAGTTCCTTGTCCTTGAGTCGCTGAATGTGTGTATTAATACCCGGGTAGAGCTAATAGTGTGCGTGTTCTTATCTGGTGTCTGAATGAATCGAGCTGGTCAGATGTCTTCTGTGGACAGATCCTACGCCAGGCCACACCACTTCCCATGGCACGACCGTCTCACTGGGCTGCGCTCGCCATCACAAAATCCTCCACATTCTATGTAGTAGTTAAAAACAAACAAACAAGCAAACAACAACACACATATAGTGCAGAATAGTAGCTAAATCATTCTGTTCTTTCTGTTTCTAACATGAGACTTCATTGCTTCTTTCTTCATTTAGAATATCTCATCATGTAGCCTAGTATAACCAATAATTATGGATATATTTTGATTGCAATGAGATTAATTACCGCGTATCACAAGACAAATGGTATTTGAAATAGTATTTATCATGGAAAATGACCATGTCACAACAATTCCAATTTTAGAATTATATATATGAATTATTTATCTTAACCAACTTTTTACTTGTAACATCCCCTTTTAACCATTTCTGTGCATCATTTTAATATATTCCACTCTAAACATGAATTTAATTATCACTAGTAGTAACGTTACTAATCTACTTTATAACCTAAATCAGTTAAATTATGTAAAGCTAGTTAGTTGTACTTAGTAGGGGTTTTCAAAGTCTAGACTGTGGGCCTCCCCTCAGACAAAGCTTGGAAAAAGGACCCCCCCCCCCCCCCCTTCAATTCCTGGATTCCTATCCCTATGGGATCATGATTGATAATTTGATCCCACAGACCAGGGGTGTCAAACATGTGGCCCGGGGGCCAGACCCGGCCCCCAAAGGGTCCAATGCGGCCCAAAGGATGACTTTGCAAAGTGTGAAAATTGCACTGAGAAGTCCTTCAATCCAATGTGATGCACTTTAAGGCTAAGAGGTAGCAGGTTTCATGAGCAAGTTAAATATTAAGTTGCCTATTCATGTTATCTGTATTAATCACTAAATAGTCAGCTATTGTCATTACCTTTGCTTGACTATAGAGAATTGCACAGGTGGGTAAACTATCCAGGGTGAGTAGTTTACCCACCTTGTTTGCCCTCATTCATTGGTACAGTTGATCTGAAAAGGTGAGTAAACTATCTGCCTTATTTCAAAGGGGTGGGTAAATTGTTTACTTGCATTGACCCTCCACTACACCCCTGATTGTAATGCACAGTACAGACAGTAGATAATGTGCTTGATGGTAGCTGAGATAACCCTACGTGTTGTAGGGTTGTACCTGTCATTCTTTACACTAAGATAAACAGGAACATTTTGAGGTCATTTATAAGTTATTATTGATTATTGATTTTCATTGTCTGGCCCACTTGACACCATGGACTAAAATGAGTTTGACACCCCTGCCATAGACACTCAAATGAGCCAAGATAGCCTGATATTGCTGTTTGACATGGAGACCTGTTGTACTACAAACCATTAAAGTGAGCTAGCTATCCCAACTAAAACCAAATGCTTTGTCACAGTAACAGGTGCAAACAAAACAGTAATGGCACTGGATCCCCAAATGGCTTGGAAGTTGGAAGCCCTCATTAATATTCTGCTTGCACCAGCACCTGTGTTACTTCCTGCCTTTTAGACACAGAATGGGTATTGAACAAGGCATGTGTGGTGTGCGTCACTGACCTGTAGGGGGTTCCTTTGCCTTTCCGACATGCTGCCACTCCGAACGTTAACTTCCATCATTCGGACTGGCGGTCGTTCACCTTAGAAGCCGCAATGCCGACCTTAGGTTTAGGCGTGGGGGTGGGAGAGGTTAGGTTTTGGGTTAGGGTCTGGGGGAGGTTAGGTTTAGGCATAGGGGGAGGTTAGGTTTGGCGTGGGGGTTGGGAGAGGTTAGTGAAAAACGGGGAATATAGACCCCCTTTCGGAGTGCCGATATTTCGGAGTGGCAGAACGTCGGAGTGGCAGCACGTCGGAGTGGCAGCATGTAACCGACCTGTAGTTGGTCGTTTACCTTGTTTCCTCTCATACAGCTGATCTGATTAGGTGAGTAAACTCTCAGCCTCATGTCGTGACTCATGTCATAGGGTGAGGGGGGTAAACTGAGTTTAGGTTTGCGTCTACGAACCCTACCCCACCACCCCCGCTCAATCCATCCACCACTACGCCCCTTCACCATGCTATCTCTCCTGTTCCACCAACCAAAGCTAACGTTAGCAATTAGCTAAACGATTATTGTTAGCGCTTAGCTAGCTCGCAACAGACTAGCAAGGAAAACGTGTGCTTCAATAAACTCACCGGAGTTTCAAACACTGCCTAAGTTGACAGCTGGTTGTGCTTGCACCTATGTTTACCCTGCCTTTTCGACACAAAATTGCCCCGTGAGAAGGGTCTATTCTGGTAAAAGAACAGCTTTATGGAAATAATCAACGTTTTAAAAGACTATTCTGTGGCGTTTCATCATACCAAGAGTTGCGTAGTCGAAAGACGGCGTATTGCGCGCGCCCCCCACTGGGAACAACATGCAACTACACCTCAAATGTAGCCATTATGTTTCAGGTTACAGCTAATTTAATGAAGCCTAACACTCTTGCTACCAATGAAAACAATGCAACGAATCTACTCAGTTATCTAGTTATCTTAGCTGACCGCTGAATGGACATCAACTCAATATTGTTTATTTATATTACGACATATTTTTTACTAATTTGTGCTTTTGCCTTTTGTTCTGTTCCTTTTATTCATAATGTTTTAATTGTATTAGAAATTCAATCTAAATCCAATGCAGCATCTGTGTTTGATGCGGTGGTTTGAAATGATCTTCATAATAAACGTGAGTTCTATCGCTTCTCTCATCGTCCTGTAGGTGTGTGGGCAACAACATCATCCTGCTCACTCAGGCCTTCAGGAAGAAGTTCATCATCCCAGACTTTGAGGAGTTTGTCCAGCACATCAATGAGATGTACGACCATGCACAGCAGCTGGAGGGAGGACAAGTAATAACTAACACACACGCACGTACGCACAGACGCACACACACGTCACACACACACACACACACACACACACACATTCCATATATCCCTGATCGATGTGTTAATTGTTACATATCTGTTGCCTGTTGTTATCTTGTTTTCTATGTACTCATACTGTGTCAGCGTCTTTGGGTCATTGAAAAGCGCTATTATTATTCGTATAACATGTTTAGCACTCAAGGGTATACAAAGCACCGTTGTCTTCTCTGGATGAAAAGGCTGCCTATAGTGGCTGAGATGGAACGATATTTTGCCAATTGCCACACACACACACACACACACACACACACACACACACACACACACACACCTACACACACACACACACACACGCACACATGCACACACTGTTGTAGTACTGTTTTGGTCTCGTCTCGACTGCATTTTGACTTCTTGTCTTCTTGACTTGTGATGTTATTTCAATCAAGAGCACAATGGCAGTAACATCATTACCTGCTAGTGCTTTTTTTTGAATGGTAATTGGATGTAAAACTCCGCCCCTCAATTGCAACCAATAACCTGGCTTATTTTTAGTTTGAAAGTTGATTTAGCCTATTTATTAACATATGTAACTGAAGAGGAGAGAATGAAATATACAATTTGTCTTCAGAAATCACAGAGCGTTTTGCAAAACAAGTTCCAAGAACGAGCAAAGATTCTATAGAGGCCCATGGCCCATTCAATGCTGCATTGAAGCTTTGCGATTTAATGGATTTAAAAGATGATCTTCTGTCACCAAGTACATACTGTACACAATCCATTTGTATTTGACTTAAATTCCTAAATATTCTTTATTTCTTTTTGAATTTCAGCAGATAAATGGTGTAAATGTTGAGCTATCACTCTGATTACGTGGTTTTGAAAATGGACTCGCGTTGGTCTGGTCTCGGTCTTGAATCGATCTCGGCCCCCTCAAAGTCTTGGTCTTGACTCGGTCTCGATTTAGGTGCTCTCGACTGCAACACTAACATGCGTATGCACACGCACACACACACACACACACACACACACACACACACATACACACGCACACGTCACACACACACCCTTAATCAGTGTCTGCCCATTCATTACAGCCACTTTGCACACTCATATTTTTCTGTTAATCTGTGTGTGTGTGTGTGTGTGTGTGTGTGTGTGTGTGTGTGTGTGTGTGTGTGTGTGTGTGTGTCGTGCGTGCGTGCGTGCGTGCGTGCGTGCGTGCGTGCGTGCGTGTGTGTGTGCGTGCGTGTGTGTATGTGCAGGTAGCCGATTACATTCCTCAGCTGGCTAAGTTCAGTCCTGATCTTTGGGGAGTCTCTCTCTGCACAGTCGACGGACAGAGGTAACTTCATGACGTTTACTCCCATCAGTTTGTCTCCCATTCTGAAAACTTCTCCCCAACACTCTTAATTGTTCCTGCTTGTTCCTCACGTCCTTGTGCAGACACTCTGTGGGTGACACCAAGGTCCCTTTCTGTCTGCAGTCATGTGTGAAGCCGCTGGAATACGCCATCGCCGTCCACGAGCTCGGCACTGAGCACGTGCACCAGTTTGTCGGCAAAGAACCCAGCGGACTCAAGTTCAACAAGCTGTGTCTTAACGAGCAGGGTAAGAGTATGGACTTGTGTAGTAAGGACGTGTGTAGTAAGGACTTGTGTAGTATGGACTTGTGTAGTATGGACTTGTGTAGTATAGAGACACTGCGTAACGCGTCATCATTCAGAAACCACGCCCAAGACGGGGGAAAACGGAAACCCCCCCTCCAATCCTGGCGTTCTCCTATGTCACGTGCATGGTTGCGTGTTGCACAAAAATATCGGATATACGGAAGATGAACACTCCAACTTACTTACTCTCAATGGCTTCCTTGTTTTGCTCAGGAGTACAAAAAAATTTTAACTGGCGATTTTTTACATTTGTTGTCTGCACAGCACCACCACACAACAGCTTTTAGCTATGTTTAATTCAAGGAAAATGACGCTGGTGTGTGGAAATGAACAGACCTTTTCCCCCGTGATGGGCGTGGCCTATTTCATGCAGTGTCTCTATGGACTTTCAAGTCACAAGGGGCCTCTTGATATCTGCATTCATACAGAAACACTTGTTTTGGTGGGTTAAGGATGACTAAGAGGCCATTTACACCTGGCATTAACATGCGTTTTCTGTGATCAGATTGCAATCAGATTGTGTTTCATCACTTGAAATGCCAGGTGTAAACACCCCCAAAATGCATTGAAGAAGGATTGCAATCTGATCGGCCAAACCACCTCCGGAGGTGGTCAGGGATGCATTGTGTACACATTGAACACAAGTGTAAATGCAATGTGTCCTCTCAATCTGGATACAGCAACTTTATGCGGGTTGAGAGGACAACCATTTCTGCCATCAGATTGCAATCAGATTGCAATCTGATGGCAGAAAACGCATTTTAACGCCAGGTGTAAAGGGAATCAGGTTAATGTGGTCAAGCACAATCTGATTGCAATCTGATGTCAGAAAACGCATGTTAACGCCAGGTGTAAATGGCCTCTAAAAGTACTGAGTGAGGTGAATTACTTTTATTACACAAAAACAAGGCATAATCAATAATGATAGATCATATGATTAATCCTGGCTTTGTTTAAGGATTGTGTAAAGCAAAAAAAAGGTCATCCTCTCCACCTGAAGGTCACTGTGAAATGTTGCCACTATCGGCTCTTTGATCAGTAATTGCGACAGGCTGTGGATTCTGACAAGATAGCAAAGATAGAGCGAGAACAGGATGTCATTTGACAGGTTATCTATCTCCAGGTTATTATGAAGTCACCTCAACTTTATAGCTATTACACATCTGGAACAAACTGACAAATGTTTCTGTTTTATTATCTGTTAATTTAGGTCCTTAATCCACTGTAATCTCAGCAGCTTGTTTGCCCTGCTGGTTCTAGGTGCAAGTGTGTGATAACGTGCTGTCATTCCTTTACGCAGATAAACCACACAACCCAATGGTGAACGCTGGAGCTATAGTCATCAGTTCTTTAATAAAGGTAAAATCTACTTTACATTATGTCATTTAGCAGACGCTTTTATCCAAAGCCACTTACTATATCACATTTGATCATTTTGTCTAAAGGCTTTTCAGAAGTGAATAGATTAATATGGCGGCGCACATTCTGAATCATCAAAGGCTGTGGTTTTATTTGTGCAGAGATTTTCATTATAGAACAAGCACACACACATGCACGCACACATGCACGCACACGCACACACACACACACACACACACACACACACACACACACACACACACACACACACACACACACACACTCACACTCACACAGACGACTGTAGCTGAAAGCAATGATAGTGTTTGCACTGTGGCATCTACAAAGCCACCTATGCATCTGGCTGTCCTTAATGAGGGCAGTGTTGCCAGATTCAGCGGATGTTTTCCAGCCCTAAAAGACTGTTCAAAAACCACCCAAGCAAATGCACATCTATGCTAAACAAGCGTCTCTGAAAAAAAACGCCCAATCTGGCAACACACTGAATGAGGGTGTCCAGCAGGGAAGGATGGGGAACAGATACTGTAGTAGTAGCATCGTGTATCACATAGCCTGTGACTTTGTGATGCTGTAAGGAATTGTATCATTGCAAAAATGACCTGGAAGAATCAACACCTGAGCTACAATGTCAGCAGCCAGCAGTTGTCACATTGGCATAAGTAATCAATAAGCTATTGGCTGTTTGCTTACTGACCTTAGCGGCTGGACTATGGTCAACACACCATCTGATTGACCAGCAGCGAGACATATCCTTCAGCTTTGGCCTTATTGTGGGGGGGTGACTGACTGGTACCCATATATGGTTGTGGATGCCCTTTCTGCTGACTTTTCCCTCTCGCATGGCACCCTGCCTTCACCAGCTGACTGCCTCTTATCATATGTGGGCCAAGTTCAGCGGAGGGGGAGGGGCTTGTGTTTGGGAATGACAGGCAGGGGGGCGTGTGTGTGCCTCTGGCCAGTCACAGCCCTGCGAGCAGAAGGTGTGTTAGCCACCCTTGTTTGCCCTGAGTGTGTGCATGTATGGGATATTGTTTGTATATACAGTGAAAAGGTTATATACACAGAGGATAGAGATATTATGTGCAGGTCGTGTTTTTGATTTCATGCAACATTTATGCCCTGATGGGAGCAGTTGTAGCCTGCAAAGTGTAAATGTCACAACTTTATGAGTTTTCTTGAGAGAGAGAGAGAGAGAGAGAGAGAGAGAGAGAGAGTGGGAGAGAGAGGGCGAGAGAGAGAGAGAGAGAGTGGGCACATCAGGGAGAGCGCCACAGAGAAACGACTTCACATAAAGCCAACTTCATTACTGGCCATGAAATCATCAACTTCAACTCCAGGCAATATTTGATATCATCTTTAACCTTTTGCGGCTTCGAGTTGTTAAACGCAATATGAGGAAAACAATACCTTCGCCCCTATTAACTTTTACAACTTTGTGTTGGTCTTTTCACTGGAATTTGAAATCCAAGCTGCCCACAAGAGCTAAGCCTTTGCCACATGTCGTCACATTGCCACATGAACTGACAAGTCAGAAAGAAAACCTCCACATGTCACACATCCAGACGCCCACCCAGTCACACTCAAACCTGCGGCACGGTGTCAAAGTACTCAAACAGCGCCATCTATAGGGACCGAGTGACATATCATAAACTTAACTTTTTCCTTCTTTTGACAGCCCGTTTCAAACAAGGCGGAGAGGTTTGACTATGTAAGTGAATATTTTTGAGTTTCAAACGTACATTACTCTAGGATTCTGCTCATCTGTTTTCGTCTCCCAACTGAAGCCATGTGCCAATGTGTTGTCATCGTAGGTGATGGACTACGTGAAAAGTATGGCTGGCAATGAGTACGTGGGCTTCAGCAATGCCACGTGAGTTTTGTGCTACAAAACAACGCGTCCCATTTGTCCTGAACCGCATGAAATACAGCTTCTCACACCTGTTATTTTCCTACAGTTTCCAGTCAGAGAAGGAGACGGGCGATCGGAATTATGCGATTGGTTATTATCTGAAAGAGAAAAGGGTGAGTCTTATAGAGCTTTGTGTTGAATTTACAGTAACTATAGTGCTTTTTTCAACTTTTCGATATCTTATCTTGGAGAACATTAATATCTACATGATGTACTAAGTTTGACCTGATGCTGTGGTCCTTTCAGTGCTTTCCAGATAACGCAGAGATGATCGCGGCGCTGGACTTCTACTTCCAGGTGAGGGTCTGCATCTTTACAATGTTTGTATTTATTCTGTAGGTGAAACGTGAAACTCCTCTCTGTGTCTCTCTGCTTCAGCAAAACTCCTCTCTGTGTCTCTCTGCTTCAGCAAACCTCCTCTCTGTGTCTCTCTGCTTCAGCAAACCTCCTCTCTGTGTCTCTCTGCTTCAGCAAACCTCCTCTCTGTGTCTCTCTGCTTCAGCAAAACTCCTCTCTGTGTCTCTCTGCTTCAGCAAACCTCTCTGTGTCTCTCTGCTTCAGCAAACGCCTCTCTGTGTCTCTCTGCTTCAGCAACCCTCTCTGTGTCTCTCTGCTTCAGCAAACACCTCTCTGTGTCTCTCTGCTTCAGCAAACGCCTCTCTGTGTCTCTCTGCTTCAGCAAACCTCTCTGTGTCTCTCTGCTTCAGCAAATGCCTCTCTGTGTCTCTCTGCTTCAGCAAACCTCTCTGTGTCTCTCTGCTTCAGCAAACCTCTCTGTGTCTCTCTGCTTCAGCAAAGGCAAACTCCTCTCTGTGTCTCTCTGCTTCAGCAAAGGCAAACTCCTCTCTGTGTCTCTCTGCTTCAGCAAAGGCAAACTCCTCTCTGTGTCTCTCTGCTTCAGCAAAGGCCTCTGTGTCTCTCTGCTTCAGCAAAGGCCTTACCGCCAGCAAGGAGGTGATGTTTTCGGGGGCGTTTGTTTGTCTGTTATCAGGATTATGGAAAAACTACTGGCCTGATTTTCACAAAACTTCGTGGAAGGCCAAGGAAAGAAAGAACCCATACAATCGTGGAGTGGATCTGACTCACATACAAGCGATAGTAGCGCAAACCTTGGCGCGTGTCTGCGCTCTCCCCCGAGTGCCCTTCTAGTTTAATTTGTTGTTTGTGTTTTTCCCATTGCAGCTGTGCTCCATCGAAGTGACCTGTGAGTCAGGGAGCGTCATGGCCGCCACGCTGGCCAACGGGGGCATCTGTCCGATCACCGGAGAGCGTGTGCTGAGTGCCGAAGCAGTGCGCAACACCCTGAGTCTCATGCACTCCTGTGGCATGTACGACTTCTCGGGACAGTTTGCCTTCCAAGTGAGTCACCGGGAGTCAGATGATCTGCTTGTAAGAATAGGCCTACAGCTCAGAGTGATGAGGCCTCTACTATGCTCTCCATTCACTCCCATACACCAGCGTAATTTTCCTTGAATTAAACATAGCTTAAAGCTGTTGTGTGGTGGGCTGAGCAGAGAACAAATGTAAAAAATTGGCAATTAAAGTTTTAGGAAGTAAGTTGGAGTGTTAATCTTCCGTATATATGATCTTTGTGTGCAACACGCGACATAGGAGAATGCCAGGATTGGGGGGGGGGGGTTTGTTTCCCCCCTGTTTTGGGCATGGTTTCTGAATGATGACGCGCTCCGCAGTGTCTCTATTGCATTGAGGGGGTCAGACACTTATTTTGGGGCGTTTTGTTGTCTCTCTTTAGGTGGGCTTGCCTGCAAAATCGGGCGTTTCAGGTGCTGTGCTGTTGGTCGTCCCCAATGTCATGGGAATGATGTGTTGGTCTCCCTCGTTAGACCGGCTCGGAAACAGCGTTCGTGGAATTCACTTCTGTCAGGTACAACGCAGCCACACTTTCATCATGTTGTCATTGTTCATTTTTTGAATACAGCAAAATTGCTAGATTTATATAGACGTCATATTTGACATGAACAAAGGATTATTTTATGCTTCAAATATTCCATCTTTTTTCCACCTCGGACTGATTAGGAGCTGGTGTCTTACTACAACTTCCACAACTACGACAACCTGAGGCACTTTGCGAGGAAGCACGACCCCAGGAGAAGATCCGATGGTGACCCAGTAAGAGCCTGCTTCACTGCCCACGTGTATTTATTGCAGTATTACAGCGGCCATTCAGGCTGTCTATTCATAGTATTCTGTTACATCACCGCACGGCCATCTCGCTAGGAAAATAACAGCTGATTGTCATAATAATGATCAAATGACAGCCACAGCCAGTGTAAGGGTAAGCCAGGGTGAAGCACCATATTGGCAGGAAATACAGGACATCATGGGAATATTATGAGTAGGGGTGAGTCGTCTCCCCAATGTTGTATTGGAAGTCCCAGAATAGTCTCGCTTTGCCAGGCTTCCCGACAGAACAGCAAATGGCCACACAACTAATCAGACTCAGTAATCTGTGAGCGCTGTCGCCTCACCGCATGAAGGTTGTGGGTTCGAATCTCCACCCCACGGTCCTTCCTGTGTGGAGTCTGCGTGGGTTTCCTCCCACAGTCCAAAGACATGCTGTGTTTGTGTAGTATCGTGATGTATATGATCTAGTAAAATGTATGTAACCTATGTTGTGTGTAGATATAGGATGTAATAGCGCATGCTGTAGTATGTATTTTAAACATAGAATCCTGGCTCCCCTGGCCAGTGACACTTAGGAATAGACTAGTTGACAACCAAGTATAGTTCGGTGACAAGCTGGAGAGACAGTTGACGGTCGGAGAGACGGCATCCGGTATGGGATGGGTTTAGCACCTACACGGCCTTAGACCCTCCATGCACCGAATGGTCTTTCAATACTGCGGTGTAGCACTAACTCTATTGCAGCGGATTGGGCGTGATCAACCCTTCCGTGGGCAATGTTTCAGACAGAGTAGGAAGGCTGATCCGTGAGCGGCTGCTTCTGGGACGCGGGTCGGGGTCTTAATCGGCCTCGGCCGGGTCTACTGGGCGAGGGTGTATGATGTTGACAGACCCGAAACACCTCACGACCCCAGCTAACATCACTGATGATGTGTCCCAGCGCATGCTGTAGTATGTATTTTAAACAAACATAATATATGGCTGTGATGATGCTATGTAAAGGCCTTTGTGACATGCCTGTGATAAGGGGCTATGAACATAACTGAACTGAAACGATCCATGATCATAACGTTTTGCCTTTTGAATCATTAGAACAAGACGGTGATGACCCTGATGTTTGCGGCGCACAGCGGCGACCTCTCTTGTCTGAGGAGGCAAGTAAACACAGAAGCTTGGCCTTTACTTTTTCATCGCAAAGCGCCGGCGCCAGACGAGCGAGACGAGAGCCCGATGATACAATCTGAATCATTCATTCGTGGCTTGTTCTTCTTTCTTTTTTTTTTACATGTCTCCTTTCATATTTATGTAACACAATTTTATTTCTTTTACTTTTGTAATTTTAGGGCTATTCAGCAAGACACAGTACCTTGACAGTTGGCCATCTATCACATGAGTTAACCTTTTCCATGTGCGTTCTCTCTCTCTCTCTCTCTCTCTCTCTCTCTCTCTCTCTCTCTCTCTCTCTCTCTCTCTCTCTCTCTCGCTGTGTTCCTCTATCTGCACCTCTTCTGTTCCTTCAGGTTTGCCCTTTCAGGCGTGGACATGGAGAAGAGGGACTATGACTCCCGCACTGCACTCCACGTCGCCGCCGCCGAAGGTGACATTTCATCATTAGTTCATTCATTCTTCAATAATGTCCGCCTGATATTAAAACTAGAATAAACGAAACTTGACATTTACGTAACAATGTGTTGGGCTGGCTTGGAAAGATGGCGGGCTCGTCGCGGAGAAGAATGGCCGGCCCGTCTTGACGGTTCACTTTCTATTTCAGGCCATGTGGACGTGGTCGTCTTCCTGACGGACGTGTGCAAAGTGAATCCCTTGGTGAAGGACAGGTATGGCTCTTATATATCGACCCATTCAATTAACAAAAGGAGGAATCTTTTCTTCTACATACTGCCAGTCGTGACAATCTGTCCATCTCCATATAGAGAGGCCAAAGTGGAACGTCACTTCCTGCTTCAGCACTGTACCAGAGATTTTCATCCGCCATTTATTTTCCCATAGACATTTCATAAAATGCTTATAAAAAGAGTTTTACGTGTTCAAACCAAACGGTACAGATATATTTAGAAACAGGAGAGATCGCATAACATTTTACTCGGACCAAAACGTAAAAAAAAATCATTTTTTCAATGTTTTTTTTTTTGTTGGTCCAAGTGAAATGTTCTCTCTCCCGATTCTAAATATAGCTGAACCATTTGGTTTGACCAAGGAAAACTATTTTTATACGCATTTTACGAAATGTCTATGGGAAAATAAATTGCGGAAGAAAATCTCTGGTACAGTGCTGAAGCAGGAAGTGACGTTCCACTTTGCCTCTCTATTGCCTTGTGTTCTTCATTAGATGGGGGAACACCCCCATCGATGATGCCATGCAGTTCAGCCATGACGGTGTGGTGTCAGTGCTGCAGGAGTACCAGCGCCTCTATGCTGACAGCGACTCCCAGTCCGACGTCGAGGAGCAGAAGACCACACTGGACACACTGAAGGGAGTCGTTTGACAGTGAGGGATTGTCATGGAAATTAAAAGTTGTCTATTCTATAAAATAGCTACAGGCCTTACGCACCCAAGAGGATTGAAACGAAATAGTACGATCGGGAGGATTCATGAATGATCTTTAATGAGGTAATACATGATGGTTAGATCGTTATAACTTGAAAGACTAATGTAGTGCCTTTTTATTGCCTTTCTGTACATCTCTGTACAAGGAATGGGTTTGAGAATGTATCCTATCAATGTAGCGTATGAGAACCCCAACGAGCAACCTGTTGCTTGTCTGGAGGAAGATGGACGCCATGGTTTGGCTATAGTTGCCATCATGTTGAAGTTTTATTATTGTTATATGCTGAGCCACTATTGGAAAATACCACTGTGATGTAAATATGTATATGCTTTGTGTTTATTTATTTTCATATATATTATTATATCACTGCCTTTTATGTTCCAGTGCAATGGCGAGATAATTCCATAACTGTAGGCTAGCTTTCTTAGAGATGTTCTCAGTGAAGAAGAGTTCTGCGGTAGCCTACTAATTATTCTACCTCTAAAAGGAAGTCATTCAGTTTGAGTATTTCACTGTTTGGTGTCAGTTTGTGCCTCATATCATAAGTCAGCTCAACATTTAGATCGATCCACAGCTTGAGATGCTGATTGAGATGTGTGATGTGGTGATTAGGTAGATCTTTTGAGAAATTGTTCTCTGCTGTTTGGCGCAAGTTATCTCATTTCACCCATTTTTGTCTTCACATGCTAAAGTGTTAAGTGTGCTGTTTTCAACATATGTCTTTGGTGTTCGGGACAACGCACATTTGTGTCATTCAACACATTACAGTATGTCAAAGAGTTGAAATGTAAAACTGACTACAGCGTTTTGCTCTTCCTTATGCACTAGTTATGCGATACAGGGATTAGTTTGTTTTTTGTTGTTCGTTGTCTATTTTAATTTATGCTGCTTATTTTTTTTTAATCAGTGAAATGATTCCTCGGGTAGGATTTTGAAGCTAAGCTTCTGTCAGTCTGGCAAAAATCTGTCATCCTGCTGTAAATAAAAGAGAAACTTCAAACCATTTTAATTAAGTCATTTTTATTAAACAATACGGTATGAACATGAGACTCATAAAAGGTTTCGTTTTGATTTTGGCATGATCATGAGAGTATGGATAATGCCAGAATTGAAAGCAAAGGCAACAACTTGGCAGTTAGTAGTTCCCTCAACAAGATGCTCTATAAACACACATTAGTTCACATCAGAGGTAACCAGTGTTGGGGGTAACTCATTACAAAAGCAGTAATTTTAGCAGTAACTCAGTAATATAACTTATTACTTATAGGATTTCAGTAATATACCAGTTACTTTGTCAAGTAACTCAAGTTACAAATTGAGTTACATTTGATTAAATCAAAGCACATATTTCAAAAAGATACAATCATTTCCTAATCAAACTGTGTTTTTATGCAAATAACCACTATAGATGACAAGAAAGGAAAATAATAACATTTAGAATTTTGGACTGTTTACACTGATTTCAAGGTGGTTGAAATTATTTTTCCGGATGGTTCCGGGGCGGTAATGTCATTCTGCTGCTGCTGTTATTTTGGTGAAAGTAATGCAAAAGTAGTGTAATAAGTAATGAGTTACTCTACACAGAAAGTAATATTGTAAAGTAACTTATTACTTTCAAATGAAAGTAGCTAGTAATATGTAGTATATTACATTTTGAAAGTAACTTGCCCAACACTGGAGGTAACACATGAGGTACATAGGAAAAAAACAGCTTTTGTGATACAATCGCCTGAGGTTGTATGACATACATAAAGTATGAACTTGCATTGTTAATTCATGGTTATTATGAACCAAGTGGACCATGGATAATGAACCAGCAATTAAAGATTTAGCTGATAGAGATACTAAAGATGTTGTAGTAAGTGCTGCTACGCTACACAAATCAACGCTTGTTGTTGCTGAGGCTATAATGTTACTGTGGGTCATCTAAGAATTTGTTCCCAACTGAACCTTGATGTCAGCAGATGCAAAACAAGCATTAAATCAACAAGCATGAGATGGCAGATGGCAGCATCTAAAACCAGAAATTATGTGTGAGATCTTACTTTATATACTTGAACTTATTGCACAGAAATATGTAAAAAATATATATATAAAAAATATTGGTTTTAATCATGTTTTAATGCACATATGTGCACTGTCAGAGTAGTGGCAGTTATGAACCATAGATCAGACTGTAAAAACAAACACACTGTAGAGTCTTTTTTGCATGTCTGACTGACTGTAGATTAGAAAGAGACGTGCAGGATAGCTAAGCGAATGTGATTGGATGTACAACGTTTCACGCTAGGCCAATCAGAGGCGGTCATGCCTTCGCTAACCCAGGAAAAAAAAATATCGCCCACAGCACCAGATTGAATGCATATCCAAACCCCCAGGCCGCCATCATAAACCCCCCCCCCCCCCCCCAGCTCCCCTACTTCACTTCAAGCCCTCAGGCTCCTCCAGGCCAGAGTGTGTGAGCAGCTCCCCGTCCCAAAGTCCGAACGCCGGGCAGAGAGGCCCCCTGAACCGGGCCTTGATGGTGTGGATCACCTTGGGTTTCTGGATGTCCACCAGTCCCAGCGAGCCAGCCTCGTAGTCCAGAAGGATGCCTACGCGGTCCGGCTTGCCAACAAGAGTCACAGGCACCATCTTGTTGCCGGTCATGGCAAACCACTTGCGCTGGGCATAGCCGAACACCCAGGAGGACCCGTCGGTGCCCACGCAGTCGTCCCGGGACATCAGCGCCTCGGCCACGCCCAGGCGGAACTCGGACGATTTTTTTACCGTCACCTCCCAGTAGTGGCGTCCGCCTGTGATCTTTTCGTCACCGAACACGACGGCCCACTCCCGGAAGCGCTCCTGGGTGTCCTGCACGCGGCTGGGATCCAGGCCCAGCATGCGGTAGATGACACCCGTGTCTTTCTTGAAGAGGTCCAGACTGCTGTGGGCTGTTCTCTCATCTAGCCTGAACTGCAAGTCTACAGAAAACAACACAACAGTCATTTATTTTTGGTTATATTGAAACACATGTCACCAATATGACATTTACTTCCACTGTACACCTTTGAATCTTAAATCGGATATGCCTTAAAATCTGATTCTCGCGGACAGCTTCCGGCCTGTTGACAGTGTTGTTGCTATGCAAAGCTGGGGAAACGGGGCTCGCTCTCCTATGTGTTACGCCAAACTCAATACAAAAACCTGTCATTTTTACTGTTGTCTTGCTTGTCACTAAGTGTGTCAGAGTGCTATAACATGACTTTAGACCCGTTATGAATCAGTGGTGTCTTTTGTAATATTTGTGTTAAAAACCGAAGCTCAGACCACGTCCGTGTCATTGATATACTTGTTTGCTCACAGAATTCACGTCCATGCTCATTGTTTTGACTTGCTGTGTGCCCCCAGTTCCGATTGCATGACGTCAGGGTGTCCACAAGATATTTAACGCTAATTCATCAGTTCATTTCTATGGTTCATTTCCATGTATGCATTGATTTTTGGAGGATAATAATAATAATAATAATAATAATAATAATAATAATAATAATAATAATAATAATAATAATAATAACAAAAATAAAAGCTAGGCTATCAACAATGTGAGGTGTAGGCTAGGCTACACAGGTCAGGGGTCAGAGTTGTGACTTAGGGTGTATTCACACCTGTAGGTCGTTTGCTTTGTTCCGATTCAGGTACTTAATTGATACAATTGTTGCATTTGTGCCTTGGTTCGTTTGTGTTCACACAGCCACAAATGAAACGGTCCAAATAGTATTGTAAAACTTCCTGGATTGGCCAGCAGACACGCTGATAGGCGAATAGCCTCTCGGGATGGACAAAATAATTCCCAGAGATTTTCCTATATGATTATAAAAATGCGTTTTGTTAGACCTACATTTTAGGCTATGTCGGGCGTCCACCGTGCGAGGAGAGAGAGAGAGAGAGAGAGAGAGAGAGAGAGAGAAAGAAAGAAAGAAAGAGGGAGGGATCGGGAGAGAGAGAGAGGGAGAAAGTTCTTTATTTATTTATTAATGTATGCTATGTAGGCTATGTAAGCCTATGTATTTATTTAGCCTATTTAGGCTATTGGGAATTTGGAGATAGAAGATCAAAGACCCTCGCAAATTCTGCTATTAGGCTATCACGGAGATGAGGATTAGCCGAGACATAGGCTATATGAACACCTGTCCTGTCAGGAATAAAATATTAATAAATAATTTAATAATAACGGACATTTCGAGGAAGACATGCAATCAGTCTGATTGTCTGATTGAACCAGACAATCTTATCACAAAGAAGGCTGGCTCTGATTACCACGATTTGTTTTCATTTATTGAATGGAGACCAGAGAGAGCGAGAGAGAGGGAGAGAGAGGGCGGTACACAATTTACAGGCAAAATCCGTAGAGATTCAACACACCCTTAAGGTGTGAATACACCCTTAAGGGTGTATTCACACCTATCTCGTTTGGAGCAGTTGTTCCGAAACGGAGAGCATTTTCCCCCTTGGTGCGGTTCGTTTGGGGGAGTGTGAACACAGCAATCGCACTCGGATGCGGGACAAAACAAGCGGACCGAGATCGCCAAGAAAGGGTGGTCTCGGTCCGCTTCCAAACGAACTCTGGTGCGGTTCGTTTGTGGTGAGAACGTGAGCCGACCTCGATCCGCCACAACAGCAGTAAACGGTGCGCATTTTTGGGTAAACCAGCTGCCGTAGTCAGCTGCGCTGTGCGTAATGGCCTGAAGAACGAACATTTTTTATCGTTTAAAAACAACATCTTTCAGATCCTGTTTTGGCGACTTGTGACTTGCATCGATAAACTTTGGGGGATTTTTGGATCATCACATCAGCAGTTTGAACTCAATCAACTTACCTCGGACCATGGGAAGCAACGTTAATGTGTTGAATCTCTACGGATTTTGCGTGCGGTGTGCTGCGCAGCACACCGCCCTCTCTCTCGCTCTCTCTCGCTCTCTCTGGTCTCCATTCAATAAATGAAAACAAATCGTGGTAATCAGAGCCAGCCTTCTTTGTGATAAGATTGTCTGGTTCAATCAGACAATCAGACTGATTGCATGTCTTCCTCGAAATGTCCGTTATTATTAAATTATTTATTAATATTTTATTCCTGACAGGACAGGTGTCCATATAGCCTATGGCTAATCCTCATCTCCGTGATAGTAGCCTAATAGCAGAATTTGCGAGGGTCTTTGATCTTCTATCTCCAAATTCCCAATAGCCTAAATAGGCTAAATAAATACATAGGCTTACGTAGGCTACATAGCATACATTAATAAATAAAGAACTTTCTCCCTCTCTCTCTCTCCCGATCCCTCCCTCTTTCTTTCTTTCTTTCTTTCTTTCTCTCTCTCTCTCTCTCTCTCTCTCCTCGCACGGCGGACGCCCGACATAGCCTAAAATGTAGGTCTAACAAAACGCATTTTTATAATCATATAGGAAAATCTCTGGGAATTATTTTGTCCATCCCGAGAGGCTATTAGCCTATCATCAGAATCTCTGCTGGCCAATCCAGGAAGTTTGACAATACTATTTGGACCGTTTCATTTGTGGCTGTGTGAACACAAACGAACCAAGGCACAAATGCAACAATTGTATCAATTAAGTACCTGAATCGGAACAAAGCAAACGACCTACAGGTGTGAATACACCCTTAGTAAATGGAACTCGTGCAGTAGTAGAGTAATGCAGCAGAGTTTTTGAATACCATGGGGGGGCGACTCTTCTCGTGAACACGGCAAGCACGCCCCCTTTTGGAGGGAGCAAGCAACAAGTCAAAAATGAAGATTAGCGTTAGCTTTCAGCACTGCAGCATGAGCATACTGAATAAATCTGCTGCTAGTGCTAACTAGCCGCGTGTAGCAACGTGGTTAAACTCTTTCTAAACTAAATCACGTCATTATCAGTTTTCGAGTTCAAGGCACATCACAAATGAGCCAACAATATCGAGCTGTGCGAACTGCGAAGACATTTGGGCGAGCATGGCAAGGAATCATTGTAAATACATCCATCATCGGACAGCTAGCGGCGACAGATCCATCATCGGACATGACCCTGGTTGGACATGTGTCTCTTCACTCCTTCCCACAACAGCACCGCCAGTCCTCCGTATGTAAACACATTTACCAATGTATAACACAGTGTGCATTTTTGTTTGTTTGTAACGTTAATGATACACCTATATTTCGGAGTAGCCTACAAAGTGACTTTGATTGATCTGTTTAACATAAATCGGACAGGATCCGCCCAAGGAAGCGCTGGGCGGATAGTAATAGTAACTTTTAACTTGAATCATTGGATTAGTGGGCGATGCTAATCGATAAGACCCAGTATTTGTCAGAAAGTAGTTGTGGAAGAAGGTGGATGTGGTGTTATTATTGGTATGCGAGTCGGGAAAAGACCAGAACAATAATAGCAGAGTTGAGGGTCTGGCTGGCTGCGTGTCCGAAAATAGACGTCTTCACGTTACACTATCTGCTGGCACTGACCTCTGAGCTCAAACTACGGACAAAAGGCCTCGCATTTCTACAAGTTTTCCCAAACTGTTCACTCACTAGTTCCCGTCGACATCGTCATATACCATCTTCTCGCTGGCAGGTGTATCCTGCGCGTGTGTTTGACTGGCAGAGAGGAGACAGTCCGTCCTGCCAGGCGACAGAGATGTGGCATCGCCATTTTTACGCTGCTGCTGCAGAACACAGCTTGCTAAAAACATGTTTGTTTTTCCTTCTCGCTATCTGAATTTTGACACTGGGCTCTGCTGCCACCTGTGGGCCTGGAGAGCAACACAGCGAGCCGCAAAAAAAATCAGCAAATCAGCACCACGGACAGCGGTCAGTGCTATGATCTTTTATCTACATTCAAATTCAGGGGAACCAAACTGGTTAGAGGTCCAGTGTTTTTGTTAACCTATTGCTTGATAAACTCAAAGTAATGGGGACACTTTCATCCCATACAGCATTACCTGAGTGCCCGCTTCAACTGAGAGGTTGATATAGTTTGGGCTTTTGTGATAATTCAACTTCAATCTGATATTTAAATGTGCTACAAAGAAGTATCAGTTTTTTTGGTTGGTATCTGTGATTTTTGGTATTGTTATTGTTACAACTGAATTTGTTTCACTAGTTATTATTATTTTAAATGATACATTTTGGAAGAACCTTACATTATAAATATATCAAACTTGGTTCCCTGCATTTTTAATGTCCTGCATTTGTTATATATTGACGCTGGGCTAAGAAACGCCACAGGGCGCAGTGGAAAGTCGAGCACTTTTATCTCACAGATGGAAGATTTTTGTTTCACGCTGATGCATAAGGTGGGTAATGCATCTTTCATGGCATGTAATAAATATTGTCTTATATTAACACAGCTCTAGTCAGCCTTGTTACCCAGTGAGATCCATGTTTCATGCCAGTGTCCCGCTGCTGGGGTATTTGTGGTAGATTTAGTGTACAACTGTTGGTCTGTGTTGCTTTCTGGATTTTAATTTTAATTGTATTATTATTATTTATATTTTTTTTACAGTTGGGCATGTGGTGGACTCGTAAAGTGAATAGCTGGCCCTTGTAGATGGGTTGTTCAAAATTGTAATCACCCTTCTATTTTGGCCAGATAGCTGCAATCAAAGTTTGTCACGGGATTGAACAGACTCTCTCTCTCTCTCTCTCTCTCTCTCTCTCTCTCTCTCTCTCTCTCTCTCTCTCTCTCTCTGTCAATGCTCTCTATACTATAGAGTAGAGCAGCAATGCTACAATGCATTTCAAATGGTGGATACTATGCAAATATCACAGAAAAGCTGTAAATCCCAATAGCAATATTATTATAGTCATACTGTAAAACAAACAAAACACAAACTACAACAGCAATCATCATTATTGAGCACCACACGCCTCTCTCTCCTCCCTCTCTCTCCCCCTCCTCTCTCTCTCTCACTCACACACACTCACACACACACACACACACACCGACACACTGTACACACGCCACGCGCACGCGGTTACCATATGGGCACGCGCACACAGTGGGCTGTGGTCGCAGTCAGTCAGACACAAACGCACGAAGAGGGGAAAGCTCACGACTCGTCGCCAGCGAGCAGAACGCGCCGATTAAAAGACGCTGTCAGGTCCCGCAGAGGATCTCCTGATGACCCAGAGAGCAGCGGGTTGAGGCGAGGAGCTACAGAGGAACTCTTCATCAATTGAGAAGTGTGTCATCTCTCTTCGCTCTCCTCCTGGATGATGGCGTGCAGGAATGATAGCTCCACAGGACTGATCATCTGATATCAAACTGATATCAAACCTTTTTTTCCCCCCTCAGCTTCTTCGCTTCAATGCAATTGTGAAAACTGCGAAAACAACGCACAGCAGGAGTGCAGCGGTGACGGCCATTCATTTATTAAGATTGTGCATGCTTTTGAGTCATCTCTGTTCTTTTGAAATGCATAACTCTTGCTCGCAATATTTGGTGCTCGTCTGACTTTGAGGAGCAGCGGCTGCTCTGCTCGGTATGTTTCCCCGTCAGTCGACGTGAGGGATGGCGACCCAACCGCAACCGCATCAAGTCCAAGCAGGCTGGTTTTCCTCTACACGCTTTCCCTCTGGTTAGATGGATAATGACGGTATATGCCACAGGTGTATACAGTCTCCGATTTTAAATCAGAAACAGGCCAACCGGTCGGTCAGTGCCGTGACTAGTACTTGTAGCCTACTATGTAGGTATAAAGACAGTCTGCTCTGAAAGTGTTCAATCTTGTTTTCTGACTTTGGCGTTCAGATCGATTATGGTGACCATGGATCTCAAAGGAGAACCCGAGGAAATGGACACAAATCAGCCTCCTCCTCCCATAGAAGTTTTTGCGCACAACACAACGCTGCACGGCATCTCGCACATCTTCACCTACGAGCGCGTGTGCGTCAAGCGCTGCCTGTGGCTGCTGTTCTTCCTCTGCTCGCTCACCTTCCTGATGTACGTGTGCGTGGACCGCATCCACTTCTACCTGGAGTATCCGCACGTCACCAAGCTGGACGAGGTGACCAGCCCGGTGATGATGTTCCCGGCGGTCACCTTCTGCAACCTGAACGCCTTCCGCTTCAGCCGGGTGACGCGCAACGACCTGTACCACGCTGGCGAGCTGCTGGCCTTGCTCAACCAGAGGTATGTATGTATGGCCAAGTGTTCACCAGCTCCAACCCCCCCCCCCCCCCCCCCCCCCAAATACAGCACAGAATTCAGTCTGCAAACAATTTACGTTTAATTATTTTTCTGTCTCAATTTATTCTGGTGTGCCTCAAGGTTCATGCTTTCCCAGCTGCATTTGATATTATCCATAAAGAATGATAGTTCAATGAAATGTATATGTCATCATCTGTATGTCTCACCCTCATAGCAAATGAAAGGTGACATTTCTTAGTCCTTATAACACACAGGGACGTTGCCAGCACAACTTATAGCAGCCTTCTCCAAAACAGCTGAAGTCAATGGGGACATGTCTTTAGAGTTATAAAACAAAATCAGCCAAACAATCATCACACCTGAATAGAAATACATATAACACCATTATTTGTTGCAAATCAATTAGCTGTAGTTAAGATTTGCACTAAAATGTATTTTTTTTCTTTTTACTCTGAAGAACTGGTCCCCACTGACTTCAGTTGTTTTGGAGAAGGCTGTCAATTCATGGAGTTGTGCTGGTATAACCTCCCTGTGTGTTATAATGGTGTTATACATGTATGGACAAACTTCACAGGTCTCCACTGACATGAGGGTGAGTAGATGATGATGGCAGAACTTTCATTTTTGGATGAACTATTCCTTTAATATCTGCCCATTTCTCCAGAGAAACTCATTGCAACGTACCCTGCCTTTTATGGGCTACTATAGACGGTTTTCACCAGAGCGCAACCCCACAGCACTTCCTTTTTCTCAGCATTCGGCAAACTGCAGAAATATTCACTCGACATCGTTACTTTTGTTTTCGCTGCTCAGCTGTATAGACTGTTTTCACGGAATGGTCAGTCCTGCACTTGAATGTTTTTTTTTCTTTTATGTCCATAGCAAACACTGCAACAGGAAGTGAGCGGGGGTTCAATTTAGAATGTTTTTGTTGTCAAGTTAAAACCGTCTATAGGAATGTGGAAATTATTATTATTATTATTTTGAATCCACGCTGCACGCTGGCTGTATATGTCTCACACATTCACAATAGTTTCACAATCATAGTTTCTTCCTCAATGAGTCACTCAGTGCTTGGAGAGCAGAGCAGGCCCATGGTTCTGTCATACTTGAATGAACCAATGCATTATAATCAGAACACTCCAGTAGTCCTGTTGGTGCAGCTCATGGCTCTCTGGGTATTGGGGGATTGCAACAGCATGTGTGCACAGTGGAGGAAAGATCTGGAGAGTTTGTTTCTTATGATTGTGCGAGTGAAATGGCAGCTGCCACGGTGATGTTCTGGTGCAACTTGGAACCCAAAAAAAAATCCACTCCCACACATGAAATCCCTTTGTTTCAGAGCTGTCAACGAATTTGGCAGAGGGAAAGTTAGCATAATGAAAAATGAGCAGTTTGGAGTAACACATTTTTCCGTGGTTAAGAAGATCATGCACTGACTAGGCTTTCCAAGACGCAGAGGGGAGGAGAGAGGGAGAAGGACGATCTCCTACAGAGACACTGGGATTAATCCGGGCCTTTGGAAGCAGTATGCTAATCATGTTGCTCCTCCCTGTGGCGTTATAGTATTCTTTCAAATGTCACCAGAGGCGCGATCATGATACAATCAGCCAAGGCTGCTGTCTCCGCATTTTGTGCCGAGCAGCCAAAGTGTTTCTTAAGCGCCTATACCTGACAGGATGAGACACACGCAGGAGGAGGGAGTGCAGACCATCATAAAGAAGAGGAGGAGGTTGAAAGACGCAGAGCTAAAACAGTGCATCTGAACCTGTCACAGGCTGTCAGTTATAGAGACAGAGGAGAGAGCTGAGCAGACAGCACCGGGTGCCTCTGGCTCTTATATGTGGCTATTGCAGTCAATCACTAGCCTAAATCTTTAATGATCATCCCAGGCTGAACGCTACAATTAGCATTTTGTCTGTGAGGCTGGTGTGACTGACTGACGATCGAGACTTGTTGCCATCTGGGGTTTATTCACTCGGGAGGAATGCTAAATTCACATGTAGCTTTTTTGTGCATACATGCCCTCATCCCATTTCAGGTGATGGAACAAAAGGAAGAGAACGTTTTAAAGTGAGGAGATCAGTGTATTTAATTGTGATTTTCGTTCTTCCTTGTGAATGTATCATCTCCCCTCTTGCACTCTTGGATTGTTTGTCTGAAGCAGCTTTAGTGCTCATTATCCGGCCTCCCTAAGGCTACTAGAGAGGCAATGCAACGGTACACTTAGCCTCGTGGTTCTCCCCTCGGCCCAAAATGAAAAAGCAAAGTGGTGGCATGAAATACAATTGAGAACTTTCTCCCTCCGTTTGCCGTGTTTGGAGTCATTGGTCTGGGTAATGTCTTGTGGCATGATATTAAAGTTCCACGCGCACTCAAGTTGTCAGACAGCCTCTGCTGATCCTATCGGCTTGTGTGCTTATGGGATTTTATCTCATAAGTGCCTTCTTGGCAGGTTTGTCCACTGCACAAACACACAGTGGGGAATAAATAGCGTTCCTCAATTTTTTTTAATTAAACAAAGACACTGTTTGCACGGAAGAAGAGTGCATCGCACCTCCGCCAGAGTGGCGCCTCCTCTCATCTTAGCACACTCTATGAACCCTTGAACCTGGTTGAGGTTTGTTTGTGATTGATTTAAAGTGTGGAAGCTGTCAGTGTGATGATTTCTGACATTCGGCAGACTTACAATACATTTTGAGTGTTAGATGCCGCTGTTAACCTGACACTGCCAGATGGTTTGTTTCACAGAGCCGTTTGGGAACTCGATTTTGGAAATGGGTTAAAAAGGGGGCAGGCTGGGGCGTCTGGGTAGTGTAGTAAGAGGCAAAACCACTTAACCACCGCGGAGACCCGGGTTCAATTTGTGGAAGCAGCGGTACTTTCCGGCTTGGTCAGAAGTTCCCACAGACACAATTGGCCGTGTCTGCGGGTGGGAAGCTGGTGGGGCGTGAGTCCTGGCCGCTGCACGAGTGACTCCTCTGGTCAGTCGGGGCACTTGTTCGGGTGGGAGGGGAACTGGGGGATGGGTAATTAATAAATAAAACCTCCCACTCATTATGTCCTGCTGGAGAAATCCCTCGCTGTCAGGTGAAAAGAAGCAGCACATGTATCAGAGGAGGCATGTGCTAGTCTACAACTCTTCCCAGATCGGCACGGGGGGTGGAGCAACGCGCCCTCTCGCACAGCTCCAAGATGGCAGTCACCAAAATGCCAAAGCAGAGGCTTCAAAGTGGAGTAGACAAACCAATGAGTGATGTCACCTGCACTCAGTCCATCTCTTTTATACAGTCTGGGCTAACTTCAACCAATTAGGACCTCCTCTTCCTTCCTCTGTGCTGATTGGTCCGAACCACTGGTGGTTCAGATTCAAATCATAGATTGGATGACTCGCAAGGTTATGCCCCTTTACCCCTTCACAGACATTCATTATGCATTATGCATTATGCATTATGGGTATCACATGCTCATCCTCCATTCAGAAGAAATTAAATAGCTTTATTGTATGTATTGTGTGGAAATCATGTGTGATAGGCTTTCAATTAAATGTTAAAATCTAGTCCTGTAGAATCATGTAGTGCACAGAAGACACATGGGGTATATTTAGACTATATAATATGTATTGCACAGAAAACACATGGGGTATATTTAGACTATATAATATGTAGTGCACAGAAAACACATGGGGTATATTTAGACTATATAATATGTATTGCACAGAAAACACATGGGGTATATTTAGACTATATAATATGTAGTGCACAGAAAACACATGGGGTATATCGACTATATAATATGTAGTGCACAGAAAACACATGGGGTATATCGACTATAATATGTAGTGCACAGAAAACACATGGGGTATATCGACTATATAATATGTAGTGCACAGAAAACACACGGGGTATATCGACTATATAATATGTAGTGCACAGAAAACACACGGGGTATATCGACTATATAATATGTAGTGCACAGAAAACACATGGGGTATATTTAGACTATATAATATGTAGTGCACAGAAAACACATGGGGTATATCGACTATATAATATGTAGTGCACAGAAAACACATGGGGTATATTTAGACTATATAATATGTAGTGCACAGAAAACACATGGGGTATATCGACTATATAATATGTAGTGCACAGAAAACACATGGGGTATATCGACTATATAATATGTAGTGCACAGAAAACACATGGGGTATATTTAGACTATATAATATGTAGTGCACAGAAAACACATGGGGTATATCGACTATATAATATGTAGTGCACAGAAAACACATGGGGTATATCGACTATATAATATGTAGTGCACAGAAAACACATGGGGTATATTTAGACTATATAATATGTAGTGCACAGAAAACACATGGGGTATATCGACTATATAATATGTAGTGCACAGAAAACACATGGGGTATATCGACTATATAGTGCACAGAAAACACATGGGGTATATTTAGACTATAGAATATGTAGTGCACAGAAAACACATGGGGTATATCGACTATATAATATGTAGTGCACAGAAAACACATGGGGTATATCGACTGTATAATATGTAGTGCACAGAAAACACATGGGGTATATCGACTGTATAATATGTAGTGCACAGAAAACACATGGGGTATATTTAGACTATATAATATGTAGTGCACAGAAAACACATGGGGTATATCGACTATATAATATGCGATACAAAAGATCACTAAAAGTCCATGTTCAGAGCTAAAACATCGTCGAAAGAGGCTACATTCATTTGAGAATGTCCCTTCATTTGAGCCAGCTGTGTTCTTTGAAAAACCCTGGCGAGCTGCTTGTTTTCGGTGAGTCCATTAAAATGGTGACATTGTTCAGAATAGCGTAGTGGGAGATCACAGAGAGCGTAGAGAGAGCGTGTGCATTTACAGCTATTCTGCTCCCTGCTAATGCCGGGCAGCGTGGTCGGCTTTACAGAGATCCACTCAATGAAAAGAAATCTGACGCGCGCTGCCACCGACAATGCTGTGTGCCATGTGGGACGGCTGCCTCCCCACTCAGTGACTCACACACCTTTATTATAGTTCATTATTATCTTAAAATTGAAAATGAAAAAAACTAAATCCAACAAAAACAAAACGTTAAGCCTGGTAGACAGAGGACTTGTTTTGGGATACATGACCTCATGGATTGGGCATTGGAAAACAATATCCTGGTCATCCATGTTCATCTACTGAAGAATACAGAAATATATTTAAAAGCATAAGCAGCTGTGATTGTAATAAACAAACATGTAAACTGATAGGCATCATACTGTATGTACAGACAAATGTAACTGGGACACATAGCTAGTCTATATTAAGTTACAACATTGAACACATGAGACATAAGATTAGTATCCATAGTCGTTGCAGTACAGTATTTACATCCATTTACAGTTGATGGTATGATTGTGCTTGATAATAACACTACACAGCCACACACTATACAAGTCTCAGTTTCTTTTCAGATGAACGTCCAGCTTGGCTAAATGGGCATGAATGGCTGTAGATCTATTCTGGCAGAATACTGTAAGATGGTTTGATTTTTGTAAACACAATCTCTAGACCTCAGCATAGAAATAGCAAATGGAACAAACATGCACTTCTGCACCCAAAAGTTTTGTCGGCTAGACTGACGACCTGTCAGTGTTTTGGATATGAGGGCAGCTTTTGGAATTTGACCTTATCAGCTAGAGAATTATGGTATTCGTGTCTGGCAAGATTGAACGCACGCACGCCCACATGCACACGCACACACACACACACACACACACACACACACACACACACACACACACACACACACATATGACTTCAGATATACCAGAAAATGGCAAATTGAGAAAGAAAGATCCAAAAATGATATAATAATAATATGTGACTTTGATCAAAGTAAAGCGTGCCTGTATTTCTTAAGGAAAGAAGGCAGAGGAGGAATCCACTGACTTTGACAAGTGCTGGCCAGAAATACTCACAATCAATTCATCCAATGAAAGCCTTAGAAGCTAACGCTAACAAGCGTGCAGCACTCAAAAAAATATCTCTCAACCATTCCCTTTCTTCTTGCGGTGCTTTTCATGCCTTTAATATTTCATGTCTGCGCTACCTATTAAGGGGAATATCAATCAGTTCAAGAGTTCACACGAGAAGATTTATTTTTTTATTTTTAGGACAATCCAATCAGTATTTACAGTATATTATAATATAATAAAACATAGGCATTTTTGGACATAAACAAATCTTTGCTCAAGCTTGAAAGAAGAAAACTGAGGTACTATACTGACAGTGAATGGAAGACTGGCTTTATGGAAGCCATATCATTGTCTGCCCTTTTAGTCTATATACTGTACACAGTCAAGCGTTATGTTTGTAGTGCTATCAGTTCCAAATCAGAAAATGCAGTACAAAACTATCTTGGATACTTTTACTGTTACTTTGTCTATTTATAAATGAGCAAACCTACATATATCTATGTATGTCCGCGTCTCTGTTTCATTTTCCTCGGACACCGTCGGCCTGACAGCATTCATATTTGGCATGGGTACCAGCAGGGGTCCTGAGCAGACACAGGGCCGGATTTTTGAAGTAGGCAATTAGTGCCGACTAAATGGACAAAAATTAGTGGCCAAAATGAGTGAACACAGGTTCAGCACCATGGAGAGCACCATTCGTTACCTCAATGATAGAGCACACCTGAGCAGAATTGGAATCACCCAGGGAAGTGGACTCTACGAAAGCCCTCGTCGAGAGAGAGAGAGAGAGAGAGAGAGAGAGAGAGAGAGAGAGAGAGAGAGAGACAGAGAGAGAGAGAGAGAGAGAGAGGGAGAGAGAGAGACAGAGAGAGAGAGAGAGAGAGGATAGGCTGCATGCCAACTCTGTGAGCGAGGCCTGACAACGGGTATCACAACTACTCTCTTTTTTTTCTTTTCTTTTTTTTTGCTTCAGTCTGAGTGAGCGGAGTGAAAGTTCACTCATAAAGACTCATAAATTTTCCGGAGGCGTTGGAAGAACATTTCAAGGCTGAAATCCATCTTTTTATGAGCTCTACTTTATGGTCAGACAATGATTTATTAAGTGTGAAGACGAGGTACAGTGAAAGAAATAAATGTCATCACTCCGCACCAAACAGGCCGAAATAAAGTGACTCCTCTTGGCATGAATGGGATATTTCTTAACACAAGACTCTCTCTCTCTCTCTCTCTCTCTCTCTCTCTGTGTCTCTCTCTCTGTGTCTCTCTGTCTCTCTCTCTCTGTCCAGGTATGAGATCAGGGACGTGCATCTCGTGGAGGAGAGCGTTCTGGAGACGCTGAAGGTCAAAGCGGACTTCCACAATTTCAAGCCGCGTCCGTTCAACATGCGGGAGTTCTACGACCGCACCGGTCACGACATCAACGAAATGCTGCTCTCCTGCCATTTCCACGGGTCCGAGTGCCGACCCGAGGACTTCAAAGTCGTAAGTTGAATCCCAAGATCAAGAAGTCTGTTTACGAAACCTAACAGCAATACAGACCATAATATATAGTATTTTATATTCACATTAATTACTTTATGTGCAAACAGCGTGCATTGTAGAAGCAATGCAGTAGCTACTGTGGGTGCTTTGTACTGTACCCCCTAGTGGTGAACGTTACATCTACAGCACTGTGTGGAAACCGACTGTATGGAGCTATCTCTGCATAGTGGGTCAAAGAATGAGAGGCTCTCCTGGGTCAGCCAGCATCTGTCAAGGTTGAGGCTATATAGACTCTATACATACATACAGTATAGTACAGTGTGACAACTGAGAGTTACCAAAGCCCCTCCCTCACTCACACACACACACACACACACACACACACTCACACACGCGCGCGCACACACACACACACGCACGCGCACACACGCACGCACACACACTCACACACACACACACACACACACACACACACACACACACACACACACACACACACACACGCACATTCACCCCGCTGAGCTGCAGCTGGCTGCGATGGCAGAGCAAACCACTGAGTGAACATGCAGAGAAACAAACATGGAGGCTGAAGGTGGCATCTTCACTGTGGCTGCAGCTGGTCTGAATCCTAACCCACTCTGGTGAGAAGATGTAGATATGTGTTTGTGTGGATTAGATTTAGCTGTTGCTTTCATACATGATTACATTGTGTATGTAGCTGTTTTTTCTTTCTTTCTGACCCCCCCCCCCCATTTTCTCCCCAATTATACTTGGCCAATTTATCCCCATGCTGCCTTATTGGCTGCCCCGGTTGCTGCTCCACCCTCTGCCTCTCCCGGGGAGAGCCGAGACTAGCACCATGCTTCCTCCGACACATGCGCAGTTGCCAGCCGCTTCTTTTCACCTGACAGGGGGGGAGCTTCACTGGCAGGACGTAGCACGTGGGAGGATCACGCTATTCCCACCAGTTCCCTTCCGCCCCCGCCAGGCGGCCCGACCGACCAGAGGAGGCGCTAGTGCAGCGACCAGGACACATACCCCCAATCCGGCTTCCCACCCTCAGGCACAGCTAATCGTGCCTGCATGGACGCCCGACCAAGCCGGAGGTAACACGTGGATGCGAACCTGCGACCCTCATTACATTACATTACGTCATTTGGCAGACGCTTTTATCCAAAGCGACTTACAATAACACATTTTTCTGTCTGCAATAGAACAATCAACTATGGAGCACAGTCTATGACAACTACAGCTTCTGAAGGAACAGTGGTACAAGTTTAGGTTAGTGGTACAAGGTTGGTTAGGTTTTTTTTTTTTTTTTTTTTTTTTTTTTTTTTTTTTTAAGGAAAGAGAGAGACGAGGTTAGATCAAGAAGGGCCCAGATGGAGCCTGAAAAGGTGTGTCTTTAGTTTTTTCCGAAAGATCGGCAGTGATTCAGCAGTCCTGACCGAAGGTGGAAGCTCGTTCCACCATTGAGGTGCCAGGGACGAGAAGAGTCGAGATCGGGATGAGCGACTTTTGAGCCCCCGTAGCGAAGGAGGGGCGAGGCGACCTGCACTGGTGGAGGAGCGAAGGGAGCGGTGAGAGGTTTGGAACCTGACCATGGATTGCAGGTACCGGGGAGCTGTCTGGTGAACTGCCCTGTAGGCCAGTACCAGCGTCTTGAATTTGATGCGGGCCGAGATGGGAAGCCAGTGGAGCTCCTGGAAGAGGGGAGTGACGTGAGAGAATTTGGGTTGGTTGAATATCAGACGGGCTGCAGCGTTCTGAATGAGCTGGAGCGGTCGGATGTCGGTGGCAGGTAGGCCGGCCAGAAGCACGTTGCAGTAGTCCAGGCGGGAGGAGACAAGAGACTGGACCAGGAGTTGAGTCGCTTCTCTTGTGAGAAAGGGACGGATTTTGCGGATGTTGTAGAGAGAGAACCTACAGGAGCGCGCTGTAGCAGCTATGTTGGCAGAGCAAGACAGCTGGTTGTCAAGGCCCAAGACCCTCGTGTTGGTAGGGAGGGAATCTAACGCTACACTACCCGGACACACACACACACGCACACACACACACACACACACACGCACACACACACACACACACACACGCACACACACACACACACACACACACACACACACACACACACACACACACACACACACACACACACACACACACACACACATTGTTGGGTGAAAAATCTCCATCAACCTTTCAGGAGCTAAGAAAAACAGCCTTGATCTTTACTTGGCCACCATCTTGCCTATCTCCTTAGTCTTTGGCTTGCGTTCTCCTCATTACATTAAGTCAGAAGTACAGTATCACAATTGATTTAGCCTTTTCCTTGCTAGTTAAGTGGGTTTTGTGCTGCCAGAACTACAATATACTCTGTACGATGATGAAGTAGGGATCTGTGATTTTTGATAACAATCATTTATAAAGATGTTTCAAAGCTGTGCCAACAAGTCCCTTTTATAAATTTCTAATCAAACATTGTTTTGAGCTTTTGATCTGAAAACCGCACAGCTCCTCTGAGTAAATGTTTCTTTTCTCGTTATTTTCTACATGGAAACATCAGAGGAGATGGCATATTGTACATTGTAGTAGAGCTTTGTCCTTCGAGACTGAGTACTTGTAGAGATGGTATGTGGAATAATGTGACGGAGCTGTTCAAAGGATTATGTTAAGTATAAAGAGTGAAATCGGACAATATCCTGCGGTTAGCGGATCTCGCTGCCATAAAACCCTGCTGTTTCCTGTCAGCTCACCCAGCAACAGTTGCCAACAGGCGTCCCTCGAGGTTTTTAATCCGGATCTGCACATTGATCATTTCCTCACTGATTAGTTTAGTGCTGCCTTTCTGAGGGGTTTGCTGCTTCTCATCAATAGACAGTGGTGCTGTGGGAGAACCAGTTGCCCAGGCAGGATGGCTTATATCAATATCAGGATTTGTTCAATATCTACACACTATACATACAGTATAACACAATATGGCTCACATTTGCAAAATCACAAGTGAAGTAGTCACATGAATGTTCATCCAATTGAACCGAATAGTGATGTGACATCAAACAAAACTGAAATATTCAAATTTAAATACAATTGATCACTATTTTAAGACGAATTGCATGTCTCAATCTATCTCAAATCACCCATGATCATCACAATATGATTCCACTAAAAGATGACAAAAGATAATATTGAATTGTTGCCCATCTCCTATTATAAGCATGACGTTTGCAATACTAATACTAACTAATAATAACAATACCAACTAGTGGTCAAAGATTTTTTTTGCCATCAATATCAAGGGATTGCATAGCATCATATAGCTTGTAACCTGTATTTATCCAGGCAGCTTGTCTAAGAAGCTAGTATGTAGCGAAGGAGGAATTGTCATTGTGATACTGTGTAGTTATATTTGATACATACCTGCCTGCGCCTGGAAGGCGCCTGATACAGCCACAGTCCTTGGTCTATATCATTGGTTCCCAAACTGTGGTCGTGGTCCGCGGGGTTCCGCCTGGTGGTCCGCCAGATTTTTTTTTTATTATTATTATTATTATTATTATTATTATTATTATTATTATTATTATTATTATTATTATTATTATTATTACCTTTATTATTATTATTATTATTATTATTATTATTATTATTATTATTATTATTATTATTATTATTATTTTTTACAGACAACAGTTTCTACATACACATTAACCCTGAGGAGTAGCCAGATTTGGCTGATTTTCGTAAATATCGCGATATTTGCGGAACATCCAAATTTTTTACATTTACGTTCAGAGGCTGCAGCAGGCTCAGTTTTAAAGCCAGAGTGAAGTTTCTGGTATCGTATGAAACTAAGAAGAAAAAAAAAGACCTCTGGAATCGATTTGTACCAACCATCTCATGCTAGTTTGTCAGGAAGGTAGCTAATTCACACTCCAAATTTAAGCTAAATTTTGGCAAGGATTTTCTTTTTCAAAGGTGTCCTCTTTATCACAGGCTATAATATTGGTGTGTGTGTGTGTGTGTGTGTGTGTGTGTGTGTGTGTGTGTGTGTGTGTGTGTGTGTGTGTGTGTGTGTGTGTGTGTGTGTGTGTGTGTGTGTGTGTGTGTGTGTGTCCGTGTGTGTCTGTTTTGAACCAGCTAGTAGCCTTATATTGTTATTTAGCCTTTCTGCTGCTATTGCATGTTTAAATCAGCACATTTTATTTTATGGGGGGGGGGGGGAGTAGTATACGCAGTGGAAGTGGTCCCTGGGGAATTTGGTTTGGTATGTAGTGGTACTTGGACGGAAAAGTTTGGGAACCCCTGGGTCTATATGACAGTAGTTTTAGGCGATAGCCTTTTGTGTAACACCCCACCCTGATTTGTCTCAGCTAGACGAGAGATTTGAAGCAGATTTGTGGTTGCAGGCTCACATTTCTAACCATTTGGGTGCTGCTACCTCACTGATTAATTCAAGTATTGGATTTCAGAAAGTGCAAATACATATATTAATCTTACATAACATGTTGTTTGTTTGAGTCTGTACTAGTGCTAACACCCACTCAAACATTGTGCTAACACCCACTCAAACATTGTGCTAACACCCACTCAAACATCGTGCTCACACCCACTCAAACATCATGCTAACACCCACTCAAACATTGTGCTAACACCCACTCAAACATTGTGCTAACACCCACTCAAACATCGTGCTCACACCCACTCAAACATCATGCTAACACCCACTCAAACATCATGCTAACACCCACTCAAACATTGTGCTAACACCCACTCAAACATTGTGCTAACACCCACTCAAACATCGTGCTAACACCCACTCAAACATTGTGCTAACACCCACTCAAACATCGTGCTCACACCCACTCAAACATCGTGCTAACACCCACTCAAACATCGTGCTAACACCCACTCAAACATCGTGCTAACACCCACTCAAACATCGTGCTAACACCCACTCAAACATCGTGCTAACACCCACTCAAACATCGTGCTAACACCCACTCAAACATCGTGCTAACACCCACTCACACATCGTGCTAACACCCACTCAAACATCGTGCTAACACCCACTCAAACATCGTGCTAACACCCACTCAAACATCGTGCTAACACCCACTCAAACATCGTGCTAACACCCACTCAAACATCGTGCTAACACCCACTCAAACATTGTGCTAACATTGTGCTAAAACCCACTCAAACATTGTGCTAACACCCACTCAAACATCGTGCTAACACCCACTCAAAAATCATGCTAACACCCACTCAAACATTGTGCTAACACCCACTCAAACCACTCAAACATTGTGCTAACACCCACTCAAACATCGTGCTCACACCCACTCAAACATCGTGCTCACACCCACTCAAACATCGTGCTCACACCCACTCAAACATCGTGCTAACACCCACTCAAACATCGTGCTAACACCCACTCAAACATCGTGCTGCTAACACCCACTCAAACATCTCGTTGACCTTTCCGTGTTTTCTCCTAATTTGAGCAGGATGGAGGATTGATGATAGCAGCTTGGCTAGTTGGAGCTCGCGACTCCAAGATTGTTTTTCAGCCCCCCCGCCCGCACAGTGATGGAGCCATTCCTCTTCTCTTTGAAGAGCACTGTGGTGCTGAGGAAATTGCATCCGGCCAGAACATAGTGGAGCAGTGAGTCGTTTCCCCCGGAGAGGTTTTAAGGACCTTTATTTCTCTTCTCTCCTCGTCCTTTGTTGTCTACATCGCCGAAAAATGGAAAACGCTTCTGCTTTGAAGACGCACTTTGATGCATTGTTAATATTTCCGTTGTTTCGTTGTAAATGCTTGATGAATGGGGAAAGAGGGTACCCCCCAACTGACTGTTTTTTTTTGTAAAAGGGGGCGAAATGTGATACAAATCTATAAGAATAGAGATTCAGTGCTCAAGTGAATTGACGCGATCGCTTCTTTTCTGTCGGACTTAACGCTGTATCGTGTGAAAAACAAGGCGTACGAGACCTCGAAGATAGATTTCCCCAGCAGTTGGTGGCAACATTCAGAAACATCTCATCAACTTAGTGTCTCCTCTTCAAATCAAAACGGAGCTCAAAGACTTGCCAGGTCTTTGAGAAGAACACAGTAACCCACTAACGAGGAAGTGGATATGTGTTGATGCGTGAGTCAGTGGAGTGAACGGAACATAGTGTTTGTATTATTGATGTGTCAGTGGAAACGTTCACACCAGAAGACGAAGACGCTACTGAGCGTGAAATTGGATGCCATCCAATTAAGAGCAGATTCACTTTGATAGTCGGCGATTGTTATCTTGTGACTCTGCATGTGGCTTTGTAGTAAAAAACCCATCTGATGGTTTTATTTCTTAAAGAGTGTTTATTCTTTCGACCAAAATGCTTCTCTCGAAGGACAACTCGCCTCTAGAGCTTAGCAGCATGAGAAACACAAATAGTTTTTTCTCATCGCTGAGGGCTTTTAAAGTTGTGTTTTCCCATCAAGCGCGCTTGTCGTACCCCGGTCACTCGTTAATAATGAGACGGCGCGACGGTGACAGTGGGAAATCGAAACAAGTCTCCGTGTTTATTCACTCAGCGGAGCATTTTGAGGCACGGAGAAATGACATAGGCAGTTGTTATGGAGTTACTGAATGAACTCAGTACGCCTCTCGTTTGCTTCTCAATGACAGTTGAAGAGGATCATCGCCGCTAATTGGACTCTGAGGCATTCCTGTAGGAACGGAGCTCATTTAAAAAGCCCGCTTAGCAAAATGAGTTCCAGCACAGGAGAACAGAGGGAGATGTAGGCGAGGAGAGAGGAGAACAGAGGGAGATGTAGAGGGGAGGAGAGAGGAGCCCCCACTCTGACGACTGCTTTTCCTCGGTTTGATGCCTGGCCTTTTTCTTTTTGTTTGTCAAACTTTGACAGGTCTACCTGGGGGAATAGACGTGTTTTTGCAAACTCCCAGCAGCACGCTGCTGTTGTGACAGGAGTGTTATAATTTGGGTGCTCTGATGGCTGCTGTCATGTCTCAGGAAGGCAACATGCGTTTGTAGATTTTCTTTTTTTTGTGAGTTTCCTGGGAGGAAGGATGTAAGACATGCTGTACCTGGGAGAAACCAGTGAGATCGCACGCTGCTATGAGAGCCACTGGCCTTTTTCAAACTTACTGCTGTGATGTGCAAATGTGCAACTGGAAATCTATTGAAAATAGGATTCGATACTTGAGACCATCTTGGGGTGGGATCACACCAGCTGCAACGGCCGCGACTTTAAACGAATGTGGGCCAGGCGCGTAAAGTGGGGGGGCGGGACAATGTGCGGAGGCTGGCCCCCTTGCTCGGACCACACCCATCTTTGAAATCAGCCAATTTGTGATGTGAACTACACACCTGTAACGTTTCATGACTTCATGGTTGTGAGACTATCGCGTTCACAAAATCTGTTCACAGACAGACAGTCAGACAGACAGACAAACAAACAAACACCTGGAACAGTTACTCCCACCTGCTTTTGTGATCGTTCCTCCAAGTAGTCCTACAATAGACGTCTCCAGGACCACATTTGGCCATGATGACGACACACACACCCAGCGGACGTGCATGTGTGAGTTCCAGTTTGGCTGAAGCAGCTCGTGTTGTGGAGGTCACTCTTAAGCCCCAACCTGGACCTCCTAAGAGCAACCCTGGGCCTGGCTGGAGGTGACGATGAGCTGAGCTTTCCCTGACAACACACAGCATGCTGCTAGCTGGAAAGAAGAAGAACAGTCCATCTTTCCTCTGGCAAGAATAGAGGGAGGGATGCTTGCATTCCCTCAGGTCTGCGTGGCCTGAAGCGACAGATGGGAAGCAGAGCCCCCCCCCTCCCACACACACACACACACACACACACACACACACACACTCCTCATCCGCGGTGCTTTTTGGATCGGCCCAGTTTTGCGCCACATCCTGCTTCCCAAATTGGTCACATGATCATCCTGCGTTGAAGCAGACGTCTGTCACCTCTCAGTCACAACTGGCGAGTGACGTTTATCCCCGTTTCTAGAGATGCACCGATCCACATTTTTTCAGTTCCGATCAGATTCGGATACCTGAATTTGGATATCTGCCGATACCGATACTGATTCCAGAGCTCTTGGCAACTCTCCCAAGGAGCTGCAGCCTCCATAGTAGCTGGCTCCTACTGTGACATCAGTTAGTCTTTGGTTTGGTCATCAATTATCTCATAGCAATAGTTACCTGGCTCATAAATATTCCACAATATTCAATTAAACAATTAATAAAAGTTATTCGATATTTACAAAACAATTGATCCACTCAAAATTATGAATTTAACATTTCAACAAATAAGCGACAATTAAACACCCCTGCGACTAAAATATCTCCAAAACTAAGAAGGACATGTTGTTGAGTTATAACCGCTACTGTTACTACCTCACTTCTACTACCGCTTACTAGCACTGTTTCATGTTATGTTACGGTGGGTTTATGGTCCAGTGTAGCTATGAATGGAGTCTGGAACGGAATGTGGCTCAGCGACGACAGTCCGATATCCGATATTGTTAATTACGTCATATCGGCACCCGATACCGATATCCCGATACCGATATCCCGATACCGATATCCCATCCCTACCCATTCCCCCCCCCCCCCCCCCCGCCCCCCGCCCCCATCTACTGTAAGGCAATTTACCACATCGCTCATTCATCTCATCCCCTGCACACTGCATCCCTCAGTCCTCACAGCATCCCCACAGGCATGACAATCCTCATTACGTTTTCATGTCATGCTCTCCCCCCCTCTCTCTCCCTCTCTCCCCCTCCCTCTCTCTCTCTCTCTCCTTTGCCCTTTCCTTTGTTCTTCTTGTTCCCATGGCATCCTTTTACATCCCCTGTTTCACACCACACACACAAAAAAAAGCTCTTTTGCCGGAGAGCTTTTAGGAGGGGAAATAAAATAGCACGTGAATGAAATCATTTCAACGTGCTCCGCCGCCAACAGCACTGTCATGACCATTTTGAGCTTACATGGATCAAATTAATATTTGCCCCGCGTGCACGGTGCTGCTGAACGCGGCCTATTTTAGTGCTGACCACCTTTTTAGTGCTGACCACCTCCACAGATTGATGGATGGTGGCGGGTGAGCGCATTACACCCAGATCAGCAGGTGACTTACGCACTAGAGCTGCTAACAGAGAGGCATCGTGCACACAGGGAAGCCAGCTGTCAGCAGCAGCCAGACTGCCAAACTCAGCGGGGGAGTTCGGCTGTTCCACAGTGCAACTTTATTGCGCATAATAATATATTTTTTAAGACGGGAACTTTAAGAAACTTTCACCTCACGTCGCGAACCGGCGCACGGCGCGCCCTGCATACATCTTGATGTCAAATCACCAGTCTACACCAGCTTCTCCATCGACTCACTCAACTCACTGTGTGTAAGCTCCACGCCCCGGGGGAAGACCTGCTCTCCCCCTTCTTACTCTCACTCCATCTCTCTCTCTCTCCATTTCTCTGTCTCTCGCTCGCTCCACTGTCTCTATTACACTCTATTGCAGAGAGAGAGAGACACACACACACACACACACACACACACAAGCACGCACACACACACACACACACACACACACACACACATACACACACACACACACACGCACGCACGCACGCACACACACACACACACACACACACACACGCACGCACGCACGCACGCACACACACACACACACACACACACACACACACACACACACCCGCAGCAACACAACAACTCACTCTCTTCATTTCAAGTCGTTAGAGAAAGCAATCCAGTGAGACCTGGGAAACTGACCCGTTCTGCTTTTCTTTAACAGCAGAGGAAGTAGCAGGGTCGTGTGTGTGTGTGTGTGTGTGTGTGTGTGTGTGTGTGTGTGCAGGACTGAAGTAGCAGGGTCGTGTGTGTGTGTGTGTGTGTGTGTGTGTGCAGGACTGAAGTAGCAGGGTAGGGGGAAGCTGAGAGCATTGTTAAGTGCGGGTAGAGGAGGAAGGTGGTGTGTAGTTTTGTGTGTGTGTGTGTGTGCGTGTGTGTGTGTGCATGTGTGTGACCATTGAACCACTAGGGAGCCAGAGGCTAGAAGCAGCCTTGATTGGCCGGAGGAATTGGCTAGGTTCACCCATGGATGTATTAAAAGAACTGGATAGGGGACGAGCCACGCCCACCCATGCATTCGGACGGAGGCTGCTCACTGGCGCATGAAGCCATCATGGGGGTTTTTTCTTCCTGGTTTTACTTCCTGACCATGCGGCCCAAGGCGAAGTGCACATGTGTGCCATGACGTGTTCCATGACGTCTCCCACCCCTCCCACCCATGGATTGCATTACAAGAAGAAACCCGTATATGGCTCTTTTAGTGGCTTCTGAAGAAAAAATGCCCCATAAAAAATTAGTTGATAATTAAAAGAGTCGTTTTATACTTTGAGTGCGTGGTCCCCATGCAAGTGGATGGGAATTTTCCTTTCTGGGCTGCATGGCGTCACGTGACTTGCAATACAGAGCTTCGCCACCATGTTCAAACGGCTTCACAGCCCAGCGCTATTTCTGGGGGCTTGGGTTCACCTAGTGTCCTCTAGAGAGAGAGTGGCGTCAGCGGAGGACCAAAATGCGAGACTCATTAGCCAATGAACAGCCAGGAATGGGTCTCGCGCTACTTTTGCATGCTAAAATAAAGCTGATAATGTACAATTTGATTCAGGGGGGGGGGACCCTTTCAGAGTACAACACAAGCTGTCTATTTTGCTGTAACTTGACAGTGCT
>NC_139629.1:35500303-35510303 GCF_964638095.1 Poromitra crassiceps
GTCCACGTGTGGTGTTCCTCTCACCACACTACATCCTGTTGTACCTGACTTATTCATGCTGCCTTTTCCCAGGGATGTGTCAAAGCCATGTTAAAAAGGTAAAGGTAAAGTCCCACTGATTGTCACACAATGTGTGAAATTTGTTCTCCGCATTTGACCCATCCCCTGGGGGAGCGGTGAGCGGCAGCGTGCGCCGCGCTCGGGAATCACATGGTGATTTAACCCCCCAATTCCAACCCTTTGATGCTGAGTGCCAAGCAGGGAGGCAATGGGTCCCATTTTTATAGTCTTTGGTATGACTCGGCCGGGGATCGAACTCACAACCTCCCAGACTCAGGGCGGACACTCAGACCACAAGGCCACTGAGCTGGTTTGATACCTGATGCACCATTTGCGTGTATATCCCTCATTTGTGTGCGTATCCCTTTAAGACTGCGAACCGCGTCTCGCGGTTCGCGGTCTTAAAGGGATACGCACACAAATGCTGCATCAGGTATCATGGGTTAAAGCACGCGCAGCATTCTTCGATGTAAAGTGCACTTTTTGCTCCGCTTTCCCGGCACACTGAAGCACAACGGCACCGCTGCACCTTGGCAACACGGAGCGTCACGACCCGGTCCGGTCGGGGGTTCTCGCAAACGCCGATTTGATTGGACTTATTTAGGCGACTCTAGAGCACGTCTAAAAAAGCAATTAAAAGCCATCTAAGCATGAAACAATGAAAGCAATAGACAATTCCATTAAGTGGCTGAAGACCTTATCGATTTAAGTCCGTATAAATTATTAGAAAAGTCAGGATACACGGAGTACAGAGGGTACTTCAGTCGCCGTCTGAAGTTGTTGCTGATGTCAAGTGAAGTGTTGAGTGACAGACTGTGAAGTGTTGAGTGACAGACTGTGAAGTGTTGAGTGACAGACTGTGAAGTGTTGAGTGACAGACTGTGTAGTGTTGAGTGACAGACTGTGTAGTATTGAGTGACAGACTGAAGTGTTGAGTGACAGACTGAAGTGTTGAGTGACAGACTGTGTAGTGTTGAGTGACAGACTGTGAAGTGTTGAGTGACAGACTGTGTAGTGTTGAGTGACAGACTGTGTAGTGTTGAGTGACAGACTGTGAAGTGTTGAGTGACAGACTGTGTAGTGTTGAGTGACAGACTGTGTAGTGTTGAGTGACAGACTGTGAAGTGTTGAGTGACAGACTGTGTAGTGTTGAGTGACAGACTGTGTAGTGTTGAGTGACAGACTGTGAAGTGTTGAGTGACAGACTGTGTAGTGTTGAGTGACAGACTGTGTAGTGTTGAGTGACAGACTGTGAAGTGTTGAGTGACAGACTGTGTAGTGTTGAGTGACAGACTGTGTAATGTTGAGTGACAGACTGTGTAGTGTTGAGTGACAGACTGTGAAGTGTTGAGTGACAGACTGTGAAGTGTTGAGTGACAGACTGTGAAGTGTTGAGTGACAGACTGTGTAGTGTTGAGTGACAGACTGTGTAGTGTTGAGTGACAGACTGTGTAGTGTTGAGTGACAGACTGTGAAGTGTTGAGTGACAGACTGTGTAGTGTTGAGTGACAGACTGTGTAGTGTTGAGTGACAGACTGTGTAGTGTTGAGTGACAGACTGTGTAGTGTTGAGTGACAGACTGTGTAGTGTTGAGTGACAGACTGTGTAGTGTTGAGTGACAGACTGTGTAGTGTTGAGTGACAGACTGTGTAGTGTTGAGTGACAGACTGTGTAGTGTTGAGTGACAGACTGTGACTGAATTAATTTTCTTCCATCCTGTTGGAAGGTGATTATGGCCCATAATTATGCATTGCATTTATTATCCATGCAATGAAGAGTCTTGCACACAAACTTAAACATTCTGCGTGCACACACACACACACACACACACACACACACACACACACACACACACACACACACACACACACACACACACACACACACACACACACACACACACACACACACACACACACACACACACACACACACACACACACACACACACACACACACACACACACACACACACACACACACACACATATCACAGCCCCTTCTATATACTGTATAATCACAAGTAATTCACAGGTAATCTTTCATCTTGGTCTGAACAGGGTGTGAGGAGGAAGCAGCCAGACAGAAACATATTATCATCATCTGACTCTGGAAAAACTCTTATCAATCTGATTTTAAACACTATGAAAAATGGCGCTCATACGATGCACCACTCGAGGCACAAGTGCAGGTTCCAAGCCTGTGTTCATATTATGTGGGGACAAGAGATTGCTTTTAAACACTGAAAAAAAACGTGTCGGAGAGAATATTGGATCTATTCTACTGGACGGAGGCCAATGCAATGTTTTGATTGTGTATGGGTCTCACCCGGGGGGTGTAGTGGTGCTATACAGAGGTGGTTCAACCAGTGGTTCTCAAATTTCTTCACATGAAGGACCACTAAACTGACAAAAATTAGACCACGGACCCCCATTTGATAAGATTTTGTCCCACGGTCCCCCATATGATAATAAGATTGATGCTTTTAGATGTTTTATTACAGAATGTGTATAAAACCCATGACCAAAATAGCCATTGTGTTACTTATGAATGGAATTATAGCGGAAATAAATTCCCCCCCTTTTGGCTGGAGGACCACCCTGGAACCCCCTCAAGGACCCCCGGGTTAAACTATCCAAGGTGAGTTAATTCACCCACCTTGTCCCCCCTCATTGATCGATACAGCTGATCTGAAAATAGGTGAGTAAGCTCTTTGCCAAGGTGGCTAAACTCTGTTTCCTTGCCCTCCACTATGCCCCCGTGGTCTCCCCTCAATGTATCTCTGCTGCTGTATCTCTTGAAAACCGTTTTTCTTGATACCTTCCTTTGCCTATACAGCTTTGAATCTGCCATGTCTGCTTTTCTTACCACCCACGAGTCTAACAGTGTTTTGCTTCTAAAAGAACAGAATGATTCAGAGAGGCTGTGTGTAAACAAGGTTGCACTCTACATTTGAGTTCATTTCATATTGGACGACCCCCGCCTGCCCAGACTCTCTCCGCCACTAAAAACGCCCCCTGCTGTTAGCGGGGCGTACTGTTGCCTCTGTGCTGCCCCCATGTCCTGGCCCGGGGGCTGTTTATCCCTTCATGTTTGATGGAGTCAGTGTGATGGCCTCTCTCTGTCTGCCTTCTCTCTCCCTCTCTCTCTCTCTCTCTCTCTCACTCCCTCTCTCTCTGTCTGCCTTCTCTCTCTCTCTCTCTCTCTCTCTCTCTCTCTCTCTCTCTCTCAGCAGAGAGCGTGGGTTCTCTGCACAAGCAGGCAGAGATTTGTAGGCGATGGCGATGATTGAGAGATGGAGAGAAGAGGCAGGCATCCCATAATGCATCTGTCATCGTGTGTTAGCACAAGGGATGAGTCGGCTGATGTAAAGCACGCGGGTATTGAAGCAATGCTATAAGCTATATACTCTATTCCTGGATTGATGTCAGCGTGTCACATTGTGCCAGTAGTGACAGTTATTTTTAAACGTAACAACTGTCATAATAAATATGTACACCTCATAACATTACTATGCACAGCAGCACATATTGTAGATATACCAAATGGGGTTGGAATGTACTGTATAAGTGCACCGTACCGGGCTGATAGTGAACGGCTCAGTCCTCCAAACAGCTATTTACCATATCACTCAATTCTAATTTTGCTCACTTGGGGCGAGAATTACTGGGTGCCTGTGCTGACTGACTGAATTACTGGGTGCCTGTGCTGACTGACTGAATTACTGGGTGCCTGTGCTGTGCTGACTGAATTACTGGGTGCCTGTGCTGTGCTGACTGCCAGAGAATCTATAGAAAATGGAACCGTTTTGACCGAGCGTGAAGTGTGAACTGGCAAACACATTTACTGTCTGAGATCCAGAAATCCACAAGAATATTGACATTATAATATTCACCCAAGAAGCCTGGGTTTCAAATGATAATTTCAACTGTTACTTTAGAGACCAGTCCTCCTCCAACAACATCTCCTTCTCTGTCCGTTTGGCTCAACAGTGGGGGGGGGGAGTGCAGCAGGAGGAGGGGAGGAGTCCACAGGGAACAACACATTATAGTTCGGAAGACACAGGGGAGTGAATGAGGGAAGAGCGATGCAGACAGGGGAGGAAGGGAGTGTGTAGGAGGGAGAGAAGCAGTGTCTTTGTGTGGGAGCTGCTGGGTAAAAAATATAATGGATAAATCTGTACCTCTCATAGCGTGGGCTTTATATTATTTCGGCTGTAGAGCAGCGGGATAGCAGGAAAGCACCTGATAGTGTTTTGCAACATTTATTTTCTTACATTTATTCATTTATTAGTGGCCGGGCCAGCGAAGCGGCAGGGCCACTTATTGTATTTGCCTGTATTCTTCTTCTCCCGGGAAGTTCGACTTCCCATGCATGAAAACTAACCAAACTTTGCACAAAGGTCCAGTCCCATGCCAAACGTCTTTGACGCAAATTTGGGGCCAATAGTCCTAACGGTGGCACTACAGCGACCGTCTAAACTAAAGTTTCAAACTTTGAAAATTCATTAAAGATCAGGCATACGTGCTACGGCTTTGCAACTTTCACCGAAATGTGGGCCCAAATGAGGAGAAACTTTTGTACAATGCAACCTATGGCCAATTATGAAGTCTAAAGACCGCAAAACTGCAAAAACTGTAAAACTAATTCAACCCTACTCCTCCCACATTTTTTCTTCAAACGACACCAAACTTAAGCATCTGCTTCGTTAGACTGTCCTACACAAAAGTCTCACAGATTTTTGAGAAAGTGAGAGTGAGAAAATTGAGCCCGAGCATCTTAATTACTCTAATTACCTAGGGCAATTAGCTTGTATTTGTGATGTCATCAGTCACTCAAGCAATTGTGATGCCATCAATGATGTCACTCGAGCAATTGTGATGTCATAAATCCTTCCTGGCTCACCCCTATATAAGTGGAAGCAGTGTGTGTTTTTACACGCAAGCATCCAGTCCCATAAAACACCACCAGCAAGCATCCAGTCTGCAATGGGTCGTGCCCGGCCACCAAATTATTAAAAATTAAATATAATTTTATTTAGTTCTCTCTCTCTCTCTCTCTCTCGCACTCTCTCTCGCACTCTCTCTCGATTTCTCTCCCTCCCCCATTTTATCCACAATTGTATTTGGCCAAATCCCCTGCTGTCCCGGTCGTGGCGCCACCCCCTCTGCCGAACTGCTGTGCTACTAGCACATGCTTCCTCCGATACATGTGCAGTCGCCAGCCGCTTCCTTTTGCGTGACAGCGAGGAGTTTCGCCGGCAGGGCGTAACACATGGGAGGGTCATGCTATTATTCCCCACAGTTCCCCTGCCGCCACCCCCCCCCCCCCCCCCCCCCCCCCGAACAGGCGCCCCGGCCGACCAGAGGGGGCGCTAGTGCAACGACCAGGACACATACCCCTTAATCCGGCTTCCCACCCGCAGACACGGCCAAGTCGGCCAATTGTGCCTGTATGGACGCCCGGAAATGCTTATATTTAAATTGATTTCAGATGAAACAGGCTGTAAAAAGTTTGACCAAGAGCTCCTTTGCGCTGTTTTCTCCTCTGTTGTCAATGACGTTGCAGGACTTGCTTGTCCTAAACCCATTAAGTTGATCACTTAATGGGTTGATTACGTAGCCCGGCGCAGCCAGCGATGCCTCAAGGTGTCATCAAACAGTCAATGCATCGGACATGATGTTCTTCATTTGCATGATCAATTCACACTCATTATTCTGACTTTGACCTGCAGAAAAAAAGTGTCGAATAAGTACTTTAGAGTTACAGAACCCGGTTAAAGAGTTTTAAATTGAAAATGAAATTGTCGTAAGAATTCATGTCAAGATGCATAGAAATCTGTCACTTCTCATTTTGATCTTTGACTGTAAATGTCAGTTAGAGAGAGATAGCTGATACCTGTCCAGGCAGTCGGCATCTCAGCACAGTTTTGATTGCAGGATGTGCCTACAACAGTCTTCCCTCTCTCTAATTAAAGGACAGGGTTACTCCATGTTTTGATCAATTCTCCCTGTGGTGCATATTTGTTTCCCTCTCTTGACCTTTGACCTTTTTTTTTAATTCTGACAACAACCGATGATTGCGGGTTGTGAGTCTGTGTTTCTGGGCATCATTAGTAGCCGACACACAGACTGCTGCTGCGCCTCTGGCTCTCACTCCTCCTCCTACCTATGTGGTTTATCTTCTCTTTGGAAGGGCTCTCTGTTAGCCGGCGCCTGGTTCTATTAGTGACTCAGCGATTCATCCAGAACCAAACAGAAGAGGAGGGAGACGATGTGGGTCTGATGCTTTTATTCTCCCAATTAATTTAGGCCTTTGTGCTTACATGACTGATTGGACTCCGAGATCGCCCGTCGCCGAGGGTTTATACTCTAATCCATCACCTTCACAGCACAGGAACCACAGCAGCCAGCGATGGCTTTGTTGACGTGTTTGTGCATTTTATTCTGCTTTTAAGACACAAAGCAGATCTGATTCTTTTATGCGAGTGGATCTTCAGTATTAGTCTGTGTGCTTCTTAAAGCCCATTCACATATGAAGTTCAATTTAGTGGCAAAATAATTTCAGATGAATTGAAATTCTTGCCGCATCACAATCACAACAGCTGTGCAATGGGAGGATAGCAGAAATAGCCAAAAAACAGATTATATGGACACCTTCTAGTATGGGTCACGGTGGGCTCCTGCTTGCCGGTGCATTTTAAATCACATAGCAGCATAATAACCGAGGAAGTGTTTAGCACTTTAGCGAGACGGCTTGAAAACACTCCCATAAAACAACAGCGTGCTAATGGATTGAACTTCGCCTGCCGAGACAACTTTTTAACAGCTCACAGATTGCGAGACTGTACTAATGCCTGTAAATGGGTGGGAAAATGCAGGGATTTTGTGATTTAGGGGATGTTTCAAACTCATCCTTGGCTGGAAAAACAGATGTAATTATGTGCATAATGATTAATGACAGCAGAGCACTGTTGAGTGCTTTTCAATACCTGGCAAATTGTAGATGAGTGACAGTTTCATTGATCACGGAGCTCTAAAGTTTATAGCCGCCTGTAAACTCCGGTCCTGAACGTAGTGTGCTTGATTCCCGGCGTGGAGAAGAGGATTTATTCTTGTTCTGAAACGTGAAGTCCTTTAGTGTCGAAAAGTTGAAGTGTCTGTAACAAGTAAGCTGAACTTTCTCTGTGTGCATCCGGGGAGTGCAGCGGTAGATTCCCTGCCTACCAACACAAGGGTCGCACGTTCGAGTCCCTGTCTTACCTCCGGCGTCCATACAGGCACAATTGACCATGTAGGGCAGGGATAGTCAACTTGCTTTGCCCGCGGGCTACTTTCGTGAAATGATAGAAGGCCAGGGGCCAGATAATAAACAAACAATATACGTTTTTCTGTAGCGGATTGTAGGTTTTTGGGGTGTCAGTCGGAGTTTAGTCTGACAATGTTGTGCACACCAGTTACATGTAGTTAGTTAGGTTAAGTACATACATAAGTGCCTGGGTAGCGAGCAGACGGCAGTATTTGACAATTTAGCAGCTAAATCATAGATTATGTAAGGGATAATGTATATTGAGGCGGTGATTACGGGGGAAATAATGACCGACAGGTGGATTGAGCCCGACGCGCCAGCGGAGGGCTTAATCGTTCACCTGAAGGTCATTATTTCCCAGTAATCACCGCCTCAATATACATTATCCCGCTTAGAACACGGCCTACAACTAAATCATTCAATAATCTGACAAAAATAATTATTCAAATAGATTTTTTAATAGCGTTTTCAACGACAAAGCGGTTTCATTCGTAATTGGCACACAAGACACCACAGCTGCAACTGGTTGGCCTAATTAGTAGTGTCTTGCTGACAAAAAGCTCTTATCAACTGATTAATCCAGGTGTGGCAGAGCAGCGGTCGGTTGTCGAGAAATAATGACCGGTGAATATTGTTGATTGACCAATCAGAATCGAGTATTCAAGAGAGCCGTGTTCTAATGAAAGATATTCCATATTCCAGACTGAAATGCTATAACAGAAGTGGAGTATTGGCCAGAATGACATGAACATTTGGAACTGGTGCGAATAGCGTGATCCTCCCATGTGCTACGCCCTGCCGACGAAGCTCCCCGCTGTCAGGTGAAAAGAAGCGGCTGGCAACTGCGCACGTGCCGGAGGAAGCATGGTGCTAGTCTACGCGGCTCTCCCCAGATCGGCAGAGGGTGTGGAGCAGCGACCGGGGCAGCAGGGGGAAATAGAAAGAAAGAAAGAAAGAAAGAGAAATAATGAAAGAAAACGAATAAAAACGATGAAGCTATAAGCTCTGTCTTTATTGTAAGACTCATTCTCATCATTATCCTCATTATAGATTCTGCTGCAGAGAACTTTTCAGACGTGCATAATAATTTATTCATTCATCACGAACATGTGAAACAAGTTAGCGCAGTATGGTGAATTATACATACATGTTTGATGCCATTGTTCTTATTACTGCTCCTGTCACACACAAGATGAAGAACACGCGTCGGCTGACGTCTCACGTCCGTATTGATGGACGGTGAACCTCACACATACATCACATCATGGACATCATACATCACATCATGCACACATGGATTTATGTCGCGATGCATTTATTTATGAAGTGCAGGCAGGATATGACCTCTTACACATCTGTCTGTTCAATTATAGATAAGAGGCAGACTAATAATCAGCCACGATGTGTGTGTGTGCACTTCTACATCCTGCAGGAGGAGTGAAGAGCTGTGGAGGAGACATACTTGCGATGGCAGAGAGGAGGAAAGCACAGGGCCCAGTTGCACAAAGCACCTTAGGGTCAGATTTCCCTTAGAGTCGGAGTTAATTGAGGTGTCCATAAGATAGAATCGGCTGCACGAAACACCCTTAAATCTTGTGCTTATGTTTTCCTTAAAATGTTGAACCTTATGGAGAAGATTTAAGGGTGTTTTGTGCGGCCGATTCTATTTTATGGACACCTTAACTCTGACTCTAAGGGGAATCTTAACCTAAGGTGCTTTGTGCAACTGGGCCCAGGCTGACTGGGTATTTTAGCTAAGGATGCACACTGTATGATTTTTCACTTTTGCGTTTTCGTCATCAAATCCGAACCGTTTTATTCTGGGATTCTCAATATGTTTCAATGTGGGATTTGGGAAATGTGTTATTTTGGGATCTCTTGTGTCTCCTCCTCCCCCCCGCCCCCCGGCACGGCACGGCCAATTGTGCCTACATGGACGCCCGACCGAGCCGGAGGCAACAGGGGGACTGAACCCGCGACCCTTGTGTTGCAGGCAGGGACTCTCCCGCTGCACTACCCGGGCACCCACACAGAATGGATTTTCTGTGTGGTTTCTGGCCCTGTTCTAATCAACACTCTCTCTATGTGATAGATGGCAGAAAATGGAGAAGTGCCCTTGGCAGGACCCGAACCCTGTCAACAATTATTTGGTTGGTTTGTTCCTTCTAATCACAGATATGTCACGTTGTGCCATAACCCTGACCAATCGTCTGCTCCCACTCAGCATCAGCAGCACAACTGCCCCCCGTCTCTCTCTCTCTCTCTCTCTCTCTCTCTCTCTTTCACTTCACAGCCTCTCTCACTCGCTCTCACAGCGTGCTTTATTCTGACTCACATGACACTAAATGCTCCCAAACGAAGATAAAGCCTTCATCAAAGAAAGATCGATATTAATAGTTTTGTGTGTAAAACTCTAAATTACAACATGTCTGTTTCAACTGCCAGATGGGGCTTGGTTGGAGTCTCTCTCACAGCTTCACTCTAACATCTGTGCCTCCTTGGCTTTCCTTAAAGGCGGCCTTCCTCTTGGCCGGGATGCTGCGTCGCCATGGTAACATCGGGTCCATCATGATGAGGGCCGTAAAGAGCATGCGAGGGAATGTTTAATCACCGCTGTGCCAGTCTCCATCAC
>NC_139629.1:35515303-35567803 GCF_964638095.1 Poromitra crassiceps
AACTGTCACATCTAAGGGACATTACCTTTAGGCGTGTGACAGCGGAAGATGAAACGAATACTATCGCTAATCGGTCTCGTAAATGCTTCGTTGAATGTGTTTTGCTATGTTCAGGGTAGTCTCGGCTCCCAGACAATTGGGAGATCTCCGCCTACTAGTTCAGTGAAGCGGGTAGAGGAGACTGAGAGCTGAGTCTGTCTTCAGGGCGCCAACTAGGTTGCATGTAGCACAGTAATGTAGCCTTCTAATCTGTGGTCCAACAATGAGCAGTATATTGGCATGTTTGTCTACTGTGTGTGTCATCATTGGTTCAGTATTATGAGCATGTATACTCGTGTGTGTGTGTGTGTGTGTGTGTGTGTGGTGTGTGTGTGTGTGTGTGTGTGTGTGTGTGTGTGTGTGTGTGTGTGTGTGTGTGTGTGTGTGTGTGTCACGGGCGCCGGAAGCAGGGGGACATGGGGACATTTTGTCCCCCTAAAAATTTGGTCCCTGTGATTTTTTTTTTTTTTTTTTTCAAAATCTGAGGGGGCAACTGCCCCTGATGCTTAGAGCCCACTTTACACTGTTTACACAGCCTGTGATGCTTGTTAAAGCCATGATCGTTGTGGGATTATTACACCTGAGAGACAGACAGACCCGGGCTCTGTACTGCACTCACTAATGCACTTTAGGATGGCTTGAATGTGTTGTCATTGGCTGCTGCTATAATGGTATAGTATACGGTTAGTTTTATTTTATTTTTGTGTTGAGATGACAAGTTTTGCACTGTGTTTCAAAGTGATAATAATTATAATAATAATAATAATAAGTTCAGTGTTTCTGCCTGTGTTGCTGTCTGTTGTATTGTAATTGTAAAATGACCTAGAGGGAGAGCAGGTCACCAAGTGAGTGAGAAAAGCAGAAAATACTGAATAATGACATCACTACAGTATAATCCTAATGTTAATTTAAAATTAGATATTCCTCTAAATATGGCTAAAGATCATCCAAACGTCCAAAAAAACATAATTCTTTTTTTGCCACGGGCGCCAGCAAGACTCCCTTCCTGCTTTTGTCCCCCTAATTGCAAACTTGTTCCGGTGCCACTGGTGTGTGTGTGTGTGTGTGTGTGTGTGTGTGTGTGTGTGTGTGTGTGTGTGTGTGTGTGTGTGTGTGTGTGTGTGTGTGTGTGTGCATGTGGGCGTGCGTGCGTTCAATCTTGCCAGACACGAATACCATAATTCTCTAGTTGATAAGGTCAAATTCCAAAAGCTGCCCTCATATCCAAAACACTGACAGGTCGTCAGTCTAGCCGACAAAACTTTTGGGTGCAGAAGTGCATGTTTGTTCCATTTGCTATTTCTATGCTGAGGTCTAGAGATTGTGTTTACAAAAATCAAACCATCTTACAGTATTCTGCCAGAATAGATCTACAGCCATTCATGCCCATTTAGCCAAGCTGGACGTTCATCTGAAAAGAAACTGACACTTGTATAGTGTGTGGCTGTGTAGTGTTATTATCAAGCACAATCATACCATCAACTGTAAATGGATGTAAATACTGTACTGCAACGACTATGGATACTAATCGTATGTCTCATCTGTTCAATGTTGTAACTTAATATAGACTAGCTATGTGTCCCAGTTACATTTGTCTGTACATATGATGCCTATCAGTTTACATGTTTGCAGAGGATTTATTTATCTAAGATAATAATGAACTACTGTATGAGGCTTTTTGTTTATTACAATCACAGCTGCTTATGCTTTTAAATATATTTCTGTATTCTTCAGTAGATGAACATGGATGACCAGGATATTGTTTTCCAATGCCCAATCCATGAGGTCATGTATCCCAACGCAAGTCCTCTGTCTACCAGGCTTAACGTTTTGTTTTTGTTGGATCTCGGTTGTTTTTTCATTTTCAATTCTTTCATTTTCAATTGAGATATCATCAAAGCAAGATATCTTCTGGTGATGTTGATAGGTTATGATCTTGAAGCAGTTCCTATATTGAAAGATTAAATGCTAAATTTACAGAACTCTTATTTGCTTCGAGTTATTCTGACTCAGACTCAAGTTGGATTAAGATTCAGAAGGGGGACAAATGTCAAGAGCTAGACTTCTGTAGGACAGTCTGCAGTCTTTTTTTGGCTTATACAGTAGTTATCGTTTGATTTGAAATACAAATTAGATTATCCAGCAGCAAAATAGCAACTTTGCCTCTGCAATAATAATACTTTTCAGTGTTTATCATTGACACACATTTCCACTTATTTACCATTTTTTCCCCCAGTCTATTTCAAACGCACTGCACCAAGATGCTGCGGTGATCGTGGCCTCATTACAGCTTGTAACATCATTAACAAATATTTAACATATTTGACAAAGTCAGCCTGTAATCTTCAACAAGGCAAGTTAGACTTGGGCCAAATATAACAATTTGCACATCATGAACTGTGGAGTGACAGTAGAACTTCAATAGGGGGGGGGGATACCCTCAGGAATGTAAATCCAGCTTATTAAAATACGACTACTAATACGTATTTCATACAAAAGTGGGGGTCTGAGGTCATAGCATAGCTGAAAGTACACTTTTCAGTCAAGTGAGCAAAACTCAATTGTGCCGACACTGGAGACTAGACTGCTGAATCTGCTGTTCCACTTCTCTCTTTCTCTTGTCCCCTTTTCTGACCGCTGTCCAACTTGCACAACAAGGTCCCTTGTGTTTGAGCCTCAAAGACTGAATGATGTCTCCCACAATGATCTTTCTGTGACTTGTAATGATCAAGATATAATACATCATCATATGAGAAGAAATATCTGATTAGAAGAAAGGGAGGCGGAGTCAAAAGAAATGTAATGGAAGGTCTTTGCTTGGGGCTCAACAAACTAGAGTCGCAGTGCTTCATCTTGTAATTAGCCTAGGCTACAAAGTGTCAGTGTAACATAATTAACTAGGCTGCCATTTTGGATCACATCACTTTGATAGTAATGGGGGAGGGGGAGCACTAAATGAAAAGCCACAATGACTTTGCAAGGAAACTGTGGTTAAGACAGATGATGAACAGTCATGACGCGAAAAGAGTGTGACTGTCAACCCCTGACCTGACCTGCTGTAACCGGTTATCAAGTAAAGCATAGGGATATTTCAATCACCAGAGACTCGTATGAAGGATTAATAAACTTTATTGAACAAATAACCAGTTTAAGTGTGACTATGATGCCATGATATGATGATGCTCCTCTTGAGATGAGAGGGGGGGCGTCAGTGACGTATAGGATAGATAATCCCCCATAGGGATTTCTACAGGAGCCATGACATTGGTGGTGATCAGGGGAGGGGGTGGGGCGAGACAACAGCTCTATATACCACCACCACCGCCGCTTAGGTGATTGGCTCAGCAGATCAGGAGAGACAGATGTCCTTAGCTGATTGGATATTGGGAAATGGAGAAGGGGCAGTTGTGATGTCACTAGTGATGTCACTCGAGCAATTGGGATGTCACCAGTGATGTCACTCGAGCAATTGTGATGTCATCAGTGATGTCACTAAGGACTGGGAGTTACCATCGAAGTTACACACCCTGAATGACAAGGGCGTGTACAGCATGGGATGCACTAAATGATGCTGTAGAAGTCAGTCTTCGTGATATAATGATGAAATATAGTCAAGACCACACATAGATAGTCACATGCATGAGTGAGTCTGTGTGGCCACTGGCCAATGTGAAATATTATCGAAGCAGTCAAAATAAGATGAAACATTATACTTTGTGCGTTTTGTACAGCCATGCACAGATGTTTGCTTGCGTCATCAACCTAACCCTGACCCTAAACCTAACCCTAAAACAACCTGAAACAACCGCACCCTAAAATTGTTGCTGGCTTTATCCTGCAGCTTGGAGTCTAGAACTTTTGTCCGATTTACTTTGAGCCTACTAAACCCTGGCTGCCCGGTGTATTATAGTGCCAGCAGCTGCTGCCTGCAACCCAATGAGAGCGCAGACAGTCAACATCATCAACATCATATAATTGCAGCGCCGCAGAGCCCGCAGAGCCAGCTGGCTACGCCTCTTGACACTCTTGACACGGTCTGGCTACGCCTCTTGACACGGTCTGGTATACACATCACCCTTCAAAATAAAATACTCGTTGCTTTCTATCTTCCACACAAAATAAAATACTCGTTATTTTTCTCTTGATTTAAAGAATTACAAGAACAATTATGCTTTCTATCTTCCACACTGAGCGTAGTTAGGCTCGTTTTCAACTCACCCAACACATTTTGTTTTTCATATGTATATTTTATGGATTTGGAAAATGTTTCTAAATCCTTTTTAAAGGTTGTAGACAGAGTAGAGTTTTGCTATACAGTATTTACATTTCTGTATAAAATATTTGGTCAAAATAATTACATTGTTCATTAAAAATTATTTTTTTTTACCTTCAATGAATATTCAAAATTTGACAGTTTCAAGTATAAATGGTGGTAGTGCATCAATGCTATATTTAATCCATAAATTCAAATTAGACCAAAAGCTAGTAGCTAATCCAGTGAAAAACATAAATTATCTGTTGTCTCTATCTCTGTATTACAAAAATGGCAAGAATTACAATCAATATTAAAATTATTCTCAGGAATAATCCCCTTGTTGGAGTGGATATTGCGTTATAAGAGTGGGGGGCACAGGACCCCCTGGTGCGCAAGGTCCTGGAGGTGGGGGGTCTCTGCCGGAGGTGTGGTACCCGGGCAAGGTGAGGGGCAGGGCGGGTAGTGGAGGGGGACCTGCCTGGGTCTCTGGTGCCCAGGAGAGGGGCTCCAGGCCTGGGTAGTGGATGGGTGGTGATAGGGGACTTGCCTGGGTGTCTGGTGGCTGACAGAGGGGCCCCAGGCCTGGGTAGGGGATGGGTGGTGATAGGGGACCTGCCTGGGTCTCTGGTGCCCAGGAGAGGGGCTCCAGGCCTGGGTAGTGGATGGGTGGTGATAGGGGACCTGCCTGGGTCTGTGGTACCCGGGAGAGGGGCTCTTAGCCTGGGCAGAGGCAGTGTGGAGGTAGGGGGCTGGCCTGGGTGTCTGGTACCCGAGATAGGGGCTCTTAGCCTGGGCAGAGGCAGTGTGGAGGTAAGGGGACCTGCCTGGGTCTGTGGTACCCGAGATAGGGGCTCTTAGCCTGGGCAGAGGCAGTGTGGAGGTAAGGGGACCTGCCTGGGTCTATGGTACCCGAGATAGGGGCTCTTAGCCTGGGCAGAGGCAGTGTGGAGGTAGGGGGCTGGCCTGGGTGTCTGGTACCCGAGATAGGGGCTCTTAGCCTGGGCAGAGGCAGTGTGGAGGTAAGGGGACCTGCCTGGGTCTATGGTACCCGAGATAGGGGCTCTTAGCCTGGGCAGAGGCAGTGTGGAGGTAAGGGGACCTGCCTGGGTCTGTGGTACCCGAGATAGGGGCTCTTAGCCTGGGCAGAGGCAGTGTGGAGGTAAGGGGACCTGCCTGGGTCTATGGTACCCGAGATAGGGGCTCTTAGCCTGGGCAGAACTGACACACACGAACTCTTAATGCGTTGTTGGACCGTGTCAAGAGGCGTAGCCAGACCGTGCCAAGAGGCGTAGCCAGACCGTGTCAAGAGGCGTAGCCAGCTGGCTCTGCGGGTCTGCAGTTAGATGTATCTCCAGACAGTGGGCAGAAAACAGTGGGCGGAACCCCTCCCCTCAGACAGACCAATAAAACAAGAGGATTGCTCCAGCATTTGTTTACTGACCGCTATTAACCACACTCACTGCAGGACAGGTTTACCTCCAACCCAGTCGTCCATTTACCACTTCACAATGGCAGCTCCGAAGAAAGTCTGTATCATTGGCTCTGGAAATTGGCAAGTTCATATTATGTTTATATCTGGTTGTGTAGACAGACAGCGTCATAAACACTGGTCTTGCTTGTCAATGATAGCTACTTTGTTGCTAGCCAACCATTGTAGCCAACATAGCACGACTGATTGAGCAACAGCTAACGTTAAGCAGCGGTTTAGCAGTATTTTCCATAGGCTTGGCGTGCTAAGCTAAATAACGTTGGTTAGCTGGTTTTTACCTTTGATCAGCAGGGTCACATGCTGTGTAATTGTCCGAGCTTACAGAAAACTGACCACGTCTCATTCATTCACTATGTGGTCATGTAGCCTAATTTAGCTAATGTTGATCGAAATGTATAACGGTGCTGTAACGTTATTATCGCTTGCTCATAATATAACGTAATAGCAACATTGCACCATTGTCAACCAGCTGCTAACGTTAATGTACGTTACCCTGCATTACTGGACATGTTGCATGCTACCCACTAACCCAGAACCCAACGCCAAACTCCATTCAAAAGTGGTGCAATTTAAAGTTGCCCCCTTTTGCAAGTGTGCATGTATACATGGCAGATATTAAATTCGAATACTTACTTACTTTCGGGTATTTTGGTAAATTCGGCATATAGTAGTCAACCAAGCAGAACTGTATCTTCTATAAAAGGGAGCAATTAAGAGGCAATCTCTGTCTGTCTGTTCTCTGTTTTCTGTTCTGTTTAAATTTTTGTCCCACTGATGATGTCATAGGCATTGTGACATCTATGACATCACTGATGACATCATCAGTCTTATGACTTCACTGATGACATCATCAGTGATGTCACAATGCTTTAAGGGGCACACAAACCCGCACAAATGTAAACTTAAGGGGATAGCATTTTGTGAGCAACACACACACCCAATGGTGCAGGCGAGGCCACGCATTAAGATGTGGTACCAGATATGAATTGACCCTGTAAGTACAGGGTAACAAAATCTGTACTTCACATCTTGTACCCTGTACTTAGGGTAAGTACAGATTTGGTTCCATTTTGTTACCCTGTACTTACAGGGTAAGTTGCAGGCTGTATTCTAAAGCGCTCCTGACATTTTCACCCAATGGAAGATATAATTAGTCAAATGTGTATTGTCCATACAATAGAAAACATAAATCGGGACTAGTCACACATTGGAGCTGATCTGATCTTGTGTGCTGATCCTGTCAGGTGACTGTGGTTACCAGAGACTGCTGTTACGTTTAGAGGGAACGATGCAAAAGCCATTTGGGGTTTGTTTTGACAAAAGTCCACTATTTCTAAAAGTCTTCTTGCTGAGCAAACAACAGGTGCTGGAGATCCAACAGCTGCAGCCAGTTTGTAATAGTGAGAATGAGAATCACTTTTATTGCCACAGTAGGTAATCAGAATCAGATTACATACAAGGAATTTGACTTACAGGGTAAGTTTGCAGTGTAGCGGTCAACATCAATAATTAGAAGACAAATCAACAGATAAAATAACTTCAAATCAAAAGTGCAGTCCAGGGCAATATATACAATAGACTTCTACACAGGAATGAGAAGGTCCTCCTGAGTGATATTGATAGTGCAGCATTTGAGTGAAGCATGTTGGTAGAAACACATGCAGTGCCAATAATGAATTGGTGAACTGATCAGCAGGGTGTGAAACTTAAAGCAGCCATCATGTGATTGTAAGAGCTCTGTTGACTAACCACTAAGACTAAATGTTCTCTTCGCCCACAAAAACCTCTCTGGCCACGTCTCGTCATAGACGCTGTTTTAGCTGGCTCAGCCTGGCTGGGGGCGTGGTCAGGGTGGGGTAAAAACCCCCGTTCTATCCATTCAGCAAAGTTAGAATTTAGCTGATAGCCCAGCCCAGGCAGACACGATCGGGGATTTAACCACCGCAGTAAACGCACATCTGAGCAGACGTCTTGTGTTCAGCTCTAGAACCCCCAAACCTGTAGTTTAGAGCCGCAGCACCGCCTTTTGGTGAGTCAGCCCATGAGATATATGGGCGATTTTACCCCACTCGCGCGCCAGCCGTTTAACATTTTGTGGGCGTTCCCAGACATGCGGACTGTCTCTATGGTTCTTCTCCTGAATCCTACAATGATAATGCATTTTCTTCCTGCTTCCAAGCCATTTACACACTCATTTAGATGTAGTGTGAATTGATTTTATAATTATTAGTCCAAATCTTGTACTAACTTGTAACTTTTTTTTCTTTTCTTTCTTTTTTACACAATACAGGGGTTCTGCCATTGCCAAGATAGTGGGTGCCAACGCTGCTCAGAATTCAAAGTTTGACGACACCGTAAAGATGTGGGTGTTCGAGGAGACAGTGAACGGACGCAAATTGACTGAAATAATCAACACTGACCATGAAAATGTGAAGTACCTTCCTGGGCGCAAGCTGCCACCCAATGTGGTAAGACACTGTTGGTTTCACAGGAAGGCTGCTCACATTTTGGCACCGTTAACCCATTGATACCTGATGCAGCATTTGCGTGTATATCCCTCATTTGTGTGCGTATCCCTTTAAGGCGGTTCGCGGTGTTAAAGGGATACACACACAAATGCTGCATCAGGTATCAATGGGTTGACCTATAATGTAGCAAATCAAGTCATCTGCCTGTTGCTTCATCCCAAATGTTCACTCTGGGATTTGGCTGCTCGGGGGCATTTTGTACTCCCGACTGTACATATTAGGCGTTGTAGCAACAGTTGTCCTTGAAACTCCAAAGACTTCTTTCATCACAACCTTCACAATAGATTAAAGGTTTCTTTCATCACAACTTTCACAATAGATTATCTAACACTGTGAAATACGTTTTTTCTGCATGTTGGCTGGTCCCAGAGCAGTTTGTGTTACACCAGTTCCCAAGTCGGTTGCATCAGACTCCAGTCCAGACTGTCATGTTCTGCTACACCTCCCCTCTCCTCCCCTACAGGTGGCTGTCGCAGACCTGGTGGAGGCCTCCTGCGACGCAGACATCCTGGTGTTTGTGATCCCCCACCAGTTCATCGGGAGAGTGTGCGACACCATGAAAGACAAGATCAAGACTGATGCACTGGGGATGTCTCTCATCAAGGTTAGGTTATTATCACACATTGTCAATTAACCCATTGATACCTGATGCAGCATTTGTGTGTGTATCCGCGGTTCGCGGTCTTAAAGGGATACACGCACAAATGAGGGATATACACGCAAATGCTGCATCAGGTATTAATGGGTTAATAATCTTTTCTCAGTGTGTCGATAATTTGTGCTGCATGCCGGGATAAATGTGGTCTTTTTCCTCATATCCCATCTGATCTGTGTATGTTTGTTTTGGCTCCAGGGTGTAGACGAGGGGCCTGACGGACTGAAACTCATCTCTGACGTGATCCAGGAGAAGCTGGGCATCACCATGAGTGTGTTGATGGGAGCCAACATTGCCAATGAGGTTGCTGATGAGAAGTTTTGTGAGACCACAATAGGTTCGTCAGGTTCTTCTTGTCTTGTGTGTGTTTTGCACGTTGGATTTGTCTTCACACCATTTACTTGATTGCAGCTTTGCAGCAGATTGTTGTGTAAATAGGGCAAACGTTTACATGGCTTCTACTAGCCTGTAGCTGACATCTGTAAGCATTAGCTTCTACTAGCCTGTAGCTGACATGTGTAAGCATTAGCTTCTACTAGCCTGTAGCTGACATGTGTAAGCATTAGCATGCCACAACTAGCGTTGAAGAAGCAGGCGTCAAACACAAGTGGTCTAGGGTTGCCAGGTCCAAAATCCTATAGATTTAAAAAAGCAACAAAAAAAACGTGCCATGGAGGGTGGATTTTTGGGCTCCTTTTTGGATGCGTGTGAGAGAGAGGTTATGCATTATGAGGACATCAGTTTTCCATCAGGTAAATCCACTGGATTTGCTACTTATGAGATTGCGTTAAAAGGTAACATCACAAATACAGAATCCTCTTGAAGATATACATGCTGATTTATCTCTCTCTTTTACTCTTGAACACTCCTTATTCTTAATATAAATGCAGTTCTGTATAGGGTGATGCATTTCTTTTCAAATAACAGAAACAAATTTGTGCAATGGCATTTATTTTAATAATAAAATAAACGTTGGCAGGTATATTTTGGGCTGGTTTGGCAGCTTTGTGGACAGGTTTTCAGTGACTGGGACAGGGTCCAAAATTAACTTTTTTGTCCACTGGCCAAATGGCTAGTGAATGTTCAAATTTGACCTGTCACTCATAGATTACCATTGTTCTTTGGCTGGTGAGTGAAGCTAACCTACCAGCCACTTGCATAGTTTACCAGCATTTGGCTGTGCTAATTTTGGACCCTCCTCTTTGGCTAGAACATTTTCCTCACTTGGCAACCTTGAAGCAGTATGCAGTGAAGCAACAGTGCCAAAGTTCACCTTGCTTTTGAACAGGTCTGGTCTGCAGCTCATTTAGCTTAGCTATATAGCTTAGATATTGTTTGGTACAGTTTCTGCCATTGTTGCTGTTGCTATGGCGTTGCTGTATAAGACAGAAATATTCCAAACATCATTATGCACAATATATCTTCTTTATTGTTGTTTTAATGGCAATATTGCTTATTGAAGCTTTAAAAACAGGTTGGTATTTTTCTTTTAACAACAGATAAAATTGTGTCAGTTGCCTCTCTCAAGACAATGCGGTATCAGCATGGGGATGAAAGTATAAGCCACTTTGTAGTTGAGTATGACAGTGGGCGCCTGGTTGGGTTTTGTCTGACAGGTATATTGCTGGCAGGTATATTTTGGGCTGGTTTGGCAGATTCGTGGACAGGTTTTCAGTGACTCTCTTGAGCGTGAACATTTTCCTGACCTGGCAACCGTGACGCAGTATGCCATGAAACAGCAGTGCCAATGTGCACGGTGCTTTTTGAACAGGTCTGGTCTGCTGCTCATTTCCATCATTGAGGTTGCTAGTATATATATATATACGGTATATGTATGTACTATATATGTATGTACTATATATATATATACCGTATATATATATATATATATATATATATATATATATATACACACCCAGACACATATATACACACACACACACACACACACACACACACACACACACACACACACACACACACACACACACACACACACACACACACACACACACACACACACACACACACACACACACACACACACACATGAACATGAACATGACTCATGATTGAAGCAGCATTATTCGAAAAGATGCAAAGTCACTTTTATGACCATGACTCATGTTAATCATCAGCTCAGATATTTGAATTCAGTGACGACCAAAACAACAAGTCATCTTGTGGAGATAAACAGTTTCCTCGTTTCTCTGTCCAGGATGTAAGAATAAGAACCACGGGGCTCTCCTGAAGGAGCTCATGCAGACCAGCAACTTCCGGGTCACTGTAGTAGAAGAGTCCGATGTGGTGGAAATCTGTGGAGCCCTGAAGGTGTGAACAACTTCTTCACAAATGATATCGGCTATCGGGGGCAGCATTTCATGTTTCCGTCATGTTTAAAGCTGACCCACCTTCTTCCTCCTCTGGCTCCCTCAGAACATCGTGGCAGTCGGGGCAGGGTTCTGCGACGGTCTGGGCTTTGGGGACAACACTAAAGCGGCAGTGATCCGGTTAGGCCTGATGGAGATGATCGCCTTCGCCCGCATCTTCTGCACCGCCGGGCCCGTCTCCTCAGCAACCTTCCTGGAGAGCTGCGGCGTGGCCGACCTCATCACGACCTGCTACGGCGGCCGCAACCGCAAAGTCGCCGAAGCTTTCGCCAAGACGGGGAAGGTGAGAGCAGCTTGGTGGTGGTTGTTGTTGTTTTTGACTTGTTCTTGATTTTCATAAGCCTGTGTTCCTTGAGAACTTAGACAAGGCCTTGGGATTTCAAGTGGGATTAGATGCAGCAGGCAAAGCTGAAGATGGGTCTTGGTTTGTTACTACACCACATCAAAAACCAGCCCAATTATGTCCCATAAGTTGTTGCAGCAATTTTGGAGTTGATCCCATTTGTTACACAGATTTCGTGCAAGATTGAACCATTTTTGACCACTTGAGAATTTTGATAAACAAATTGTCTCACAATACCACATTAAGACACCAGGACCTTGAATAACACTTTAGAAAACGTAATGCTGTGATGCAGTATCGATAACTTTTGATAATTGGAGATTTATGCGATTTTGACAATTTTGTCGATTGGATGGCAAACAGTATTTTGTGAAAATGGCTTGTGAAAACCCACTTATCTTCAATGTACCTGGACAGCCCATAACATTTACTGAATGGTCTAGGTCAGGGGTTTTCAAAGTCTGAGACCTGAGGCCTCCTCCCAGACAAAGCTTGGAAAAAGGCGCCCCCCCCTCGCTCAATTCCTGGATGCCTATGGGATCATGATTATGTTATTTGATCCCATAGACACCTGTGAATTGAGCCAAGCCTGATATTGCTGTTTGACTTACTTCAGACTAAACCAAATACAGGAAAAAGGTCTGAAGGCATTTATTAGTTTCTGACTCTGGGAAAGTAGGAAAAACAGTCAAAATCCCCCAAACAAATCACACACATTTAGGCTATTCTATGTGATCTCCTTTTGATAACTAATGTCATATTTCTTCACTCCCATTTCACTGAGCCTCACTGGAACTGTTTGGAGCCCCGCCTCCTACTTTGAAAACCTCTGGTCTCGGTCTCTAGTTTGTGTTGGTTGTAAAGGTTCAGCAGGCTGTGATGATCTTAGAGACGGTCACAATAGGTCATTTTATACAGCGAGGTTCAAGTTTCGGAAAAACGGTGTCACTACAATGAAATAGTTACTATGGGGACTAACGGCATCACACATGAATCCACAAGAGTCTCAGCTTTCCAGTCCTGCCAAGACTGTTTAGGGACCGAGTGTGCAGAAAGATTCAAACAGAATAGGTGAAAATAACACATTTATACTGCATGCAAAAAAACAAATGCATGGGATTAGCATAAAGTGGGCATGACCAAAATGTAGCCTAAATTGTTAGTGTTATTTAGTCCCCTTCCTAACAAGCTAGCATGAAGGGTTTGATACCAATGGCTGCATTAGGTCTTCTAGTTTCAGCTGAAATAAGTATCTTGACTCTGGCATTCAGAATGAGCCCGTTACAGCCTCTGAAAGACGCTGAGTCCCCTCAGAGTAGAAGAGGTTAATAAGATCTTAGAACACGGCTCTCTCGAATACTCGATTCTGATTGGTCAATCAACAAGATTCACCGGTCATTATTTCTCGACAACCGACCGCTGCTCTGCCACACCTGGATTAAGTAAGGGATAATGTATATTGAGGCGGTGATTACGGGGGAAATAATGACCGACAGGTGGATTGAGCCCGACGCGTAGCGGAGGGCTTAATCGTTCACCTGAAGGTCATTATTTCCCAGTAATCACCGCCTCAATATACATTATCCCGCTTAGAACACGGCCTACAACTAAATCATTAAATAATCTGACAAAAATAATTATTCAAATATATTTTTTAATAGCGTTTTCAACGACAAAGCGTTTTCATTCGTAATTGGCACACAAGACACCACAGCTGCAACTGGTTGGCCTAATTAGTAGTGGCTTGCTGACAAAAGGCTCTTATCAACTGATTAATCCAGGTGTGGCAGAGCAGCGGTCGGTTGTCGAGAAATAATGACCGGTGAATATTGTTGATTGACCAATCAGAATCGAGTATTCAAGAGAGCCGTGTTCTAATCAGTTGATAAGAGCCTTTTGTCAGCAAGACACTACTAATTAGGCCAACCAGTTGCAGCTGTGGTGTCTTGTGTGCCAATTACGAATGAAACCGCTTTGTCGTTGAAAACGCTATTAAAAAATCTATTTGAATAATTATTTTTGTCAGATTATTGAATGATTTAGTTGTAGGCCGTGTTCTAAGCGGGATAATGTATACTGAGCCGGTGATTACTGGAAATAATGACCTTCAGGTGAATATTAAGCCCTCCGCTGCGCGTCGGGCTAAATCATTCACCTGTCGGTCATTATTTCCACAGTAATCACCGGCTCAGTATACATTATCCCTTACTTATTGACCTCCTCCATGTCTCTCCCCTCTACCCAGTCCATTGAGGAGCTGGAGGTGGAGATGCTGAATGGACAGAAGCTGCAAGGACCGGCGACGGCAGCTGAAGTCAATCTCATCCTTAAGCACAAAAACCTGATTGACAAGTAAGTAAAGACATCACATGTGCCTTATCAAACCAGATGCAGACACACAATGCGGCGTCTGAGTAATGTCAAGGTAAAAGCAATCAATCGCCTACCACCGCGGAGACCCGGGTTCAATTCCCGCCAGCTGCACTTCTGGCTTGATCAGACATTCCTACAGACACAATTGGCCGTATCTACGGGTGGGAGGCCCGGTGGGTGTGGTCGCTGCATTGACTCACGCCTCCTCTGGTCGGTCGCGGCGCCTGTTCTGGTTCGAGGGGAACTGGGGGGAATAGCGTGATAACTCCCACGCGCTACGTCCTGCCGGTTAAACTCTTCGCTGTCAGGTGAAAAGAAGCGGCTGGCGACTGCACATGTATCGGAGGAAGCATGTATATACATAAGTGCCTGGGTAGCGAGCAGACGGCGGTATTTGACAATTTAGCAGCTAAATCATAGATTATTGAAAGATATTCGATATTCCAGACTGAAATGCTATAACAGAAGTGTGAGTATTGGCCAGAATTACATGAACATTTAGACACTTATTCAGCGGGTATCTTGCATGTTGCGTTCAGGTGCACTGTAATTTTTTTTTTTTTTTTTTTGCAATTCCATCGCGGGCCACACAGGGGGCGCCAGTTGAGTATCACTGTGCTAGTCTACAACTCTCCCCAGATCGGTGGAGGGGGGTGGAGCAACAATCAGGACAGCAGGGGGAGTTGCCCAAGTACAATTAGGAAGACAATGGGAGTAAAAAGGAGGGTGGGGGTGGATGATGTTTCTGGTTGCATCAGTTAGAAGAGACCATTCCGGTGTCTAATCCAGCATGACTGTATTGTAGCACTCAACTATAATGACTCCTCCTCCCAGGTTCCCACTGTTCAACGCCGTCTACCAGATCTGCTACCAGGATCGCCCAGTCACAGAGTTCATCAGCTGTTTGCAGAACCACCCCGAACACATGTGATGTTTACCGGACCAGGTGCCTTCTGATTGGAGGAGATCAACATGATCACTGTCATCTGTTGCCTGGGAGACCACCAGTCACTCCACAGCTGTCACGCACCATGAGTGGACTTCAACGCTCACTCTTTGGAGAGGTCGCAAAAGATTTCAGCGTGTTCAGCTGTTAGTCGAACCACTTTTCTCTCCTTACGTTCAGTTTCTGACATCTTTTTAAGTGCCGTCGTCCATTTGAAGGACATTTGCTGTTGTTTTATTTCATCTGATATTCAGATAGCTCGTTTGCCTGGGTAATGGTCTCTGAGCTAGGTGAAATCATTTGATTCTCTGGTAAAAATCATACCACATTATATATAATCATAATTTAATATAAACCCCCTTTTTAAATAAGGTTTGCCATGCAATTTGATATTTCACGATAATGACTATAAAAGCAAACCACGCATTCTGACTTTGCCAGGGTCGACTGCTCAGAGCAACAAGCCGCTTGGACAGCCATGTGTAGAAGGACTTAACCTTGAAAGTTTGAAACTAACATTCATGTTGCCGTCCAATGAAATGCCTCTGTCCATCACCGCATGTTATTTGATTTATGAATGGAATACCTCACTTCTGTTGGCTTAATATTTGTGATTAGGCCTTTGTATGCTCTTTGATGATTGTCTTGCTTAATTCACTCTTAAGTTGGATATGTCCTGTCTTGTACGGTATGTTAATTTACTGTATATTTGCATAGCAACGGTTTTAAAAGAAAAAGCAAGTGCCTTACGATGTCTGGTTGCTAAAAGTCTTGGCCAAACCAAAGACTTTATCCATTAACGTCCTCCAATTATGCCATGTGACACCATGACCTGCCTTGGTATTGTGGCTACTGTGTTTCACAAATTGTCGGTTTTCTTTTGAAATAAATTGATTCTGTCATATCATGGCCACATTCATTTCCTACTTGGTCTCACAGCATCACAGTCTTGTTTTTTGGCTTTGAACCATTGCTTTGAACTAGTACAGTAGGAATCTTGGCAGGGAGACATGCAATCAGAATATAGCTACTACTGTTTAAGGACATGGCCAGGGGAGAGAATATAGGCCATGTTACCAAGATGGCAGTTGACAACAGCATGACGAAGAGAAGTTCAGTCATCTCTAATTTCCAAAACTATTTAACTTCTTGCAACTGTGTGCTACAATGCTCCATACAACACGTTAGCATGCAGGGCTGTAATGAGCAGTGTTGGGCTGGGGTTACTTTCAAAATGTAATGTACTACATATTACTAGTTACTTTCATTTGAAAGTAATAAGTTACTTTACAATATTACTTTCTGTGTAGCATAACTTGTTACTTATTACACTAGTTTTGCATTACTTTGACCAAAAACAGCAGCGGCAGAATGACATTGCCGCCCCGGAACCATCCCGAAAAATTATTTCAACCGCCTTGAAGTCAGTTTAAACAATACAAAATTCTAAATGTTATTCTTTTCCTTTGTTATTGTCATCTATAGTGGTTATTTGCATAAAAACAGTTTGATTAGGAAATGATTTGTTTTTTTAAAATATGTGCTTTGATTTAATAAAATGTAACTCAATTTGTAACTTGAGTTACTTGACAAAGTAACTGGTATATTACTGAAATCCTATAAGTAATAAGTTATATTACTGAGTTACTGCTAAAAGTAATATATTACATGTAATATGTTACTTTTGTAATGAGTTACACCCAACACTGGTAATGAGATTATACTCCACTGTACAGTAATGTACTAATGTGGGGTTGTTATCATCCGAAGCCCAAATGTTTTCCAAATTGATCATCCAAAGCCTAAACATGTCCCATATAAGTGCAATAGTAAAGGCAATTCAAAAGATTATCTTTATTAACAAATACCTACTTAATCCCCCACATAGTAAAACCTTAAGCATGGTTTAGTGGCTTACATGCTTTCAAGAAACCACCATCACGAAACAAAAGGTTTTACAGAGTCAAGAAACAAGAGTGGTTTATAGCAGGTTGCGGAAATGTAGCTAGCTTGATGTCAATGCAGTGAACAGTGTACAATACGTCATTACAAAGACATGGACTGTTGACCTGTGTTAAGACGCATACAGTCTAAATGTTTGATATTTGGAATGAACTTCAGTAACTTAAATAAACCTGCAGAAAATATGTAAACAAAAAGGAATGAAACTCAAAAGGAAGGCTAAACACACAAGACAGAGAGCTCACTTTTCTTGTGCTCAAGCGCACTTAAGACTATTCTAGTATGAACGCTTTGTAGAGAAACTGCCTGCAAACGAATAAAGCTTTACCCTTTGTAAACCACAGCAACAGTAAGTCTATAATGTTTATCTTACACCACCATGATTTCGTTGGTCCCCAGCGGCACAGGCAAAAGTGAGTACGTGAATTGTGATTTTAAATGCAGTCAAAAGCATAAAAGTGTTACAATCACATAGAACGCAATAGTGACAGCTGGTGCACAATCATTTCCTCCTTATTGGCAGGTTGTTTTTGTTCACCGTCTCTGCTGCTTGTTCAGTGTTACCCATCTTTGGTACAGTTGTTTCAATAAGTGACTCAGCTGAAATGCTCTCTGGGACTAGGGAGTGTTTTGCTCAGATCTCTTCTTGATCCAGAGTCGTTCAATACCAGCCAGCTGCCATTTAACATCCTGACAAATGAAGAACAAACTAAGCCCCGATGGGTGACGGTGACATTTGGAGCCGGTTTCTCAGAACAGAACCCAGAAAAATAGACTCATGTTCAGATATTTTTGTTCTCTCTCCTACTGACTTGGTCCCAATGAAATATATATTAGGTTGCTAATATGATGATGATATTAGATTGGATCATACCACCAAAACTACGCTATAAGCATCTCATGCTAATAGAAATACTATATTGCGTTTTAAATATTTATCAAATGGTCTGATGAGCTGGCTCATTGCAAGTACTTCCAGTACCTGAAACTATATTACCACATTTTTTCAAATCGCTCGTTTTTTCGTTGCTGCTTGACGGATCCACATAGTGGAAACACCTGACCCAAAAAACCTGCACCCCTCCCACTACCCATCCCTCCATTGCTCCCCTTGTCTCCTCCTGTTATCCCAGCTCCTCCCACTACCCATCCCTCCCCTTGTCTCCTCCTGTCATCCCAGCTCACAGTCTGTGGGGGTTGACCCATTTGTAAGTGCCTGCATACCGAAATCCAACTCTCTTTGCAAGCTCGTCCGCTTCCGCTGGGCCACGGCTGAGGAATAAAAACAGACCCAGTCAGAATTGGAATATTTAACAGTCAAACGTTCTTCCAGTTAAGGGCATACCAAAAAACAGTTCATACCTTCCGTATTTGTAAGGAATGGGGGGAGGTTTCTCATTCTCTATCTGATGAAGGAGAGGTGTAAAGATCCTCCATGCTTCCCTCAGTTCGTCACTGCACAGAGAATACAAGTACAAACATTTCAAATTAATTTGATAAAAGTAAAAAAAAAAAAGAATCTTGTATAAAAAATAATAATTGTGCTTCTCCATCATGCTGAGGCAGAGAAAATATGGACTATGGCTCCATCTAGTGGTAAGAAAGTAGTATTTCCAAAACACAGTATTTCAACAGACAGATTTAGCTTGGAAGCCCTAATAAGACAGTGGTAGTCCAAAACAAAGCAGACCTGCGCACAAAGTGCATCTGACTCCCACAGAAGACATCCAGGATGAGTCGCTCATAAGCGTCTGGAAGCTTCACATCCTTAAAACGGAACACAACACTTAGTTTTTCATGTGTACTGTATGTATACAACAAACAACACATTTTGGAAAAGCAAAAAGTACATCTCTCCCTAAAACTAATGTGTGTCTCTTACCTTGTATCTGCTCTTGTAGGTGAGGTCCAGCTCGGTCTCCTCGGGGCTGAAGTACACTCCTGGCTTCTTGCTCATCATCTTGGCATAGACGGCCTCGTTCGGCTGCACGCGCACCACCAGCTCGTTCCTGCGACACTGATTTCCAAAAATGTCCCCCGGAACGTCTGTGAACTGCAGCCGCACCTCCGCTTTCCTCTCGTTCAGGGCTTTCCCACAGCGGAGGATGAAAGGGACACCTGAGGAGGAGGAGGGACAATGATCACGTGACTGCGTCATGAAAAGCAGAGGATGACAAGAGGTCGGTATGTTTTGAAGAGGGGACCGCTTCGTTACCATCCCAGCGTTCGTTGTGCACGTAGAGCACAACGGTGGCGAAGGTGGCCTGGGTAGACCCTTTCGGAACGGTGGGGTCGTCAAGGTAACCCAGCTTGGCGTCGCCCTCTCCTTCTGGGTCCCCCACGTACTGGCCCAGCACCACATCTGACATGGACACTGGAGTGATGCACTTCAGCACCTTCACCTGCAGAGGGTGCAAATGGTTAGAGGCACATTTCCGCTGCTGAGGAACATAAACTCTAACCTGTCTGCATATCACCAGTGTTGGAGGAGTCTCAGGGGTCTGGGGGGGGGGGGGGGGGGGGGGGGGGGGGAGTGATTTTGTACCTTTTCATCCCTGACGTCATCGGAGCTGGTGGAAGCCGGTTTCTCCATGGCAACCAGACTAAGCATCTGGAGCAAGTGGTTTTGCATGACATCGCTGATAAATCCCATGATAAAGGGAACAGGTGGCCAGACAAAAGACAGAAAGGACAATGCGATGCTTGTGATTATGTTCGGCTTGTATTGAGGTGTCAATAATGGTTTATTGATGACAATGATTACAAATTTACAACTGAAAATGCAAAATGCAATACAGGCCCTGATCTCTATTTATCTCTCAAATCATTATTTTGTACAACTTCACTTAACAACTTTACGTACAACTTTAAAACGTTAGGGTTAAGGTCCTTACACATCAAGAGCGATGCGAATATACGGCACGAAATTGCGATGCGAGTTTTGACCCACCTGTCAATCACAGCCACAGATGTGTACACGTCGGAAGCGAATTTCTGAAAAATCGACCGCAGTTCGAAAAAATAAACACCGCAATAACGCTCAGCGAAACTTCGCCATTGGTATGCACGGTTGCATTGACTGATATAGGTTAGAAAAATATTATTGACGTGCGAATTAATCGCACGAAAGAAACGCTCCCGATGTGTAAGGACCTTAATTCAAACAGTACAGTGTAAATGTTGCAATGCCAGTAAGACAAAGCGAAAGTAATTTCTCCTCACCGGATGATGCCGAAGTCATCAAAGTAGCCTCCTCGTCCCTGAGTGCCGAAGGGTTCTTTGAAGGTGAGGACCACACAGGCCACGCTGTCCCTGTTCCAGATAGGCCCAAAGATCCGGTTCCCAAACCTGCAACACAGATCACATGGTCATCCTCTGCTGTTCCAGCATGCACGTCGCAGAAGACCGCTGCCTGTGACAACGTCCATTAACGTGTTCTCTTCAGACTCGCTCTTGGTTAGAGGGAAATTCTTATTTCATGTGACATCCAGATGCTCTCTCTCAAGCCAAAGAACCAAAACCCAGCTTAAACTGGAGAGCATCATCTGGTCATTTCTGCTGTTCACCACACACATGGTAGGAACAAAGACTATTCCTGCCAGATGGAAGTCATTAGGACAATCACAACAAGTTGCATAATTCTTGGTCAAATTACCCTAAAATCAATAACAGCTCTTTGTTTTGGCATAAAAAAAAACAAGTCTCAATTGTTCATAGGGAAAAAAATCCAGGGCTGCTATTCGAAGATACCGACAATGCTAAGGAGATCAGGTGTGCTGGGAGCACTGTGTGTGGATTCATTATTCTTATTTTTGCCACAGCACCGTGGACACTCCGTTATAAAGTCTGCAAGCACCTGAAGCGTGCAAGCTGCATTTGCGAGCACGTGAAGCGAAATTAGCACTGCCATTTCTAAATGAAGTGCTGGAAATTTTTTGTAGAATTAATAAACAGAAGTAAAAGTTGTTATCGTGAACCTCATGAAATGTCACACCTTGTACGTTGCAAGACCGTGAATGCACTGCGGTGTGGGACTATAAACACGCTGTGCTTAGTTTTCTTACCGGAGCACCATGAGGTTCTGCACCATCTCCTTGCCCAGATAGTGATCTATACGGTAGATCTGTTCCTCGGTGAAGAGAGAGGAGAGGTGGGCAGACAGCTCCTCTGAGCTCTGCAGGTCGCGTCCAAACGGCTTCTCCACGATCACCCTGTTCCAGCCTCTACACACAGACAGAGACAGACACACACAAACATATTAAGTTGTGTTCCACGTGCCTGACATCGCGCTCATCCCTCCTCATTGGTCAATACAACAGCACATTATTGGAACACAGCTGGTTGAATATGAGCAGCTCAGTTCCTGCAGAGAATAAAGCTGGATTTGGTCACAGGCTTATTTGATTACATTGAGGCAAAGTGGGGAAAGCCCACAGACAGGAACAAGGGCTCGGAGAACAGGAAGTAAACAGTGTGAAACATGGGCGGAGCTAGTGACAGAGAGGTGTGTGTGCACTGACCTGTCACTCATACTGTGGTGCCTGATGTTCTTGTGACAGAGAGGTGTGTGTGTGCACTGACTTGTCGCTCATACTGTGGTGCCTGATGTTCTTGTGTGTGCACTGACTTGTCACTCATACAGTGGTGCCTGATGTTCTTGTGTGTGCACTGACTTGTCACTCATACAGTGGTGCCTGATGTTCTTGTGTGTGCACCGACTTGTCACTCATACAGTGGTGCCTGATGTTCTTGTGTGTGCACTGACTTGTCACTCATACAGTGGTGCCTGATGTTCTTGTGTGTGCACCGACTTGTCACTCATACAGTGGTGCCTGATGTTCTTGTGTGTGCACCGACTTGTCACTCATACAGTGGTGCCTGATGTTCTTGTGTGTGCACCGACTTGTCACTCATACAGTGGTGCCTGATGTTCTTGTGTGTGCACTGACTTGTCACTCATACTGTGGTGCCTGATGTTCTTGTGTGTGCACTGACTTGTCGCTCATACTGTGGTGCCTGATGTTCTTGTGTGTGCACTGACTTGTCACTCATACTGTGGTGCCTGATGTTCTTGTGTGTGCACTGACTTGTCACTCATACTGTGGTGCCTGATGTTCTTGTGTGTGCACCGACTTGTCACTCATACAGTGGTGCCTGATGTTCTTGTGTGTGCACCGACTTGTCACTCATAGTGGTGCCTGATGTTCTTGTGGGTGCACTGACTTGTCACTCATACTGTGGTGCCTGATGTTCTTGTGTGTGCACTGACTTGTCGCTCATACTGTGGTGCCTGATGTTCTTGTGTGTGCACTGACTTGTCACTCATACTGTGGTGCCTGATGTTCTTGTGTGTGCACCGACTTGTCGCTCATACTGTGGTGCCCGATGTTCTTGTGTGTGTACTGACTTGTCGCTCATACTGTGGTGCCTGATGTTCTTGTGTGTGCACTGACTTGTCGCTCATACTGTGGTGCCTGATGTTCTTGTGTGTGTACTGACTTGTCGCTCATACTGTGGTGCCTGATGTTCTTGTGTGTGTACTGACTTGTCGCTCATACTGTGGTGCCTGATGTTCTTGTGTGTGTACTGACTTGTCGCTCATACTGTGGTGCCTGATGTTCTTGTGTGTGCACTGACTTGTCACTCATACAGTGGTGCCTGATGTTCTTGTGTGTGTACTGACTTGTCACTCATACTGTGGTGCCTGATGTTCTTGTGTGTGTACTGACTTGTCGCTCATACTGTGGTGCCTGATGTTCTTGTGTGTGTACTGACTTGTCACTCATACTGTGGTGCCTGATGTTCTTGTGTGTGTACTGACTTGTCGCTCATACTGTGGTGCCTGATGTTCTTGTGTGTGCACCGACTTGTCGCTCATACTGTGGTGCCTGATGTTCTTGTGTGTGCACTGACTTGTCGCTCATACTGTGGTGCCTGATGTTCTTGTGTGTGCACTGACTTGTCACTCATACTGTGGTGCCTGATGTTCTTGTGTGTGTACTGACTTGTCGCTCATACTGTGGTGCCTGATGTTCTTGTGTGTGTACTGACTTGTCGCTCATACTGTGGTGCCTGATGTTCTTGTGTGTGCACTGACTTGTCGCTCATACTGTGGTGCCTGATGTTCTTGTGTGTGTACTGACTTGTCACTCATACTGTGGTGCCTGATGTTCTTGTGTGTGCACTGACTTGTCGCTCATACTGTGGTGCCTGATGTTCTTGTGTGTGTACTGACTTGTCACTCATACTGTGGTGCCTGATGTTCTTGTGTGTGCACTGACTTGTCGCTCATACTGTGGTGCCTGATGTTCTTGTGTGTGTACTGACTTGTCACTCATACTGTGGTGCCTGATGTTCTTGTGTGTGCACTGACTTGTCGCTCATACTGTGGTGCCTGATGTTCTTGGTAACATCGTGGTAGACGCTGGGCGGCAGGGCCAGGTAGAAGAGGCGGTTGGCCTCGGCTCCCCCGGGCAGAGACAGGAGATGAGAGTGGAGGTTGGAGAAGGAACTCTCATCTGTGTATGTCCCACTGACGTACGTGTTCCTGCTGAAGAAAACATTCAACCGGTCTGCCTCCGACTCTGCCACCTGGGACAAGAAGGGGAGAGCATTAAAAACTTTTTTTTTTTTGCACAAACATGAGTTAAATGACCAAGAATCCTGAAGTTAAAGTCAATACATTTTAAGACCTCAATGCCACTTGGAGCTGTAACCCGTTACATCAGCGACACACCTTTAACTTACATTTACTATACATTTGAGATTGCAAAACTAAACAAACAGTCTCAGTTCTCACTTCTATGGAGCACTGTATCAATACAGAATACAGAATTCACATTCAGTCGGGAGGGAACAAATCTCGAAGACAGAGAATAAATTGTGTTTCTCGCAATAACAGAATGCTAACAGGTACGGAGAGGTAGAGCGAGGGAAGATTGTCCACTAGTGAATCGATTGCGGAAGGTGTCGTTCTCAGACGGATTAAAAAAAACGCTAAAAATGGGCTGTTAATATACCTGGCTGACCCGCCCAAGTAAAGTGTATCTGTGGGAAACACTGGAGTGACTAACCCAAAGGCAAACGTAATAGCACTAACACACTTTTGAATACTTTAATATACTTAACTTTTACTACATTTGTATTACAGTGTAATACTTTGTAAGACCCCGGCACGGACACACCTGATTACACGTGCTCCCAGATAAAACCTCTTTGTTAGCAACAAGTGAACAGTTTTTTTTATCTCAAAGCTGTGGTTTTACCTTCAGGTAGGGAAGACAAGAAGTCCGGATGGCGTCCACGGTCAAGTCAGAGCGAGCAAAGCCCACAAAGTGCGTCTGCTCGGGGAGGAGGCCGTCTCTGTACAGCCACCTGGTAGAGAGGAGAACAGAAGAGCAGGGGAGAGAGCAGAGAAACACATGGCTGATTATACACAACATCACAAGCAGCAGTCCAGTTTAGGAGCTCTCATCAGTCGGTGGCTATGCTATGCTATTGCTAATGATGGAAAAGCCTTTCAGTGGGGCTGGAGGTTCACTCACCACAGAGTTGGGTAGATTTTCTTCTTAGCCAGATCCCCCTACAGGTGTAAACAGAGATACAGGATTCAGATTTAGCCCATAAAAATATAGACTAGCCGGTACACACAATCATTACACAATTGTCGATGCCATGTTGTGGAGTTACTGCAATCTGCCAGGGTGGTCATTATTATTCCAGCACACAGGGGTCAGTAAAGAGTCTCAAGATGCTACAGCGCTGTGACAACAGGTACAGGTAAGTAGGCTGCTTTGGCTTATTTAAGAATTGCACAACGCCAGTAATCCCACTGGGAGGAAGTGGCAACCACAAAAGAGACAGTCTGGAGAGACAGGACGTTATATCATAGCGCGCGCTACAATACTCCTGAAAAACCTGTTGCTTACTAGTACGTATGACTGAAGAAGAACAAATGTAACTGAATCGCCCTCGTCATGGTCTAGTTAGTAGACAACAGGCCTGTACTGTATACATACGCTTTTTACTCAATTGTCAGTCCTGTCAGTCGTGTGACTGTCCCATTGTTTTAGCAAACACTGCAACAGGAAGTGAGCGGAGTGGGGTTCAATTTCGAACGTTTATGTTGTTGAATTGAAACAGTCTATACTAGATAAATACAATCGCCAATACTTGCTAATGGCCTGATACGCCACGGTCTGCTACAGTAAAGCAGCGTCATGAGTCATAACATGGTAGGAAAGGAGATCAGGGATGGCCGATGGCAAACAACAATACAAGGATGAACTGTGAACTTGACAAGGACAAAAGCTAATGAATACAAAGAGACTGCCAAATCAAAAGGATTCCCATAATACAGTTCAAAAACCACTTCCTGTTTGCCTAGATCCCTCCTAATGCATTTCTCATGTGTATCCTAATGTAACTATATTCTCTTAACAAAGCTATAAAAAAATACTACAAGTTGGGAATTGCTCAACTCTTAGAACAAGAAATTGACCCGAATTGAGAAGAAATCGATCTCTTTGTCCAACATAATGCGGTAAAAAAAATAAAGTGTTGATGGATAATCATTGCATTTTGTTGAAGATAATATGATAATAGTCATACTGCTGCTATGCACCCAAATGTGCCAATCAACAAAAGGTATTCATTGGCACATTGGGGCTGGAAGTTGGCCAATCATTCAAAGCGATGTGGTGTAAGATGCTGATTGATTACACACAACCTTAGCTGTCGTTTCCTCATCGCTCCGTGTCTCTCTGCTGGGTCACATGTGTTGCCTTTTAAATCACTGTTCTATTCTTATTATTATAATGTATTTAACGCTTTTGTTTGATTGTCTTTCATCATGCGTTTGTTTAATTGCTCTGTTATTACTCCTTATTTGTCTTGACCCGGTCTCCCTCACAAAAGAGATTCTGAATCTCGAGTGGACGTCCTGGTTAAATAAAAGGTAAAAGAAAAAAGGAACTAACTCAAACACACCCCTCCTGTCATGATGAAAGTGAACTGACATATTGAATAAATTGTCCTACAGTGCCCCGCCTACTTATGACTTTGAGCCGGTGAATGTGGTGTGACTGTGTGTACTCACATGGTAATGAATGCATGATAGTGCTATTTGACAAACTGTTAGCCTACAGTAGCGCCGGTAAAACAACTGCAGCAGCGCGGCGCACACAGTGTTCAGTTTGATAACACAGCTCATATTTGTGCCTTGGACAACTAAATCCATGAAACAAGCCAGAACACAGAGTTAGCCTGTGCATAGCCGCCGGGCCCTTCCCCCCCCAACACCAACCTGCCTCTATAATTGAATAGAAAACGCTGACAGTCAGTGACACAGCGAAATTCAGCGATAGTCCCACTCTCTCTCCACCCAAGAGCAACCAGTGCAAGAGAACTGACGAGGAGATACTAAGCCAATGACTTGGCCTAGCTAGACAGGCAAGCAAACTTTTAAAACAGAGCATGATGTTCCATTACAGTCTTTGAAATTGCTTATAAGAGAAGAGTTCTTTTGCAGAATTATTTAGCAGAAATATTGTTTGATCACATCAGTGAAAGCAAAGCTGTCTAACGGCAACATTTTGAGTATGAGGTGATGATGACGACCCTCCCACTCTCCTGGCTCTGGCTTGCAGGAGCAGGAGCCTGGTACGGTGGTTGGGGGGGTCTTTGGGGTCAGCCTAATGACCTCAACCACCAGGCTCCTGCAAGACAGGGCCAGCAGAGTGGGCGGGTCATCATCACACAGGTGAATTCGACCAAATAAATGCATGCAATTTGGGTATGATCAGTTATTTGTTCTCTGTTGTTGGAGAGAAGTCTTTTCATTTTCAATAATGGACAATGCTTAGAAAGCAAAAAGGTACAGCTGATGTCAAATCCACTAATCTAGACTAATGACTGCATTTCTCCATTGAACAAGGGTCATTTAGGAAAGGTCTAACTAAGCCTTGCTAGCTGGTAGCAAAGCAGAAGGCAGAGAAGGAAATGCGAAAGAATGAAGAAGGAAATAATCGACCTAAAATGTTTCACAATGGCAGGACTGAGGTGAGTTCCTGGTCCAGATGCCAACACTGTATGAGGACATTCTATGCTGTGCAAGAGTGACATCACTCACAGCATTCTTGTCAGTTTGAGATGGTGCCACTCAAAGAAATGAACCCAATACAGAACGATCAGTCAACACAGGTCAACAAGCCCTGTATGCAACACAGCTGGGTAAGCAAAGAGGAACCTTGACATGTTCTGTCTCAACGCCAGCGGGCTTTAGAAAGCTGCTTATTTGCAGAAGCTCCGTGAAATCAGTTTCCACATCAGATTATGGCAATTTGGCAATTATGGCACCGTTTCTGGAGATTTCATCACAGCAACCATGTCCCCACAAATCCTTCCCTAAGTTGACTACACTGCCAATAAATTAATGAGAATAGGATAAAGTCTAAGTTTATGTACAGTACACTTGACAGTTGTATTATTTTGTATTATTTTGTACATCAAGTTTGCTCTCGATCCCCCCCCGGCTCTCACCGATGCTCCCATGATGATGAAGATGTGAGCGTCGGACTGGTGGAACTCATCATCCTCCTCCAGCTCCTTCCTCAGCTCCCCGAACACCTCGGAGCGAGAGAGGGGGATGGGGGTTTTCTTGCTCATTTTCTCTGGAGGAGAGCAGAGAGTAGAAAATCAAGTCAAAACAAATTCAATGCAATGTTCTTTTGTGTTAAGCCATCCATCAATATAGTCCATGGTGACATTACGCACAATACACAGAGACTGTAGCCTAGCCTACCTTACAAAAACTTTGGCTGTCCACTGAAGCTGGACCTGTCTAACAGGGTAATTTTGCATAGCAGAAATATGAAACATGCTACACTGGTAAGCAAACTGGCCAACATTCGCTGGTAGAGGTAATGTCTTCAACCCGATCTCATGGGAGAGCGTATGTAATGACACGCGGGTGTTTTCTCGTGGAATAGATGCCGTTTCCGCGTGCAGTTCAGCATCAAACATCAGGCAGTCTGTTTTGGGAGAAACCTATATTGCAACAATTGTAAGGCCTACTTCCCTGTGAGTTCAGCTGGAGGAACCAACAAGCAGCAAGCCAAATCAGTTAGTAATGATCATAATTGTGTTTTCAGGGAAATAACATCAATTTTACAATTTGCATTCCTCATTTTCGCCATTAAATGAGCCTGTGCAGTTATGTTTGTGGCACCAGGCTTTCTGGAGCACTAACAGGCTCGCATGCAATCCTCTGATGAGGTATATTTACAATATAAACAAACATCAGTAACCTATATGCAAAAGGAAAACTCATCTCTCACATTCACAAGTTGTTTGTAAAAGATTAACGCTCTGTCTCTCTCTCTGGGTCAGATGTGCAGACAGCTCCAACAAGGGGGAAAGCAACAATCCAAACATGTCTCACTCTACACGTGTATTTCTGTCAGCTGGCCCTCATACACACACACTCACTCACTCACTCTCTCACTACGCTTCCAGTCCCAGAAATAGCCTGGCACACACACTGCACAACAACTATAATGATATTAGTCAAAGCCTCGCCTCAATCCCGTATTTAGACGGCTAAACCTGACTGCGCCCAGGGTGATAAAGCTGGGTACATTTTCTTGCCAACACATCAAAATAATGCGGGCTGACATTTTGTTTCTCATGAATTATTGTTGTTTTTGTTTTTTAGCTAGTTAGGTTAGCTAGTTTTCCGGGATGAAAAGCTCAGATTATGCTGGTAAACTCAGTAATTTGCACTCTGTAGGGGAATTTGGTCACTGGCTATAATACTAAAAGCGCCCTGTCATCAAGGGCTCAGCTCCCCATGCTGCTGTTATGATGACAACATGACTTGCGCTTGACAAGCGGTGAAGCAGCACATCCATATTATCCCTGCTAGCCAGCTAGCGTACAACAACTTACAACTTAGCTAGGACAACAGTCAGCATGCACGAAACGGCGAAATAGCCACAGCAAATACACAGAGCTACTTACAAGTCCGTTTACGAGGCGATAGTACTGTAGTGGAATCTGGCGACTAACCTGACCAAAACCGACGGGCTAAAAACTCTGAAATAGCCACTGCCTGCAGCTCGGGCAGAGCCAGTGCCGCGCCTACTTCCCTGTTCAAATGACAAAGCAGAACAGAGTGATTTTATTGGTTTAGAAACTCACCAGCGCTCGCTCGAGTGCCCATCATCACTCTCGCCCCCAACGACGTCATGCCATGGGAGAGGCCATGGGAGAGGCTGCAAAGGCAAGGGAGCGCGTGCGTGGGCGTGGCCCCACCCATTCACACAAACACACACATCATTGGCACATTCCACCCCTCATAATACACGCACACACACACGCACGCACGCACGCAGGCACACAAACACACGCACACACGCACGCACGCACGCACACACACACACACACACACACACACACACACACACACACACACACACACACACACACACACACACACACACACACACACACACACACACACACACACACACACACACACACACACACACACACACGCCCCTATTTCTAAAGAGACTGCACAGGTGAGTACAGTGAAGTGCATCAAAATTGCGAGTATGCGGAAACCAGTTGCCTGCGTAGGAAACCAGCCATTTTTTTCTTGTTCTTTTTACATTTAAATTCCAGCATTGTTCTTGAAATATTGCCAGTCTTCAGAGTCTTTCAGTTTTTGTAGCATTTTTAATATCAAGGATCCAAAACATTAGTGCAAATGTGCAAATATGTCAACAAACACTTATTCATAAACATGAGGACAGCTCTGTGTGTGTGTGTGTGTGTGTGTGTGTGTGTGTGTGTGTGTGTGTGTGTGTGTGTGTGTGTGTGTGTGTGTGTGTGTGTGTGTGTGTGTGTGTGTGTGCAGTCGTGCCTCAGACGAACACCCAGTGCTGCCTGTGATTGCTGGAGTCACAGGGACTCATCATCACTATATCGCCCAGTACTGCCAAACACTGGCCTGACGACGGGTTCTTCACACGGGAGCCCTGTGAACAACACAAAACAAGCCAATGAAATCTATATAGTGTGCTTTAGAGCAGTGGTTCTCAACGTGGCGTCCGGGGACCACCAGGGGTCCTTAAAGGGGGTTCCAGGGGTCCCCAGCAAGGATTATTTAATAGAGAGGCAAAGTGACCGCCTACTTCCTGCTTCAGCACTGTACCAGAGATTTTTATCCGCCATTTATTTTCTCATGGACATTTTGTTAAAATGCTTATAAAAATAGTTTTACTTCGTCAAACACCAAACAGTTCAGCTATATTTAGAATCGGGAGAGACCATATAACATTTCACTCGGACCAAAACTTAAAAAACTACATCAAAAAAATATTTTCTTTAAATCCGCGATTTCTTTACATTTTGGTCCGAGTGAAATGTTATGTGGTCTCTCCTGTTCCTAAATACATCTGAACCGTTTGATTTGAACAAGTAAAACTAGTTTTATAAGCATTTTACGAAATGTCTATGGGAAGATAAATGGCGGATGAAAATCTCTGGTACAGTGCTGAAGCAGGAAGTAGGCGTTCACTTTGCCTCTCTATTGACAAGAAGCACAACTAGTAGAGAATGTAGAATTACTATAGCATCACTGTTTCTAGCTAAAATATCAGTGACAGAGAGACAGCATCTGATCAAATGGGGGTCTAAACAGTCTAAATGTGGACTAAATTAGATGTCCCGATATAGAAACATGTCGAGTCAGAGCGTTCAAACTTGTGCAACACGTGGGAAACTGGAACAAACAATAGGGAAGTAGAACAAGAATGAGGAACAGCACATCTTTGAATGGCTTTTGTTGTTGTTGTTGACCTGTTTAATTAACGAACTGGTAAGAGACCAATGTGGTCATACCAGTTGCCCAACTTACAGTTTAGGAAATACTCACCGGCATGAGGTGCCACACTTGCTGAGGAGGCGCCGCTGCAGTGTGTTTCCCTTTAGAGCGACACAGTTCAACAGACGCCAGAATAGCGTTTGCATGCAAACACAACTGTGCGTGGACGTTGTGCCGCAGCTCTTTCTGGGACGTGTACTCGAAATACTACAAGTCACAAAAAGACAAAATATGTTTAGATTCAATGAAAAATAATCCACAATCTCATTGCTATCACACAATGAATGTTGAAACTGCTTCCTCTGTTGGTCTAAGCTACAACGTGGTTTTATTAGACTTAATAGAGGTTAGTACCTGTGCTCCACCCATGTAGTGACAAGTGTGCATTTTCACTGGCTCCCCTCCCTTTTTACCCTTCTCCACATCCAGGCACTTTTTTGAACCCGGGTTCATCAACTGAAAAAAAGAAAAAGAAAAAAATAATTTCTTAAGTATGATGTATTATCCTATGAAAGATGCCTGAATGTGAATCAAATTAAAAGCAAGATTACCGCTCCAAACATGGCGGGTCTGGGCTCAGGCACATAGGCCTCTGGGTAAACGTTGTCCAGGTACCAACTGAAGTTTTTACAATGTAGCCTCTCCTTGAGTTGAAGACGTTCAGAAATATCCCCAAATGTATTCTGAGAAGGAAACGACAAAAGAAAGGGGCATATGTGGGAGTGGCTCACACATCAACTGCTGCGAGATGACTATGCTTATCCCCGCTTGTACAAAATACCTCCTTGGCAATGGTAGCAGCCCTTTGGTTCATACGATAGTAGATCCCTTTGTACTGGTCCATCCAGACCTCGGCCAGGCGCACCAGGTTGCGGGTGATCACGTTTTTGCCCTTCGGGTAGGTGTGCGGGCTCTGCGAGCGGAAAACGTGTCCCACGACAGAACAAGGGATAATCTCCAGCTGACCCCCGCATTGCCAAACCTGCAGAGCACACACAACAGAACGAGTCAGTGCTCGTTCATTTCTCAAGACTAATTTCTCTTGCGATCCAAGCTTTGGAATATAGAGCCTAGTCCAGCAGAAAATAAAACCAAGCGAAGCAGCAGGTTAAGAATGAACCAAGGAATGCTGTTTGTCTGCAACCAACAAAAAGGAAATGTTACTTATTTCCTTATAGACTGCACTCACCCTGAGGGACATTTCCACATTTTCACCTCCCCAGAACTCCATCTGGTCGTCATAAGTCCCAATGTGCTCAAAGTAAGATTTGGATATGGAGAAGAGGCCACCAGCAAAGGCAGGAGTTCTACAGAAGCAAATCAGTGAATAATCAGTGAATAACTGCTCTAGTGTGTGTGTGTGCGTGTGTGTGTGTGTGTGTGTGTGTGTGTGTGTGTGTGTGTGTGTGTGCGTGTGTACCTGACTGTGGTACCTGATAGGATATGTCTCGTTCCTCCTTCGCTTCTTCTCCTTTTCTGGGATGGCCTCCCATCCAAAAGTGAGGGTCCAGTCAAACTTTCCACGGCTACGAGGGGGTTTAGCAGTGGGCTTAGTGAACTTGAAGTTGTTGTGGTCAATCGTGGCGATTTTCGGGCTCACCACAGCGGTAGGCTGCTCCGCTATCCGAGCCAGAAGAGGCTCCAGCCATCCATGGAAGCACTCACCTAACCAGGGATGCAGAGAGTCGATGAATTTTGATTTTGCATTTGATCCGAGCTGATATACCGTATATGTGTATAACTAGAAATCCGCGTGCGCAAATTCCTATGGCAGAGACTCTGGAGAGGATGTGCCATGGGTGCACTTGTGCACCGCGGAGCGGAACCCGCGGAACCGGGACACCTTAGAACATTAATAATACTAATAATATACTACTACTACTACTAGTCATAATAATCATCATCATCATCATCATCATCCAGCATGAAGATGATGGAAAGCATTGCATACAGTGGGAGTCCAGGAAGGTGAGGGTCTCTCCTCGTGCAGCCTGGGCCCCCAGCAGTCTGGCTGTGATCAAGCCCTTCCTCTCCCTCTGGCGTAACACGCGCACTATCTTCAGCTGCTGCACATACTCATCCAGACCGCTCTTCAGGTGATCTAGGAAGAGAAGTCAACAAGAACATAAATAGCAAATAAGAGAAAAGCGTAGAGAAAAGCGACAAAAATTGTGAAATCTGTCAAGTTATGAAAGTAATTATTGAAGTTATGTCGCTGTGCCACTGTGGAAGTGGATGACAATAGCTTTAAAGTAACAACTGTGCTCCATTGTGCAAATATGCATATCAGACATCCATGCAAATACAGACCAAGTCCAAACTTGAAGGCTATAAGTGCTTTGCATTATTGTGGAAGAAAATTCACCATAGTGTTAACAGCTGAACTGGGGTCACCTCGGGTTATGTAAGGTTGCATGGCCACCTCACTGTATCCCCTGTGCTATAACCTACTCTGCCAGAGGTCTGGTTGTTGTCAGAGTGGCTCCTGGATGTCTCCCAGATGCCTACGGAAGCTCTAACTTCAGAGATAACGTGTGTTGCTTTAACTCTATTTTGGCGACCTGTTCTAAATGTCAGCACATTCTGCGACGTCCTTGGGAGATATAAAAAGGACTAGTTCTTCTCTCTTTCAAGAACAACACCTGCAGCAACACTGTGGAGAAGAAGGGCTGTATAGAACAACACCTGCAGCAACACTGTGGAGAAGAAGGGCTGTATAGAACAACACCTGCAGCAACACTGTGGAGAAGAAGGGCTGTATGCGCACCGTCTGTGCTGGCATCGTCCACCAGGAGGATCTCGATGAGCAGGGCCGCAGGAGCCGTGTGCAAGACGCTGTAGACCGTCCTCAGCAGAGCGGACCAGGCTTCGTTATGGAACACGATGATCACGCTGGTGGTGGGGAGACCCGGGCAGCGCCGAAACCTCTGCTCCACGCAACTGCCAGAGCCAAAAACCAGGAGATGGGTATCAGATGTTAGAACAAATACAGAGTTCTCTTCCTCACAATCACACTTTTTTTCCACGAGGTAAACTGAGCTTATACTCACTCTGGGTGCCGTGTGTCATTACCCAGGCTACGGTGCAGGGAGATGCGGTCGCTGGCAAACTGGTTGAATTGGTTCTTCATCACCCCGTCTCGTTTCTCGTGGAGTTCTGCAGATGTCATGGTGCCACGCGAGCGAAAGGGTTCACCGTTTGCGCCCGGAGCCCGGGGGTTTTGGGGAGACCTCTCCAGACGGGGCGCGAGCTCCTCTTTGCTGTAGAAGCCTGCAGGCGGACAGCGGGCATCTGTGGAGACGGTCCGAGAGGGTGAGGGACCGGTCGGGAGGGCACCGAGCCGGACACCCGTCACAGGATGCTGTTGTTGGTCCGCCAAATCCCTGATCTGCGGGAATGTCGTGCTCTCCATGTTGTATTGCATCACGAGCCATAGAACCACAACGCTCGCTAGAAGGGCCAGCTTGACATGAAGTCGGCATGGGGAAAAGCGCATGGCTCCAGAGTGCAGGAAGCCCTAAAATGAAGAGAACATGGCTGATTTATATAGGTAATATAAAATAGAACACTGCCCTTTGCCCTGAATATCATAGTGGAGTATTCAGTAAAGGATCTTCATATGAGTCATAGGTCATATGGCTGTGAGTTCAGTTATGACTTTAGCCCAATGACTATAGTGTTCCTATAGAGACAGTCATGTGTTTATGTTTATGTTTAGACTTTATGTTTGTGCGTATTGTAGAACTGGTTTTGACTAGTTTGAAGCATGCATACATTATGCTATATTATTAATTTCTTAGAAAAGGATGAACAAAGCAACTATACAGTACATAGCCTACTGAAGTGTATAAAGAAACTGACATGTCTACCCTTTGGCAGAGGATATCCTGTAGCCCACACACTGTGTGTGTGTGTGTGTGTGTGTGTGTGTGTGTGTGTGTGTGTGTGTGTGTGTGTGTGTGTGTGTGTGTGTGGTGTGCGTGTGTGCGTGTGTGTGTGTGTGTTGTGTGTGTGTGTGTGTGTGTGTGTGTGTGTGTGTGTCTGCTTAAGGTTTTCTCTCCAGACATGTCTGACTAAAGAATGGAGAGATTCATTTCCCCCTTCATTGCTCCAAGTCCAGCTGTAGCCTACTGAATAGAAAAGATACCAACACCTCACAACACAAAGATCGGGGCTACAATTCTATTCACTTATTGGACACCGTTAATCAGCCAAAAACAAATAATCCATATAGCTATATACATTTTTACACCATTCCACAGTTGCCGCCCATCAGTGATCCACTCATCATGAAACAGGTCTATTTGAGACCACATTAAAGTTTGACTGTTAGGCTATGTAAATATGTCCAGATATATGACACCTGGACAAGCTCTCTCACAGAGGCTACTGGTTGAAAGTATCAAATGTGCCAGCAAAGTTAAGTTTAACAGTAGAAAATGAAACGGCTTTGTACAAAATAAACAGTTTATGACTATGATGGTTGTTGTGGAATGGAATTTCACCACTCCTCATCCGCTATATAATAATTATAACAATGTATATTGAGATGTTTGCAGTCCGTCTCTAATGATGATTAGAGGAGATTAAGAATATGGCTGCTTTATTAAATACACTTTTAGAAGACACTTCCTGGACTTGGTTTTCATTCAATTGGGTTTATATAAGCTGTTACAATTATTACATATCGGATGAGGAGTGGTGAAATTCCATTCCATAACAATGACATTACACTATCAATGGCCTACTGTATAAATTAGATACAGGACACTTTGTCGATCTGGTTTATTAATAGGCTATATATAGGCTACCTATTTAAAAGTATCTTGCCTAGTTTTTGAAAGAAAAAACAACAAGAAAATAAAAACATGAAAATGAAATCTCGTTTGAAATGAAACTCACAGTTGATGTGACACGCGCTCATCCGTCTTCCAGTTTGGATGGTGTGTGAGGGATCTTGTTTCGTGCTGCCTGCTTTACTTGACAGGTAGGCGTGCTGCAAGAAGCACAGGATTGGAAGCGCAAGGAAACGGTGAACCGCACTGAAGTCAAAGTCAGCCTCATGCGTAAAGACGAAGATGCGTTTCTCTCTCAGGCGAAAATATTGATTATTAATTGTTTAATTAATCTCAGTGTTTGTTTACTGTCTGATCTGATGTGCGCGTCTCACTCTCCACTTTAATATATAACTGACCCCGGATCAGGTCCCTGGCTGCGGTCTGGAACGTCTGGAACCCGCAACTCCTCTTGTGGGCGGAGCTTGTTGCCATGGTTGCGTCTAAACCAAAAGTTGTGATTTGCAGGCTTGTTGTCCACTTGTTTGCGTCTTTCTTGCGCAGCGTCACAGTGGCGAGGCGGACTGTGCCAAATGGCCTTCTTCGGGATAACACATTTAGGCTATCAAAACCCCATTGGGGATACAATGATAGTGAAGCCAAGGGGATTGCCTCACTCCCAGGGTAAGAGGAGATGGGTTTTGTGTTTGGGTCAGTTATGCTTGCCTTAATTTGCTTCTAACGTTTACCAGAGACCTAGCTTTTAAACCACTACTTTTAACCTGTGTAGTCTAACAGTTTATTATCATTCTACTCATTTACAAGTCGGAAATGGCAACTCGCGGAGTGAAGCATCTGCCCACAGACGAGAAAAAAAACAGATAGGCTATAAAAGATGCAAATACAAACTAAGTAGGCCTAGTGCAAAAAGTGTATTAACGCAGATACTCGCGGAGTGAGCAAACTGCGCATCTGTCCACAGATGAGGAAAAACCTTGGGAGGCGTCTTGCTGAATGGCAGAGCTGTGCTGCTGTGTTTTGTCTCCATAAACAGGTGGTCCCGTTTTAAAAATGTGTTGAGTTCTTCAAGCAGGGTGTCATGCTTCTCTCGAACAGTCGCGCGGTCCAGACATTTTAAACCCACCTTTTTCCTCCGGCGATATTCACGTGTTGAGGCGAATTAGCGTCTTCATGTGTGGGTCAACAACAGAAACAGTCCTGCTTTGAGGCCTACTACAGCAGGTATGCCCCGCAGCCTCAGCAGAGTTCATAACTCGGGTCTGAGACAGGGAGCTGTCTTCAACTTGAACGACCACCTCGTCGTCAGGTGTCTCTGGGCATACTGAAAGATGGTGCTGCTCCTTGGCTGGGCTCGGGCCCGGCGCCACGAGGGCCCCCTCAGTTCAATTTTCTGCCCCCTCACTTTTTTTTTTTTTTTTAAAGAATAGAAAAGAATAGAAGAATAGAAAAGAACATCTATAAAGGCCAGTTAGGCAATGTTTGTACCTGACATGTTTCGGCTGCTGTTTCTGCAGTCTTCATCAAATTTGATCAGTTTAAGTTGATGTAGGCTACTAGCCTAGGTAAACCCAGCCACCACGTGACCTGCTCTCTCAGTTCCCAGTCACTATCACATAGTGACTGAGAACAGGTCTGAGAGCAGGTCACGTGGGGGATGGGTTTACCCAGGCTAGTAGGCTACCCCCTGTAAACATAGCTCTGTTGTTTCAGAATTGGCAGGGAAGCACTATTTGCTGTGCTTTGGTTGTCACAAGGTGTCAGAGATGTAGCTATTTATTAAATTTGAACCTCACTGCATGCTGTAGTGATCATGACCTGATTAAAACAGACACACACACACACACACGCACGCACACGCACACACACACACACACACACACACACACACACACACACACACACGCACACACACACACACACACACACACACACACACACACACACACATCAAACAGATAGCTACATATTCCTTCCCTCTCCTTGCCCTGCAAGGTAGCGATCGAGTAGCACCTCTACCGTGAATAGCCGGTTTTATTGTAACGATATAATATGAATAATGACCAGCATGCAGTAACATGTTTCCTCACAGATGGTGGGAGTAATTCCGGATCAGGGTTGCCCTCGCCTCTTCAAGTGCCACCGCAGGGTCCCCTCAGACGCACAGACGTGTGCCATGTTTACAGCAGCCAGCCTCCTCCCCCGGCACCTCCTCACAGCAGTGACCTCCACCATGGGAGCCAGCAGCGATACAGAGAGATGGTCAAACGGGTTCAGACACCCAGATGTGAGTATAGTAGACTAGACGTAATGGTAAAGGGGTCTGGTGTAAGAGACAACAACTGCGTGTCCAGTAATTATAGTGAAAGTCTTGATCTCCTCTCTTCTCCAGCGCCTAACCAGCTGTATTTAATGCCTGTGACGGACAGCCAGCGATATGGATGGCTGTTATCCAAGGAAAAGAGTTCAGAATCATGGGCCAAAATTGAACGGTTTCCCCGGAAGAACAGTGAGATGACTAAGTGAGTAAATCTAGATCCAAATCTGATTTGTCAACCTTTTCATAATTATGAATTAGATCTTTGTAATTAGTCGTCTACTTGTTACTTTCACAGGTTTGTAAAAGAAATGGCAATGAAGGACCGGGAGTTCAGCCTGTTCTAATCACCCACTCCACTCGTGCATAAACCAATGCGGCCTGTTTGGATACCAGCTTTAGAGGTCATATTTATAATAAAACAACTTATTGAGCTATGACTAACTTCATTTTCCAGAACAGTGCTTCTGAACTTCATTGATTATTGGAATAAGAGATGGTTACAAACAATCTTCATTGCACAAAGAAAAAAAAGCATTTATCACAAAGATTTAAAACAAAAATAATACATTTGCTACATTATGCCATAATAATGTCGCAAACTCCCTAGGGGCCCAGGCCCTGTGCTGAGACTGCTTTAGAGTACTGTAGTAGACACATGCGATTTTACTGTCCCCTAGAGGTATGCAATATTAATGCCTACTTCTGAATTTTGGAGGAGGCCTTGGTCTTCTAGCTGGGTAAAAACCATCCTGTTTCGCTCGACGTAGAACAAACTGAATGTGAGTTCATATGTTCAGGATGATTTTACCAGGCTATTTATTGGTCTTCATCTGTCATTTCATTATACAATGTAATGTATCGTTAAAAACAATTTCAACCAAATTTAGTGTATTTCTCAGCTCAGAATTGTAATGTTTTTTGTTTGTTTGTTGTTGTTGTTAGGTATAATAATCTCACTTCTGATGTGGTTATAGCCACACTTATTAAAAAGACAACATTGGAAATTATTATTTTTGAAAAGTATTTCTATGAAATAGTATAGTAGCCTATACATCCTTTGTTAGTATACTAGGCTATGTGCAAAAAGAGGGAAAATAGAAAAGGGAAGACTAAATGTAGCACATACAGTATTCTTTTTAAATTCACAACAATAAAGTATAATTCCAATTGTGAATATGAATGACCCTTTTAGCCTGAATCCTGCATGGGTATGCAGTCAATTGCAAAAATCCAATTAAGTATTCGCTACTTTTATTAATTACACATTTTAGCCTGAATCCATATATGCAGGAGAGTTGTCCAGGAGGTTAATGAAGCTGCCAGAGTGAGCTCAGCCCCTGGGCCATGATGAGGACTGTCCTATGGACAACAGGGGCCTCAAACTTCTCTATGAGTTGTGGAGCAGCAAAGGAGACCTGGCTGTTCTGTGGCTGGACCTCACCTACAGTATGCCTCATTCTGGACTGTTACAAAAGAACCACCTCAGTGATATCTGTATCAGGAGACCATCAGCTTAAAAAAAATAGATCATTATTGGATGCCATGCATGGTCAAGTCTGAAGTGGAGTGTCCCTCTCTCGCCTTCATGGATGACCACGAACGTTATATCTGTCCAAGCTCCACCACCACCAGCCTGCACGAGAAGTTCATGGTCACCTGGACAAGAGAATCACTGCAGTATGGAACTGAGGGAACCTGACGTCTCCCTGGGTGAAATAGAATTGAAGGGAAGAGGAGGGCAAAGGATGCAGTCCCGGCTATGTAGTGGGGCCAGTGGCATCTGGACTGGCAGGGCTCGGTACCGGCTGGACTGGCAGGGCTCGGTACTGTCTGGACTGGCAGGGCTCGGTACTGTCTGGACTGGCAGGGCTCGGTACCGTCTGGACTGGCAGGGCTCGGTACCTACCGTCTGTTGTGGTGGATATCTGTGACGTTCCCCCCCTGCTGGCTGTGTCTGGGGCCTGCAGCTATGGCAGCCATATGCAGCTCAAACATGAGCCAATGCACACCTGGAGCTAGTTGAGCTTATTTAACGGAGCTCACCAGAGACAAAGAACTTCGTGTCCTAAAACTACTTGTTTTTTTAGGATCAGTAAGTTGGCAGCCAGCCTTTATCTTACCATTTTGTTATTATCACAACAATATCCCCATTGGTCAGTGGGGGGAATCATGTCTTGTTTTTGTTCCTTGTTTGGTTATCGACTAAACTATTCCAATTACAGTATCGCGTTTCAAATGAGCGAAGAGACACTCTACCCACTTCCAAAGCAGGGATGTTGTTTCCAGTTACAAGGTCATTGAGCACGTCAGTCAGCAGCACACACGCGTCTCAATGCTGCAGGGTCTAGCTGTCGCTATAAAACACGTGTACATGATAACACTGAAGTTCTTTGCTAGTACTACTGCAAGGGGATGGAAAATACATGGCATTACTGCAGTGATACTCAACTTGTGGCCCGGGGGCCAGATGCGGCCCGCGATAGGGTGCAGAGTGCCCCCCCCCCCCCCGGCCATTTTCTAATTCACAATGAAAACTAACGTGAAATCAAGTTTGACTGAGCTCCAGCTAAATTGTCAAATATGGCTACCTGCTCGCCGCCCAGGCACTTACAGTATATACTTAACTAACTTAACTTAACTATCTATCCATTGTGCACAAAATTGTGAGACTAAACTCTGGCTGATACCCTAATAACCTACAATCCGCTACAGAAAAATTTATATTTATATTTGTTTATTAACTGGCCCCTGGTCTCCTGTCATTTTGCAAAAGTGGCCCCTGGGCAAAGCAAGTTGAGTATCCCTGCATTACTGTATGTATGAGGTTGTTACATAATTAAACTATACGAGGGGTCACTGGTGCTATCAGCAGCTGGCAGTGCATATTTGAAACACATTCCGAACCATGCGATTTATACAGTGTTTCCCCTACCTTTCTACAGGCCTGGCGGGACCGCCAGGCCAGAAAAGAAATTGCACCCAAATTATTTTATTTTTTTCCCTGCTCTCCGCAAAATCTCAATAAACCTTTATGGCATACTATTACTACTGGTGTTGACAGTAATAGAAGATGCCAAATCATTCAAAACAATAAGCATTTTGCTTTTAGGAGCATTGCGCCAGCGTGCAGCGCTGTTCCAAAATGTGTCAACGTGTGTCGTTGCCTGGGAAACGCACATCCCATAATACAACTGTTGGCATCGCATCCCATAATAGTATGATGATATTTGGGATGCCATTGCGAACAGGTTAGCTAAAAGTTTAGCGTCGCCAGTGACGGCCCCCACCGTTGCGGTCGGGGTACGTTTCGAAATCCCTCCAGGCCTGAAAGATTTTCTAGGGGAAACACTGGATTAGTAATTATATGACCACACACAAAACAGCCATAGATTTTTTTTTATTATTCTTTTTTCTTCAAGGGGAAATGTTATTTTTCTCTTTGTCATAGTCCTCAACTCTTCTTGTCCTTCGCCTCTGCAAAGCAATCCCCTCTCAACTCAGGAGAAAATACAAACAAAACAAAACAAATCTACGGAAGGAAGGCTTCATCAGGCCTGAGCCAAACACTGTTTCAGTAGTATGGGGACGACGTTCCTCCCCTCTCCTCTTCCCCCGAAAACATCCCAAGAGTTAACAATCAACACAAGTCTATGGACAGCCAATAGAAATAGAATACGTACAATAAACTCACGTCCCTTCTATAAATTCCTTCCTTATATATGAATCACTCTCCATTGGTCACAGTTCACTTGATAGTTTGTGATCATCTCCAAACGTCACTGTTCTCTGGTGCTCCTCCCACTATACGCCCAAGGCCCAATAGCATTGCCCAGGAGGAACCAATAGCACGAGGCTGCGTGAGCTGGCTTTGGTACAAACATGATCAACTGTTGGGCGCCATTGTTGAGCGTGGCGGAAGAGCTAAGGCAGGGCTGATTCTTTCATTTAAATTCATTCAATTTTAATTATTAAATTAAATTAGAGTTATGGATAGTGGTGGACGAACTGAGAACACTGTAACGATGTGCACGTTGACTGGATATTATATTTGACAAGCCCTCGTCCCTTTCTCTCCCTCTGTATATCGGTAGTCCAGATAAGGTAAACAGGCACAGTTCCTGTTCAGTGTTCTCCTATGATTTATTTTATATTAACTTAAGGCAATCAAACTCAGTAACAAGTCCTTCCAGTTTCGCTGAAAGAAATGATGGGGTTTGGGGGGCGCGCGCACACACACACACACACACACACACACACACACACGTCTCTCACACACACACAGACACACACACACACACACACACACTCACACACACACACACACACACACACACACACACACACACACACACACACACACACACACAATAAAACAAATATCTGCACTAATTCTGCCTCATTCTTCACAACATAGCTAAATACCAGAGTTGTGATTATGTACTGCCATTGGTTATGAGGTTTAAGGCGTGGGAGGGAGAGGTCACCTTAAAGTCTGACTGAGATGTACAATACTGCAGTATATTTAAAAAAAGAAAAGTATAGTGAATCATCTGTATGAGTGTGTTAACTGCTATGTTTTTGTGAGCATACACCACTTGGGTTCTGCTGCAAAGGCAGCTAAAGGTTATTACTATACTATGATCCCGTCTATTGCCAGTTGAAATACTGTATTGTAGGATTTAACAGCAGAATAGGTCGGCCGCAGTTGATCAGTTGGTACCAGTGAGCTTGATTCTTTACATCTGGCATTTTACAATAAAGCGTGCTGGTCTTTGATCCTTTTCATCGGAATGGAATCATCATAATAAGCATAATAATTAATCAGAATCATCATAATAATAACAACATTAAGAATATACAAATAATGGATACGGAAGTGATACAAAATACCCAACGTTAAAACAAACAAAAATGAAAAACAGGATACCACAATCAGACATGCTTCAGAGCTGTTATGTTTGGCAAGAAAGCAGTTTTTGTTGTATCATAAAAACCTCACAGTGAAAATAGTTATGCCCCTTCAGGATTACAAAGCACAGTATTCAGTCAAAATCGATAGATCGTATATTTCTTTCCTTCATCTATTTCCTCTTCTTCTTCTTCTTCTTCTTCTTCATAGAAGAAGCTGTGTGGTACCGCTGCGTGCAAATCCAAAGGTTTCCCCCTGATGGCTCTGGAACGACTTGTTGATCTAAGTTCCTTCATTTCCATTTCCACCAAAAAACACTTCTTTGAAAGGGAAGGAGCCGTTAATGACAATATACTGTTATGGCTGAAACCAGCTGTCAATAGAGAGCCAAAGTGGAACGTCACTTCCTGCTTCAGCACTGTACCAGAGATTTTCATCCGCCATTTATTTTCCCGTAGACATTTCGTAAAATGCTTATAAAAAATAGTTTTACTTGGTCAAACCAAACCGTACAGATATATTTAGAAACAGGAGAGACCATAGAACATTTCACTCTGACCAAAACGGTCCGAGTGGATTTAAAGAAAATATTTTTTCGATGTCGTTTTTTAAGTTTTGGTCCGAGTGAAATGGTCTATGGTCTCTCCCGATTCTAAATATAGCTGAACCATTTGACCAAGTAAAACAATTTTTATAAGCATTTTACGAAATGTCTATGGGAAAATAAATGGCGGATAAAAATCTCTGGTACAGTGCTGAAGCAGGAAGTAGGCGGTCACTTTGCCTCTCTATTGGCTGCTCAAGCTCTAAGGAACCAATCTGACATGGAATGAGCATGAAAAGGATTGTAATCCACCGGAGCTACTTCTACTCCTCCAAGAGTTGCGATAAAAATACAGATTTCAATACCACTCTTTAGTAATTTCGTCTAGACGTTGAGTGCGTCATCACGTTCTAGAGATAGTTGATGGGATCAGCTCTTTGCTGACTGAATGAAAGACCAAATTAAAGTAATTGTCCATATTATTCTATGAAAACGATGGAGCAGCCTTTGCTGCCAGCAGTGGGGCAAAGAGACTGAGGGTCGGCCTAACTGCCAACAGATCATTGCTGACTTTAGCGAGAACATATCAGACATGTCTTGCCTTGTTTTTAGTAAATACTTTAGTCTTTGGTCAATATTTCCCTCCTCAATTTATACATATATTCATACACACACAAATATGCATGTATATACACACTTATAAACGTGTAATAAACTGGATATTTGTGCACGTATGTATTCACACTTTTCATAAAGGACCTTTTGCACAAAACATCAAGATTGAAATAAATAATTAATTCAGAAAAAAAATATGAGTACCTGTTCATAATTCCCGTGAAATAAAAAAATGTCTGAGAAAAAAAAATCGAATAAAAAATAATAATAAAGTAAAATAAAAAGTAGCCTTATGTACAGCATTGAACTTCTTTTGACACAGGCTAAAAGGCGTTGTTTTAAATAAACAGACTTTGCATCTTTCAAGAAGCCTGAGAGAGAGGCTAGACGTGAGAAAAACACTTGTCCTTCAATGTGTATGGGGGCCAAAATGGCTGTCAAACAAGAGCATTTTCCCTCCGACCAAGAACACTTTCCGTCTGAAGTCCAAAAGTCTCAAAGTCTTTTCCTCGTTGGAATTCAAGTGATGTCATTGCTAGTTATTAGCCATCGTCTCACAACGTGAGTCCTCGCTCGGTGGTGCTGCTGCGTCCTTGCAGTGGGGGGGATCTTCCCAACAACTGCCGCTGTGACGGCTGCTAACTGTTGGGCGGTCCATCACTCAGGAAGTAGGTTGTCATTTCCCCTTTGCCTTTGACCTTCACCACGCCACGACACTCGAGCACGTACCCTTTGTCTGCAAGCACCTGGTGGAGGTCTGTAGTCACCTGTGGGCAGAATGGGAGAATGGAAGATGACATGTTGTTGGAGGATTGTTTACCTGGTAAATCTTTAGAGCACAAAGCGTCTCTGTGGAGAATGAAAAACATCATAAATCCATTGCTACATTGTTTTAGACAGTAGTGACGCATTGAACTCTACCTGTATGCAGTCAGGTACTCCTGTGCTGTCCATACGACTGGCCACATTGACTGTGTTTCCCCAAATATCATATTGTGGCTTCCGTGCCCCAATAACCCCTGCTACCACTGGTCCAATGTTCAGACCTGGGAATAAAAGAATAACAGACATGATGATTTCCTTACATTTGAAGCTTGAGCTGAACAAATTGCATTTTATTTTGCAGGATTCTATATGTCGTCAATCACTTCTCTCTCACCTATCTTCATCTGGAAGTTATTGAAGGAATGCTCATTGATATATTTCATCTGTTCCCTCAGTCTCATAGCGTAGTCGGCCAATGCAGTAATATGGGAGCGCCCATCCTTGTCGTAGGTGGTGTCATTGAGACCGGAGGCCGCCATGTAGGTGGAACCGATAGTCTTGATCTTCTCTAGCTGCCTGTACTTGTCTTCACTGATGATCTGAGATGAGGATAAAGAAAATAGTCCATGGTTAAACTTAGTGCAATTTCCAAACTATGATCAATCTTTTTGAAATGAGCTGTAAGCAATGGCCAAATTAGGTGTAGTAACGAATACAAAAACGGCCCGAGCTTACAAATACCGCCGATGCCAAACTTTACCTCGTCAAAGTCGGCGATGATCTCGTTGAGCAGCCGGAGACACTCGACTCCCTCGTTGTTGGCCTCCAGCTCCACGTAGAACTCGGAGAAGTTGCTGATGGAGGCGAACATGACGGCCACGCACTCGCAGGACTGGTAGTACAGCTCGTCGTTCCGCCGCTCTCGCGCCAAGAAGTGGGCGGCCACGTCCTTGGGCAGAATATTGTGGAGGAGGCGCCGGTTGTAGGCCTGCAGTTCCTCCATCTCCTCCTTCTCCTCTGTGGCCTGAGAGAGGAGGACATTGGAAAACCTTTGATGATGTAGATATTATTGATGGACAATAGAGTACCGCAGAGATGGCATATTTTTGTATGGACAACCCGGAAGTTAGTATCACGCTGGCCGGGTTCCCTCGTTTGGACCTTTGTGTTCAGCAAGATAATCTTCACAAATGAACACCACCTTTATGATGTGTAAATGCGATCACCAAAAACCGTGATCGGCAGAAAACGCTTCAAAAATCATAAGAAGTTTGTTCATTTGTGAAGATTATCTTATCACAAAGGTCTCAGTTTCATAAACTTTGGATAACCATAGACCTTATTTCAGGCATCTAACCAAAATCCCTCCAAAAAAACATTGACTTTGAGACGAGGGAACAAGGCGATGCTAATTTCCCGGGTTTAGACTCGTTCCTGCAGCACTTTATAGTTGAGGGCTCTTTAACACTGTGAAGACGTTCTGCCTGGACAACAGAGACCTGAAGTCAAAATGGTGAGATGGCGCCCTCTAGCGGACGTTTTAGATACCTGTAGTTTCCACAGGAAGTCAAGGCGTGCAGTAGATTCGACCTGCTGAGCGTGCAGGTACAGTGCCAGCACAAACACTGTGAGGATCACTGGAGTCATGACCCTCAGGGACACCTTGGTCACGACGAACGGGCTGCAAAGCGATGGAGGTCAGATTAGGGTCAAACAAGATTTTGACAGTTGGAACCAAACATTTCAAATGAGTGTGATCGATTCGGACGTGACTGTGAATCTTACCACTGGTCTGTAGTTTCATTGAAACCGGACCTGTAGTGTAAACACATCAATTCAAAATACTCACTTTTAAAGTTGCAGAGACGTAATGAAATGTTTTGATGCAAGATACACATTTAAATTCTTACCATTGAGCAGTAGTTTGATTTAAATCACTAGAAAGGAAAATGATGGCATTTTAGAACAGATATTAAAACAACAAATATCTGCAAATATATAACTCAAATAAAATGTTCTTACGACTGATTGAAGTCATGCACTAGTTAAATGCAGGACACTGCTTTATCAAATTTAAAATGTACTGGTGTTTTGGCTAACAAGAGTAGGCCAAGGTATTTTTTCTTTCTTTCTTTCTTACAGATTATGAAAGTGCAGATTGTAAACTTTCAAATTATATAATGTAGCCTCCATTAAAATCCAAATATATTTGAAGAAGACTATGCTTATTTGAATGTTGGTACTCCTAAAAGCAACATTCAGAGAAAATTGCCCTGAAAGTTGGTGAACAAGCTTGGTTTGGCCTCAACAAGCTTAGTTTGCTCACAATTGACACAATAACAGCAATATTGAATCAACCCAATATTCAGAGAGCAACCTCAAGACTCGATGCATCACAATTCCAGGCCAAATGTACAAAATGTTTACAAAACGAACAATGCACGTTAAGAAATAAACTCTTTCTGCCTGTAGCACTTACAGGGCATTGGAGGTGACGAAGAGGTCTGCGTTGTCGAACAGTGCCACCTGTGGCCACTCCACCAGTAGCAGGAAAGTGAGCTGGATGAGCAACATGAGGGCCAGCTTGCCTATACTGCTGATCTGCAGGAACACTGAGCAGGCCAGCAGCGTCAGCAGCACACTATAGCTGAAATACTGACACACACACAGGACAGCAGGAGAGAGAATATCAGTGTAACATCTCACAATGATCACGGGGGGGCGCTATAGCTGAAATACTGACACACACACAGGACAGCAGGAGAGAGAATGGCTGGGTTTCCCAAAAGCTTCTTTGCGCTAAGAAGCAAATTTAACCCTTCTTAAGGCCTCCTTAAGAAGCAAACGCGTTTCCCAATTGCTTCTTTACGAAGGCATGCGTTTCCCAAAAGCTTCTTAGCGCTAAGAAGCTTCTTTGACCCTTCTTAAGGCTCCCGTAAGAAGCCAACGAAGCCAACGTGTTTCCCGATTGCTTCTTAGCCTAAAATTATCCTCCAATTATCTTCCGTTAAGAAGGCTGCGTTTCCCAAAAGCTTCTTAGCGCTAAGATGATCTTTCGTTAAGAAGGTTTTGTAAGAAGGGTCTGGGGCATTCTTAACACCTTCTTAATGACAAAACACTGGCAGATCCAGCCGCGTCAGGCAAAAGGAGATATTTGTGTCCACTGTTCCTCTTGTGTTTTTCCCTTTTTCCTTTCTTTCATGCACCCTTTAGTGTTTAAAATTGGGGAACACTTGAAAATCTCCCCTCTATGTATGGTTACTTGTATGGTTATGTATATTCCTCTAATCAGAATGGATTCCTTTTATAATGTTGTGGATTTATATAGCACCTTTCACAGAACCCAAGGTTGCTTAAATTCTGTAGTGTTTCTCTGTTTTGTTGTATGCTGTGTATATAAAGCAATTTGAACTGCAGTCCATGTCTGAAATAAATAATGTTTAATAAAGTTTAACATGACCATGATTAGGTTATTCTACAACAGTGTTTCTCAAACACTGGGTCGTGGCCCACTGGTGGGCTCAGAGTGCCATCAAGTGGGCCGCAGAGGACCTCTCACATCGAGATGGTGGACAGCTCCAGTTAAGATGCTTCTTAAGAGCCTTCTATTTTTTTTATTTTTCTCTTCTTTAAGAAGGCGTTTGGGAAACACTTCTTTGGAGCCTTCTTAACTCCTTAAGAAGCTTCTTAACGCCTTAAGAAGCTTCTTAACTCTTAAGAAGCTTCTTTGTTGGGAAACTCAGCCGTGTAACATCTCACAATGATCACGGGGAGGGGGCTTGACCAGTCACATTGGGCAGTGGTTTTCATACTTTTTCACATCAAGGACCCTAAATTGACACCAATTAGACCACATACCACCATTTGATCAGATTTTGTCCCAGGGTCCCCCATCTGATACGATTTCTGATGTTTTTATTACAGAAAGTGTATAAATCCCATGACCAAATTAGCCATACATTGTGTTATTGCGTTACATACTTGGAATTATAGTGACAATAAATGATTCCCTTTTTTGCTGGGGACCCCCTGGAAACCCCTCAAGGACCCCGCTTTGAGAAGCACTGGCACGGGGAACACAAAACAGGGACTTTGTCGTAGTACGGTATGAGACGATGATCCCCGGCCGGGACACAGGCTCACCTCAGGAAAGGGACATGAGGGTCCTCGGTCGGGACAGTTCTCTAGACCCCCGTCCACAGACACATTGAAGGTGCGGATCAGACAGGGCGTCACCAGGGCAGCAGAGGTGTTCAGCTTCTCAGCCACGCAATTCGTCAAGCTCTTGGTGTCGCAGGCAAACTATAGTGCAGGTGAAGACACGCACAGACCGCCATATATATGTTAATATATACAAGTGGACAAGGTTTTTAGAGCAGGGATACTCAACTTGCTTTGCCCCGGGGGCCACTTTCGTGAAATGATAGAAGGCCAGGGGCCAGTTAATAAACAAAAAATATACATTTTTCTGTAGTGGATTGTAGGTTTTTGGGGTGTCAGCCGGAGTTTAGTCTGACAATGTTGTGCACACCGGATAGTTAAGTTAGGTTACATACATAAGTGCCTGGGTAGCAAGCAGATGGCAGTATTTGACAATTTAGCAGCTAAATTATAGATTATTGAAAGATATTCCATATTCCAGACTGAAATGCTATAACAGAAGTGGAGTATTGGCCAGAGTGACATGAACATTTGGACACTTATTCAGCGGGTATCTTGCATGTTGCGTTCAGGTGCACTGTTTTTTTTTGTGTTTTTTTTGCAATTCCATCACGGGCCACACAATGAATAACTCATTAACTCAAATCAACTTTCAATAACTGTCAAACTAGATGAATGACTTCAAAACCGTTTACAGTTTGAGAGTTGATTTGAGTTAATGAGTTATTAATTTGAGTTAGTGTGGACCAGTGATGTCACTGGTCCACACTTTAACACTCAATAACTGTCAAATTAAATGACAGACTTCAAAACCGTTTACAGTTTTCTGATATACTACTGATGTTCTAATGATACAAAGCTGGTTGAAAATGGGCGGAGTGTTCCTTTAAGTATATTTGCTCATATTTTACTATGAAGCTTCCTTTTTTTCTGATCCGCTTCTGTTGGGGTTTGTTAGGTAGCCATTTGTTTTTGTTACTTATCGATAATTACTGTAATCAAAGACAGTATGCTCCAGACATGACTTGCGCCAGCTGAGTGGGATAACTTGTTTTTCTCCACAGCCGTATTTGGGGGCGGTCTTTATTTGTTCATGTTGACCACGGCCATTATCGGAGACCCGGCTTTTAATTGACTACGATTAGAGGAAATAGGGTAGTATGTGTGTGTGTGTGTGTGTGTGTGTGTGTGTCTGTGTGTCTGTGTGTCTGTGTGTGTGTGTGTGTGTGTGTGTGTGTGTGTGTGTGTGTGTGTGTGTGTGTGTGTGTGTGTGTGTCTGTGTGTGTGTGAGGGATCCGTTTCTTCGTTTTCAGTCGTCATCTGTTTAACCGTACCATATTGACAAAGGCAGAGATGAAGACGAGGATAATGGTAAACACCCCGACCAGGGTGCTGTTGGTGCGAGACTGGACAATCTTCTTTGAAACGGTCTGCATCGCAGCTGGAAAGAGCTAGAAGAAGAAGAGAAGGAGGAAGAGTAAAGATTTGAAAGTCAGATATGCAGTGAATGCATGTACGTATATTATCAGCAAAAAGGTTGTGTGCTTGACGAGCTCTGCTACCTTGATGCAAGAGTATATGGCACAGATGAAGAGGATGTTGGCGAGTATGATGAAGATACTGATGTAGATTCCCAGCATTACTGGGGTGCTGCGAGGAGGAACATAAGAGATACAATTACAAACATGTACGCACATTGTTATTTATAAGGTTTGTGACACATACCAGAGGATTGATGTGATTCAGTCTTTCAGTTCAGTTGAGTTACGCTTATAGCCCCTTAAGCATGTCTCAAAGGTCTTTACATAACATTATCACAGTCATATACTACATCCTATATCTACACACAACATAGGTTACATACATCATACTAGATTACTACTAATACTAGATACTAGAACACAGCATATCTTAGACTGTGGGAGGAAGCCCACGCAAACACGGGAGGAGAACATGCAAACGCCACACAGAAAGGACCGGGGCGGAGATTCGAACCCACAACCTTCTTGCAGTGAAGGGACAGTGCTGACCACTGAGCCACTGTGCTGCCCATTTGTCTTGTGTTCTGTGTGAATGCGAGTGTGTGCGTGTGCAAATGACTCACTGTGGAAAGATGACAATCTGTATGAAGGAGATGAAGCAGAATACTAGCAGAGTACACGCCACATAGCCTCCAAAACGGTCATCCACCTTCTTTGAATACTACAAGAGAAAAGACACAGTTAGATATGTAGAGAGGCAAAGTGACCGCCTACTTCCTGCTTCAGCACTGTACCAGAGATTTTCATCCGCCATTTATTTTCCCATCCACATTTCGTAAAATGCTTATAAAAATAGTTTTACTGGTTCAAACCAAATGGTACAGATATATTTAGAAACAGGAGAAATCGCATAACATTTCGCTGGGACCAAAACGTAAAAAAAATGCGGGTTTAAAGAAAATATTTTTTCGATGTTGTTTTTTTAAGTTTTGGTCCCAGTGAAATGTTCTATGGTCTCTCCCGATTATAGCGTTAGCTGAACCGTTTGGTTCAAGGAAGTACAACTATTTGATAAGCATTTTACGAATTGTCTATGGGAAAATAAATGGCGGATGAAAATCTCTGATACAGTGCTGAAGCAGGAAGTGACGTTCCACTTTGCCTCTATATCTCAAGACAGAGATGACAAGTTAAAAAAAAAAGCATTATAAAAACCACTAGGAGTCTCAGTTCCAACCTTTTTCTCCAAGCTGGAGGCCTGGAAGGTGAGGACGAACTTCTTCACATGATCCTTCCTTAGTTGGTCAATGCTGCGAGCATCAATGGCTCGTCCCAGAAACTCATCCACCTCGTCCTCCGGGTTCATGGTCTCCTGAACACCACGGCTGCAAGAAGAAGGATAGAGGAGGGAAGAACAGAAAGAGGTAAAGCAGTCAACAAAATGCAGTAAAGCAGCATGTGTGTGCGTCAACAAAGACATCGCCAAAAACACTCACTTGTCTTTACTGGAGGTCTCATCGATTCCCTGAAGAGGAGAAAGAAGGTGGCGATCAGAAGACTTATAACTATACTATCACAAAAAGATGTGACTCTCACGGACAAAGCTGTAGTCTGACAGTGTCACCGTGAACATGGGGTGCTGATCAGAAGTCTCACCATTTGCCTGAAGACTTTGGAGTCTTTGGTCCTGGAGAAGGTTCTGTCGGGGACCCAGCGTGGCATCAGACCCTCGTTAGAGTTGGCCCTCGTCCGCTGCATCTTCGCCATCACCGCCTTCTCCTCTTTCTGCACAGAGGAGAAGAAAAAGCACGAAAGCTTCACCAATCGTTCTTATAAAACACACAGCTTGACTTGGGAATTGACTTGAGACTTGTGCCTCGAGACTTGAGACTGACTTGGAAGTCACGCCAAGTTAACTTGATCACACCGTCCTCTGCTGGGAAATATTGTGCTATGTAAGTATTCAGCGGTTACCAATGCGACAAGACGTTTTTATCTGTCTAGTTTTGACACCCGTGTGTTGTTGTGCACTGACCCGTTTCTG
>NC_139629.1:35572803-35605303 GCF_964638095.1 Poromitra crassiceps
ACACTTTTAGTCGCATGTACAGTCAGTGAAAAAGCAACAAATACATACAGCACATTCTCCTCTGCCAAGTCTATTTATGGTTTCTATACACTTCATTCTGTATTCATGTCATTTATTTGGCAATCCTATACATTATTATGTCAAACAACAAGTCTGGAGTTCTCAAGGGTTTTCCATGAACTCTCACACACCTCGACATCACACACACACACACACACACACACACACACACACACACACACACACACACGCACGCACGCGCACGCACGCACACACACACACACACACACACACACACACACACACACACACACACACACACACACACACACACACACACACACAACACAACATTTCCTCTGGCAGGAAATGGTCCTATTTGTGGGATCAGCTGTCCCCTTTGCCCCTCACAGTCCAATGAGCAGCTAATAATGTTACAGCATGCTATTAGCTATTAGCCTGCTATCAGTCCGGCACAGCAGTGCTTTCATAATGTCCTGCTATGGGATATATCACCCAGTGTCCTGAGAAGGTCCCCAACGGCATCGTGGGAAATGTAGTCCGGCGCTTGACCTGTCAGCCTCAGGGCCACTGCCTTGAAAGATGTGCTGTTGTTTACAGCATGAAAGTGGAGCTCTTCACTCCAGAGGCTTCTTTTGGGACACTAAAATACGTAGCGAGAGGAAGCCCAGCGATGATACTTCCTGTCTCAAACACCGACACACTAATACCATCGCAAAGGATTCTCTTTTTGCTTCCAAGGTAGCATCAGGTAGAAACATTACACAGGTGAAGCCTGACACCTTGTGGATGGGAATGGAAACACAAGTGGGCTCTGAATGTCATTACAATACGGTGTACATTCACGTTTAAATATACACGCTAAAAACAACGCAACACGCTAAGGGAAAGAATAGCACTAACAGTAGGGTACTAACAATTTGGAAGACTAGTGGGTCAGGAGTGGACAGTTATTTCAAAATGAATCCAAAGTTGGAGAGACAGTTGGTTAAATTATAGGGATGTTAAAGATTTATCGATTAATCGATTGTTAAGAATTTGATTGATCAAACATATTAACGGATTAATCAAAAATGCAGGCTATGTGCTATTTTTAAAATGATTTGCTGGAATGATTTACCACCACATATACATATACAGAGGAAAAAGAAAGTAAGCGGGCAGTGGTCATTGTAAAGATAATGTAATGTTGAAATGACATATTTTCTATGTCAAAAGCAGTTTTTTACATGATTCATTGATAATTGATCGTTAACGTACCTGATTGGCCGATAAGGAAATTGATTACAATTTGCATCCCTATTACTGTCAATTCATTACAAATGTATTTATTCATCTTTTCTATGAACTTATATATCGGTCTGTGAAACAAGTGAAAGGGGCGGGGCATACTGCAGACTGACAGAAGAGCGCAAACAGGTGGAAGTGAATCAGACAATATTGACAGTATAAAAAGCGGGAGGCGTGAGAAATAAAGGTGAGCCCAGGTGAGAGAGGCTTTGCAGAGCATCACAGGAAGCAGAATAGAAACAGATGGGTAATGATGGCACATGATGAGTTTAAAAGGAGAGCAAACAAGAGGGGGGAGGGTGGGGTAGAAAATAGAACAAGAGGGGGGAGGGTGGGGTAGAAAATAGAACAAGAGGGGGGAGGGTGGGGTAGAAAATAGAACAAGAGGGGGGAGGGTGGGGTAGAAAATAGAACAAGAGGGGGGAGGGGGTAGAAAATAGAACGACAGCAGCAGCATAATGGACATAATTATGGACAGCGTAGATAAAAATGGAAGACTGACAGATGTTGAGGATGGGAAGGAAATAGTGGCGAGGAGAGAGAGAAGAGGAAGGAGAGACAATGAGAGGATGACAGGGTAAGAAAGGGTACGAGAGAGCGAGCCGTATAGAGAGGCAAAGTGGAACGTCCCGTCCTGCTTCAGCGCCGTACCAGAGATTTTCTTCCGCAATTTATTTTCCCCATAGAGATGGCGTAAAATGCTTATAAAAATTGTTTTACTTGTTCAAACCAAACGGTTCAGCTATATTTAGAATCGGGAGAGACCATAGAACATTTCACTCCGACCAAAACGTAAACAAATTGCGGATTTAAAGAAAATATTTTTTCGATGTTGTTGTTTTTTAGTTTTGGTCCGAGTGAAATGTTATATGGTCTTCCCCGATTCTAAATATATCTGAACCGTTTGGTTTGGACAAGTAACACTATTTTTATAAGCATTTTACAAAATGTCTATGGGAAAATAAATGGCGGATGAAAATCTCTGGTACAATGCTGAAGCAGGAAGTGACGTTCACTTTGGCTCTCTATAGAGCAAGGAGGGAGAGAGAGAGAGAGAGAGAGAGAGAGAGAGAGAGAGAGAGAGAGAGCGAGAGACCACAGTGACATGAGGCAGATGGCTCAGACTGCTCTCAGCTCTGTTTACATTACTCTCACTGTTCAAGCAAAAACAGCCACGAGACAAAAGTGAAACCTGTAGCTTGATGTGTGTGTGTTTGCAGGTTGAACGTCTTCTCCTGTCATTTTTATGCGTACAGTCAAGACTATCAGTCAGAGGTTCTCATCGTGGGGTCCCGGGACCACCAGCGCCTCCTTCAGGAAGTTCCAGCAAACTGATGAATTGTTCAACTTCGAAGTTAAACAAGAAGTTAAGTCAATCATATAGAAGAATGTCTACACTGCACAGAGTGGAATAGTATACAGATGGAATTCTGGACAAAAATATTCTCATTCTTAGGTCCATGAGACAAAATCTCATCAGAGGGGGGGTCTATGGCCCTAACGTGGACTAAATTAGGGCTCCTTGATAATTATGGAAAAAGGTTCAGAATCACTCCTATAAGTCCTGTTTATGCTGCATGACTTAGAGCGTGGAGGTTTGGTGCAACGTGTGCATCACCCTCCATGTGTTTGGGTTTGAGCTCACAGGCTAAAGCTAATTGCTTGCTTTTCTCAAGAGGGCCACGGCTTGTGGGTTGACAGAGTACACAGTAAGGTCCTGTGTTTACGCAACAGCACTCCACCTCTTTAGGAGCTGTGCTTGACAGCACTTACCTGCTACCTGTTACCTGCTACCTGTTATCTGCTACCTGTTACCTGCTACCTGTTACCTGCAGACCTGCTAGTCAATTATGGGGTAATTTTCTACATTTTTACCAAAACCATTAACAAAGTGTCAGAACATACAGCACAGCACGGTGGCTCAGTGGTTAGCGCTGTTGCCTCACGGCAAGAAGATCCTGGATTCTAACCCCGATCCGTCCCAGGTCCTTTCTGTGTGGCGTTTGCATGTTCTCCCCGTGTTTGTGTGGGTTTTCTCCGGGTGCTCCGGTTTCCTCCCACCACCAAAGACATGTATGTTTAGGGTTAATACTCCTGTCAGTGCCCCTGACCAAGGCACTGGCAAAAAGAACTGGAGTTGGTCCCCGGGCGCTGCACTGCGGCTGCCCACTGCTCCTAGTTCTAGGAAGGTTCCTAGTAGAGGATGGGTCAAATGCAGAGGATGAATTTCCCCATGGGGATAAATAAAGGAGAACTTAACTTAACTAAACTTATAACACTATGCACATTTTACTGATTCGTACATATATATATTTCTTTTTGCACAAACTAAACGCTAACCTGTTGACAATACACTCTAATAAATGTGCATTTTGTCCAGCCGCTTCTGACCAGCAGGGCTGTGACAAGTGACTGTGTTTGAATCTGGCTCATGATCTGGGACGTCCAAACAAACCTGGAGTGGACGATGCAGTGCTGACCCACAGCTGCACGTCCCAACACCGACCACCGCCGTGCACCTCACGAGTCCACCTCCACGTCGGAGGGCCAGGCGAGGAGGAGCGAGGGGTTAATGGAATCATTCAGAAAGTTTATTTATAATACTTTTCCTCCTGCTTTATGATGGATTGACTTTGGCAGGAAGTCTGTGGTCTTGACAGAGTCTATAAACATGGACTTGTAAGGCCACAGGAGCCCTTTTCAATGGGGAGAGAGTGTTCCCTGAAGGGCAGAGAGCACACAGAAGAAGAATACAGAAGAAACCACACAATAGAGACACCGCATGAAATAGGCCACGCCCATCACGGGGGAAAATCTCCGTTCATTTCCACACATCAGCGTGATTTTCCTTGAATTAAACATAGCTAAAAGCTGTTGTGTGGTGGGGCTGCACAGACAACAAATGTAAAAAATCGCCAGTTAAAGTTTTTTTGTACTCCGGAGCAAAACAAGGAAGCCATTGAGAATTGGCGAGAAGAAAAATGTGGATCTAGCTGTCAAGGAAGTAAGTTGGAGTGTTCATCTTCCGTATATACAATCTTTTTGTGCAACACGCAACCATGCACGTGACATAGGAGAACGCCAGGAGTGGAGGGGGCGTTTCTGTTTTCCCCCGTCTTGGGCGTGGCTTCTGAATGATGACGCGTTACGCAGTGTCTCTAACCTAGTCCCAAACCCAGAGTCAGGGCCGAGGTGTTTGCTATTATGTCTTGTTGCTGAATGTCAGCCAGGCCTATGGGTCTTTCTCTTCTCTTTTCTCAGTGTGTTCGCAGCACAGCAGGAGGTGACCCCTCCCCCTCCCTTAACTCCTCCCCATCCTGCTCGCCATCCCACTTACTCAGCCAACACCCAACGGCGAGACACTGATCACAGGATGGCGCATGTGAGTGTGTGTGTGTGTGTGTATGTGCATGTGCACGTGTGAGTGTGTGTGTGCATGTGTGTGTGTGTGTGTGTGTCGTGTGTGTGTGCATGTGTGTGTGTGTGTGTGTGTGTGTGTGTGTGTGTGTGTGTGTGTGCGCATGCGTGCGTGTGTGTGTGTGTGTATGTGTGTGTGGGGCGTGTGTGTGTGTGTGTGTGTGTGTGTGGCGTGTGCGCGCGGCATGCATGCAAATGTGCAAAACTAGCGTGTCCGGGAAGATCTTGAAATTTTTCTCCTCACACCTGGTGTTACTATTGTGTAGACGCTAATTTATTCACACACCCCTGGCGAACGCCGGATGTCAATTGGAGAGAAGGAAATGTTCAGAACGCTGAGAATGAACAACGTTAACATCGAAGCTGCCGACTAAAAGCTTGCTCCGAACATGAAACGTGCGCGCGCCGCACACACAGGCATTCTGAACTGTCTGCTGTATGACGTCGTACTCACACTTTGAATCCCTTAAATTTTACATCATGTATGAACAAGGAAATACCAGCAATCACACCAAAATCTATCGGATATCTTTTTTCATTGACAAAGTTTTTGTCCAATCAGTCGACTGGTCAATATTCCTGTGTGAAGACAGCAGACATCACAGGAGTCTTAACAGAATCATAACTGTGATTGTATGCATATATACAAGTCAGAGTTGCTAAAGAGGGTGTGTGTGTGTGTGTGTCTCTCTCTCTCTCTCTCTCTCTCTCTCTCTCTCTCTCCGAGCCTCTGTCTTCTGAAAGGTTCTGCTTAGTGTTGGCCTGAGACTCACACCCACAGCGACGGTGAATTATCGGAGATGGGAGCGCAGCTTTCACTTAGCAACTGTCGCCCACATTCCACAGCCTCCCTCCAAAGACCTGCCGTCCCCCACGTCCCCCCACCGCGGTTCAGACAGGGTGCAACCCGGGGACCCAGCGGGTGGGGGTGGTCCTGTGCGAGCCCACCTCCAAATGACTTGTCTTTGTTTTGATTTAGACCCCATAACACAGGACGGAGCCATTACAGCACGGGACAATATAACCTACAGTACTAATCTTACAATATGATTCAAATAGGTGATGATTCAATACAACCACAGTACCATGTAACAAATAGTATGACTGTGCAGAATTATGTTCATCGCTGAGCCCACAAATCTTTCTAGCAATGCCATTGGCTTGCTAGAATGTAAACAACAAAACATAAAAAAAAAAAAATCTTTAAACCCGCATTTTTTTATGTTTTGGTCCCAGTAAAATGTTATGCGATCTCTCCTGTTTCTAAATATATCTGTACCGTTTTGTTTGAACCAGTGAAACAATTTTTATACGCCTTTTACGAAATGTGGATGGGAAAATAAATGGCGGATGAAAATCTCTGGTACAGTGCTGAAGCAGGAAGTAGGCGGTCACTTTGCCTCTCTATTGTCACATTTTTGTATTGCGATATAATACTGCAATTCCATAATTGTCCCATCCCTAGCCATTACCCCAGAATTAGAATTCATCAGAATCGCAGCATCATGTAGGGCTGGGCGATATGGACAAAATCAAATATCTCAATATTGTTGACCAAATACCTCGATATCGATATTGCAACAATATATCGCAAACTATTTACATGAGAGTTTTGATTAATCATCACTAATGTGGATATATACTGGAGACAAATTCCTTGTGTGTGTGTGTGTGTGTGTGTGTGTGTGTGTGTGCGTGTGTGCATGCGTGTGTACATACTTGGTGGTGATTCTGATGACTAAAAATATAACTTTTAAAACCAGGAAAAGACAACACTTAGGCCGTATCACGATATCCAAAATCTAAAGCGATATCTGGTCTCATCATGATATCGATATAATATCGATAAAATTGTCCAGCCCTAGTATCATGATTCTTCACTCAACTTCGTAAACCAATAGACTTCGGTGCTATCAAGTGCTGCTGAGGTCATTTCAATACATCCATGTTCATTTAGCTGCACAGCGCTGTACAGGAAGCGCTGTGCCAGAAGAAGAACACGGTGAATTTAGAAGCCATTTTCCCAGTGGGAGCAATGACTGATGGGATATTGTTGTTGAAACGGGGCCAGCAGGGAGAGTGCAGCCGGAGTGCTTTGGCCTTTGAGAAGCATCTGGAACTCTTTACAACATCTGTGTTAGATCAGGGGCCTATAAAACACAACTCTGGCAACCCCACACGCAACACAGGGCGCTCCTCCTCGCGACAAAACACAAGAGTCTCTCTCTCGCGCGGGTCGTCCCTTATCTTTCCTCGAGAGCATCAGTTCCAAATTCTTTTCATTTCATTTATTTCCCTCTCTCTCTCTCTCCTTCCTTCCACTCTCCAGCTCTCTGTCGCTCGCCCTTTGTGAAAGAGTGTGTGTATATGTGCGGTGCCAGGCAGCTGCTGGGTTTGTGTACTCAGCCTGAGCCTCATGTCTACACACAGCTCTCCTTGCCCTTATCTGAAATGAGCAGAAGCACATGGGCAGATAAAGAGTCAAGCCCCGCCCGCCTGGCCATTCTGCTCCCCGCGCCTCGCTCGCTCGCCGAGGCCGGGCGCTCTCCTCTCACACCGGTCTGGACGTGAGAGAGGAGAGACTCTGTCCTGCTCTGGAGGGACTGCAGAGAAAATAGGTTTATCTTGCAGAAGAGAAGATGAGAGAGAAAAATCGCCTGTACAGTGCAAACAAGATTCAGTTCACTTCTTGTGAAGAATGACAGGGTCTTTCCAGGACAATCAATCTATCTGTCAATCAATCAATCAATCAATCAATTAATCAATCGATCAATCAATCAAATAAATAGTGTAAAGGTATTCTTAGTTTCCAAAGGTAAGTGAGTCTGTAGACAGTTGGTATGCAGCAGTGTCACTTGAAGAGGGGGGGATCATGGTAATGTGACAGCAAAAAGAAAATCAGTCATTCTCCTCCAAATATTTAAATGTACATCCTGATCTGGGATAAACTGAGGAAGTCCATTACTACTTTCTGATTTTCCACGACCATCCAAAGCCATCCAGAACATTTTTCTCAGTTCCGTTACAGAGATTCTTTTTTCCAACTTTGTGTTGATTGAGAAAGTCCATTACAGAGAAATTATAAGTCTCTTTTGATGACTTTGCACATAGACATACACGTACCATTTATGATCAAGTATGAGTGATATCATTTACACTGAAAATATGAATGCACATAATGGCAGCTGTGCATTGGGGAAGGGAAATCCACAGTGTAAAAATCATGGATAGGGAATAGGGAATAAAAATATAAATGAAACTGATTGAGTCAACAGTTGTTTTTGAGAGGCCTCATGCTGTAGTAAGAGGTTATCCTAATCTTTCATTAATCAGATCTGAGTCAGGTCTGAATACTAAATAAAAATATGGAAATATGCTGCATTAATGATAATCGAGTACGGTGTAAAATGAGTTCCTCAGGCTGAAAATGCACTTGTTCTACATCGGGAGACATTAGAGAATTTAAGAGAAACGCCTAAAACTTGCATCAAAACTGCCACAATAATTCAGTATCAAATAATAGTATTATAGCAGTAGTTAAAGGAACAGCTCACCCTAAAATCCAAATGACATATATTCCCTCTCACCTGCAGTGCTATTTAATATCCATCTATATCATTTTGTGTTGTTTGCCTGAGTTTTGGAGATATCGGCCGCAGAGTTTCTGCCTTCTCTCCAATACAATGGAACTGGATGGCACTCGGCTTGTGGTGCTCAAAGTGCCAAATAAATACATTTGAAAAACTCAACAGCAATGTCTCTTGGAAGATAATCCACAGACCTTTATGAGCAGGTTCATGGAGGAACTATTTTCTTTTGACCGAACTACACCCGCTAGCTGCTAGCTAGTTCCTACATGAGACTGCAAAAGAAAACAGTTCCTACATGAAACTGCTCACAACAAAGTCTGTGCATTATCTTGAGTAACGGGGTCATGATCTCTGGAAAGAGACATTGCTGTTGAGTTTTTCAAATGTATTTTTTTGATGCCTTGGGCACTACAAGCTGAGTGCCATCCAGCTCAATTATATTGGAGAGAAGGCAGACATCTCTATTGCCGATATCTCCAAAACTAAGGCAACTAACACAAAACGTAGCTGGGGTCGTGAATCCTTGCATGAAAATTTGTTTCATTTTCATTACTTTGTGTAATTGTGTGGAAGGAAATGAGGTGCAGTGTGTACACTGTCTTTCAGTTCCCCAATGTGTCAATCAATCAATCAATCAATCAATAACATTCAATAAGCCAGTCACAATGAATTACAAACATAGGCTACTTCAAATCTCCAGCTAAAACACACTGAATGCACAGACGTCCCTCCCCTTCTCCACTGTGGTGTGGCAATCGTTTTTTATTTTTGGACGAGTGTAAACACTTTCTTTTCTTATCTGTCAACATAAACGCCTGACAGATCACACAGGTTTCTATGAATCATTTTAGATTTTCCATCTTCCTTTAGACATTTTTTCAGATTATACTTCAATGTGAAGCTTCACACTGAAATAAAAGATTGTACACCGTTACATGGAAAGTGTGCAGTGTATAAACAATTATCTATAATCGATAGCCAGCTATACTGATCTGTCACGTTCAATTTCCTTATTCCTTTAGTCATGTGACTGTAAGTATGGGCAGGGACAAGCTGCAGGCACCAAGCTCACATTAGAAAAACTACACACCAAACACATTCATGTTGGCAACCAGAGGGGTGTGACTTTTATGGAGAGAGTGTGACTATTATAAAGTGCTCTCAGCTTTGGAGCGCCCATTTCTAGTTACCTTAATTTGAAAGTAATAAGTTACTTTACAATATTACTTTCTGTGTAGAGTAACTCGTTACTTATTACTGTACTGTCCATGCTTATTACACTACTTTTGCATTACTTTTACCAAAACAACAGCAGCAGCAGAATGACATCGCCGCCCCGGAACCATCCCGAAAAATTATTTCAACTGCCTTGAAGTCAGTATAAACAATACAAAATTCTAAATGTTATTCTTTTCCTTTGTTATTGTCATCTATAGTGGTTATTTGCATAAAAACACAGTTTGATTAGGAAATGATTGTATCTTTTTTTTTTTTATATGTGCTTTGATTTAGAAAAATGTAACTCAATTTGTAACTTGAGAGTTACTTGACAAAGTAACTGGTATAATATTACTGAAATCCTATAAAGTAATAAGTTATATTACTGAGTTACTGCTTAAAGTAATATATTACATGTAATTTGTTACTTTTGTAATGAGTTACCCCCAACACTGGCAAGGACACTTGACTTCACACAGTGAACAGTCAATAGGTCCAGGGATAATTGCTGTTATAAAGAATAAATCTATCAGAAGAGCTATGTCAACATTAGACGGATGTGGTACTTAGCGATAAAACTCATGTGCCATTAAAAACACAAATCAATAATAACAAAACCAGGTCACCAGGTCACTTATTGTAGCAAGAAGCCGTTCTTCTTACAAAAGCATGTATCTCTTTCAATAAGGCTTCCAGGGGGCCTAAAAACACATCTTACACCATTTTCACAGCAGAAGGACCACAAACATGCAGTGTCATAGCTAGGCTGAGCAGAGATAAGCTTCCCTGAACCAGACAACTGGAAAACAACATCCTCTGCGCCCTCCCCTCCCACCCCTCCCCGCTCTACTCAAATGACCTCTCCCTGTGTCATCGTCATGTTTAATTATGGGCTGTCCCATGGCAGCAGCAGCGGGGGGGGGGAGGAAAACAATACGTGAAGCCCAGTCCAGCAGCTAATGAGTGGGATGTCTGGAAAGCTCCGACACGCTGGGTATCCTCCCGCATCTGATTCTCAGAAGACACAAAACAGGACGAATCAATTTTGACCTGATTTCTGCCTTCCACTCGATGCAACAACAGTAGCCAAACTGTATACCAACAACAGCCTCAACTGGGGGCTTGAGTGCTTGAGTGGTTGTTGTTTCCGTGGCAACCACTGGACACAAGCGCTGAGGGAGACACTTGATTGGTTAGCAGTGCTGTTTTTTCCCCCATCATTCTCAGAAGTGATGCGAAACCTATAATTCCTTCCCGGTGCTCTTACTGGTCCACAGATTGGTGGGGGGTTTCACAGCTTGTAATCATCATCATCATCATCATCAAAGTAAATATAGACAATTATCAATCAGATTAATACAATGTGTGGACTGCAGTCACGCAGAGACAGACTTGCAAAATGTTGGATTGTTTTTGTATTCTTCTTAGGATTCAACTTGTTTGGGGTGATTATCTTGAGCGATCATGAAACAGCTAAATCCTAACACATTTGAAGCCATCTGGAGCCTTTAGAGGAGTGGTTCTCAACGTGGGGGACCGAGGACCACCAGGGCTCCTTTAGGGGGGTCCCCAGCAAATTGATAAATTGTTCAACTTCATCATTATTTCATTTGCCAGAAGTTAACACAATTAGAGAATGGAGAAGAGTGATTGATTGTTTTGGTCATAGATTCACTGCCTACAATAAAGATTGGACAAAATCGTATCTAACGTTAAAAGTATGCTCAGATTTGGGTCTGCTAATATATATACAGTATATATATAGAGAGAGAGAGAGAGAGAGAGAGAGAGAGAGAGAGAGAGAGAGAGAGAGGGGTGTGTGTGCTCTGTGTGTGTGTGTGTGTGTGTGTGTGTGTGTGTGTGTGTGTGTGTGTGTGTGTGTGTGTGCGTGCGTGCGTGCGTGTGTGCGTGCGTGCGTGCGTGCGTGCGCGTGTGCGTGTGCATGTGTGCACGTGTGTGAGTGGGATCCCATCGGTCAGCATCCATCCTGGTTGTGACTTGTGAGCAAAGTGTGCGTGTGACAGGTATCCTCGTTAAAATGCTGCCGCCGCGTTAAACACACAAATTATTTATCGGGGAGAGGCAGTGGAAGGACTGCGTGGGGAGAATATCGGATTCTCCTCCGATCGCACGCCACCGCCTCCTCCTCCCTCCTCATAATACGGCGCGTCTGATCCTATAGCCGCAGCCCTGCAAAGGCGGACACCTCCTCCGCTGGGACGCTGTCTCCCGTCCTGTGAACGATGCGTACAAGGTTATCCCTCCTCTGAGACCTTTGTACAACCGCCCAACAGCTTGATACAGTCGACACTGTGCACGACTCGCCCTGGTTTAAATGCATTTATTCTCTGTGTAACATCCTGGAAGTTGGACGCTTGCGTAGTGTGTGGACCTGTTGGAAAGTTTGACGAAAGACCGCGGGAGGCCTGAGTATACAGTAGACTACGCGCGCTGGTGCATTAGTAGTAGCACCTACTTATTTACACTATTGGCTTATCTTATCTAATGAGTCTAAAACACACTTTAGACGCTTAGCGGGAGCTTGACAAGGAAGCCAGCGGAATGTAGTGACTGCCCCCGGAGGCTGGAGGTGCCGTCTCTGTTGTTTTCATCAAAGATCTGTCCCAAAATGCATTAGGTTCTGCATCATAAAGGACTACGGGAAAAAATGACCAAAACGATTTTGACTTGGGTGCCTCCAGTCTGAATATATGAGTGGCCTCTGCACCTGTGTGTGTGTGTGTGTGTGTGTGTGTGTGTGTGTGTGTGTGTGTGTGTGTGTGTGTGTGTGTGTGTGTGTACGTGTGTGCGTGTGTGTGTGTGTGTGTGTGTGTGCGTGTGTGTGTGTGTGTGTGTGTGTGTGCATGTGCACGTGTATGCGTACGTACGTGTGTGTGTTTGTTAGGGGGGACAGACAGAGCGAGCTGCCTGTTGCTCTGACGCAGACTCTGATAAGACTGTTCCATGTGACGCAACGGTTAGCAGAAACGTCAAGGGCTGGGTATTTTTAGGAGGCAGTCTTTGACCTCTCACAACAACACTTGTGTCAACGACATCCACACAACAATACAAGACAGTGTCAGGACTGACAACAACGTCATAAACCAAACAACATCCACACAACAACACAAGACAGTGTCAGGACTGACAACGTCATCAACTAAACAACATCCACACAACAACACAAGACAGTGTCAGGACTGACAACGTCATAAACCAAACAACATCCACACAACAATACAAGACAGTGTCAGGACTGACAACGCCATAAACCAAACAACATCCACACAACAACACAAGACAGTGTCAGGACTGACAACGTCATCAACTAAACAACATCCACACAACAACACAAGACAGTGTCAGGACTGACAACGTCATAAACCAAACAACATCCACACAACAATACAAGACAGTGTCAGGACTGACAACGCCATAAACCAAACATCCACACAACAACACAAGACTGTCAGGACTGACAACGTCATAAACCAAACAACATCCACACAACAACACAAGACAGTGTCAGGACTGACAACGCCATAAACCAAACATCCACACAACAATACAAGACAGTGTCAGGACTGACAACGCCTAAACTAAACAACATCCACACAACAACACAAGACAGTGTCAGGACTGACAACGCCATAAACCAAACATATGTGTGTATATGTGTGTGAACTATAAAGTGTGTGTATGTGTGTGTACTATAAAGTGTGTGTATGTGTGTGTACTATAAAGTGTGTGTATATGTGTGTGTACTATAAAGTGTGTGTATGTGTGTGTACTATAAAGTGTGTGTATATGTGTGTGTACTATAAAGTGTGTGTATGTGTGTGTACTATCAAGTGTGTGTATATGTGTGTGTATATGTGTGTATACTATACAGTGTGTGTATATGTGTGTGTACTATAAGGTGTGTGTATATGTGTGTATACTATAAAGTGTGTGTATATGTGTGTGTGTACTATAAAGTGTGTGTATATGTGTGTGTACTATAAGGTGTGTGTATATGTGTGTGTACTATAAAGTGTGTGTATGTGTGTGTACTATAAAGTGTGTATATATGTGTGTGTACTCTAAAGTGTGTATATGTGTGTGTACTATAAAGTGTGTATATATGTGTGTGTGTACTCTAAAGTGTGTATATGTGTGTGTACTATAAAGTGTGTGTATATGTGTGTGTACTATAAAGTGTGTGTATATGTGTGTGTGTACTATAAGGTGAAGCTACGAACAGACACTCAGCCATCCTACAGCTGTAACAGTATCACACTAACCAACCGATGACCAGAGCGATACAACTGAGGCAACTAGCAGATGGATTGTGTCAGGCTTACAAAAATTACAAAAATCTTGTCTTTTTTTTTGCACTAGTATATAATCACGTTCAAAGATTAGTGATCGTATTTTGCAACCAAATTCAGCAGCTTTTGTTATAGTACAATAACTACACTACAGTAAAAGACACTATAAAGTAACAACGTGAATGCAATGTTGCACAGTAATTATATATAACTCAGTCATTACTAACAGAAAAAGGAGATATGACGCGAGATAATGTGAAGGCCTTCGACGGTTAGAAGAATCACCTCCTGCATGTGGCTGTGGATATCTTTGAGACGGGCACACACAGTGCTGGTGAGTCAGGCCGGGTAATTAGGTTTACCCTGACATTGACCCCTGACCCTCGACCCTGTGGCTCTGAGGCAGGTCAGGCAGTTCGTTGCAAGTTTACCCTCAATAAGGCTAATGAAGTCCAGCCAGGGACGTCACAGTGCATCTGAACAAGCATCCATAGTGATATTTTGTGTTAGAGATGAATTCAAAAAACGAAAAGGACAGCACTCCAAGTTTAAAGATTTATTGCCACACAATGTGGCAATAAATCTTTAAACTGTCCTTTTCGTTTTTTGAATTAGGCTTTGTTTTTTGGGGATCCAGCACCCACTTTACATAGCCTGCTACAAAGTAAGGAGTTGAGCGCGTTATCTTTGATTTTTTATGATGTGTTGTTAGAGATGAAACCATATGAAAATTTCATATCACGATTATAGTGACCAAATTTTTAAATGATCACCGTTATTTTACCGCGGTAATGTTAAAATGTGCTGAAAATGTTGAAAAAGTACTGAAATCATTTCACTAAGGCTGCACGCCTGCGTCTGGGAGACCGTTGCTAACTTTGGTTGATGATGGACAGGATTTACTGTGTTTTTCAAAGTGCTGTAATCACAGTAACCTGGTAATCACAGTAACCTGGTTTTATGAATAATTAAAATGTGTAACGGTAATACTAACCATCAGGGAGTTGATCACGCTTTATCATTAAACCGGTTATCATTTCATCCCCTAATACACAAATAACTATACAAACAGCAATGACTGCATTCGTACTGAGTGAAATCAGCTGCTTACGTCTGGTCTTCCCAGGTTGGGATACTCTGTGGCTGTGACCAGCAGGAAGTCATACTTTTTGAGTAATCAACGTAGCGCTCGTCTTAAGCCCATGATAGAGAACAGATGCCCCAGTGAAAAACCACAACCTACATTTCTCATCATCATCCACATGGAGCTCATAGATTCATTCTCAACTGACCATAATTCAAATCTGCAGAGGGCGGCAGCAAAGAGGCGGCGGCCAGTAACGAAAAGATAGAACCAACGAGGGGGATCTGCATGCTAATTACAAACCCCCGTGTCATTCCTCCTCGTACACAACTTCATCACTATCTGTAGCCGTCGCCACCAACAGAAACCCGCTGAGGTTAATGAGTTATTGGAGAAAGGGGAAATAGTTGCGCACCAGCGTGAAGCGGTGATTGATGACAGTGGATTACGGTGTCACACGGCACACAAAAGACCTGAGGAAGAGAAGAGCTGCGTCGCTGTGGCCTGCAGCTATCTCCTCATGACATTCACTTAACGATGGCAAACAATGTTTGAGCCCGGGACGGATCGCACGGCGGTACATCACGCTCGATGTTAAAGGAGCGAGTCGTCACCGAGTTCCCACCAAGCTGCCTCCCTAATGGATTTACAAGAACTAATGAGAATATGATTATTAAGAGATGATAGTGACTTGTTTAGGTTTTAATAGTAAAACGCTGCCATAAATTGTGCATGACAACCAGTCTCTCTACATAGGAATTTGACTAATGTGAGAACGGCTATCTTGCTGAATGGAGAGCACCGTCTTTTAGGCAGCGTTGGGGAAGCTCATTTGAAAGCATAGCTTAGGAAGCTACCTACTGCTTCACCATGGAAGTAGTTGAAACTACAAAAAAGTTACCCTGGGAGAAATTGTACATCTGTGATATATGAAATAAAATAGAATAGCCTACAAAAAAGCACAATGCCAGCAAAAATATGCCTCTCAATTGAGTTTATTGCAATAGTTGACACCCAATACATTCGATGTTGTATTTTTGTTGTTGTAAACAAATCTGGGTTCTTCTGAGTTTTGTTTTATCAGACAAATAACCAGTAACGACTTGGCTAGGATTGGTTAAGGTTAGGGTAAGAATATCAGGGCAAGCCAATCAGAGGCCACCTAGGTTGTGTCTTGTCAAGAAGTACAGTAATGTTAGTGGGATCTCGGCTTGCCTTCACTGTCTATGCTGCCTTCAAAGCGATCAGGACGAGAGAAATAGGGACAGTCCTGTCAAAGGGGGTTCTGGTTCAACATAATGGTCAAATAAAATAAATATATATATTCCTTTCATTTTATTGCTCAAAATTGTAGTTTGAGTAGTTAAACTATGCAAAAATGGCCAAAAAGTAATTTAACTATTTGACTCACTACGCAAATATGAATGTAGTTGAATTATGTAATTCAATGTAGTTCACTACTCCCCAACACTGCTTTTAAAGAGAAGGAGATCCTCATCAAATCATTTTCCTTCAATTAAAAGTGGAGACATTACAGTTGTGACTACGGTAGTGACTGATGATCATTAACAACAGCAACAAATTCCTCTACCCCCCCCCCCCCCCTATTGTTTTCATGTAATGGTCTTCCATGATGTTTTTCCATATGCTGTCCCAGCAGGATACCAACAGTTACACAACAGTTATGGTGGTACAGAATGCAACCAGCCACCATACTGACCCCCCCCCCCCCTCCACAGTCTCACCCCCCCCCCCCCCCCCCCCCCCATGGCCCCACCCTTTTTGAAAAGTACAAAGCGTCCCTTGTGTGAGAGCACAGAGTCCTGAGTGATACTGCTTTATATCATCATCGTATACTCCCTCTGTCACACACACACACGAACGCACACGCACGCACACACACGCAGACACACACACACACACACGCACGCGCACACACGCAGACACACACACACACACACACACACACACGCACGCGCGCGCGCACACACACACACACGCAGAAACACACACACACACACACACACACACACACGTGCACACACACACACACACACACACAGCACACACACACACGCAGACACACACACACACACACACACACACACACACACACACACACCACACACACGCACACGCACACACGCGCACACACACACACACACACACACACGCACACACACGCACACACACGCGCACACACACACACACAGCCGTGCAGCCGAGGCGGTTCACTCAGCCCACTGACCTTCAGCTAGCCCCTAGGTCCTTGGCATGACGCACAAACAACACACTGTACAGCAAAGCCCCCCAATGTACACTGCTACTTAGGGGTCGTCTCCAGACTAGAAATTCTAACTTCAATAGCGTTCAGCCAGGAGAATATCGATACTCGATGATACCATACCACGGAGGTGGTGGTGGTGGGGGGGGGGGGGGGGGGTGACAACACATCAAGAAGCTTAAAAATAAACCAAGACAGATGGATGGACAGACGCACGCTTCTCCATAATCTAGGCCCGATAAAAACTGATTAAAAACGTTCTTCACTTTAAAACACAGTAAATTAGCCCTGCTCTAGTCATCAGCCTATCAGAACACAGCAAATTAGCCCTGCTCTAGTCATCAGCCTATCAGAACACTTTTAGCTTGATGAAGCAACAGATACCCACCAATGATAGGGAAGGAGTGGGAAATTTCATTTTTCATTTTTCATTAAGCACTGCTTGTATCGATACTTTTGCAAATGAGTATTGTATCCATTTAAATTTGATTGTATTGATACTTATCGAATACTATCGATACTTGTTGTAAATGAGTATTGTTGTATCCGTTTCAAATCTTTTGCATTGATACTTCTAAATACTATCGATCGATACTTTTTACAACCTTATGGTACATGCAACATGGGGACAAAACACAATGATATACTGATGACATAATACTGTACTGTACGGTACTGTACTGTACTGTACTGCCTCAGCAGACTGAATGTTGTATCGCTGCCCATTTTAGTGATACTATCATCGTAAAAGTCAGGCCAAAAGGGCCAATTTCAAAACGCCCAGACATGCAGCGATGTAACTGTAATGTAAATGGCGCCGTCACCGATGGCTGCCTTTGCGTCTGCTCCGTGTAGGCTGTGCTGTTTTGTTGTTTTTTATGTCACTCTGCTTTGTCTTACTATATTTGACTGCACTATGTTTTTAACTTTTGACCGTATTATGTTGTCTTGTCTGTCTCTGCATGTGCATAGTCTTGGAGTGGCTGCGGCCCTAATTTCACTGCTCATTGCTTCTGTGATGCTGTATGTGACAATAAAAACCTTGAACCTTGAACCTTGAACCATGTGTCGCGTTCACAGCTAAATAAAGTATGAGTTCCCTAATGCATATAATGACTTCTTAACATAGCAACATATCACTAGAAGACAGTAGTATATTATTACTTGCATAGTTGAGAGACTTTGAAAAACATAAGAAGTCATAATAAAATCTTGGCAGGACAAAAATGTCCACATACAATCTGAGTCAAGTAGAAATCAGAGGGGGGAAAACCAAATGGATCACATGACTTAGTGTAGCCGCCAGGTGTTACCTGCTTCCAGAGGAACTTGTCTTCCTGGTTGATCTGCCAGGTGGTCACCAGGTGTATGATGGACAGCACGGCTCCGCTCACCACCGCCGCCCTCATCCTCACCGGCAGCAGCGTGTAGATGATGTAGATGAAGAAGACGGACCACCAGATGCCTTCCGAGGCGCTCCGGGGGGCCACCATCAGCACCCCGAACACCTGCACCGTCACCAGCACGGCGATCACCAGGTAGTTGACCATCCACATGTAGTCCTGGTGGAAGCCGTTGCGGTTGCACACCACCATGAGGGCCATGAAGAGGGCCATGGACACCGACAGGACCGAGGCGTAGGCCACGTGCGGGGCGGCGTGCACACAGTGGAAGGTCAGCATGATGCCGCAGACGATCACCAGCACGCCCATCAGCATGGTCAAGGAGCTCTGGTTCAGCCGAAAGAAGTAGCGCTGGTACAGGCGCTCCAGCTTGCGCGACTGGAACTTCTTCGACTGGAACACCTGCACCACCCTGAGCCAGCAGTCCGCGGCCGTCACCCCCCCGGTCGCGCCGTTGGGACCCTCGTCGCCCGTGTCCCCGCTCCCCCCGTTGCACCCGCCTTTCCTCCCCTTCGGGTCGCCGCCGTCGTCGAAGCCCAAGTCGACCGACTTCAGCCCCACCCCTTCCCCGGGGGCCCCTCCCCTCTTGCCGTAGTGGTCCTCCTGCCAGCCGCAGCGGACGCCGAAGTTGCCGCCTCCCATGGCGCCGGCCACGCCTCCGCGGTGGTGCTGATGGAAGGGGGCTCCAGACGGGGGCTCCATAGCATCGGGGTCCCGCAGGCAGCTCATGTACCGCGGGTTGCAGAGAGATGAGCCTCCCTTCCGTTTGGACTTCTTGCCATTGCGCTCCCCCCACGCAGTCTTGCGGTCGTCCACCCTGGCGACTAGGAAACCACTGAACCAGGACATTCTGTAGGGAGAGAGCAGAGCAGAGGAATGTTCGGCACAGAAACAGGTACACCACATTTAGATCATTGAAAGCACTACGCCTACAGTACCACCGCGGAGACCCGGGTTCAATTCCCGACAGCGGTACGTCCGGCTTGGTCAGACAATTACAGACACAATTGGCCGTGTCTGCGGGTGGGAAGCCGGTGGGGGTTTGAGTGCTGATCGCCGCACTAGTGCCTCCTCAGGTCCGTCGGGGCGCCTGCTTTGGGGAATAGCGTGATCCTCCCACACGCCTCCTGCCGGTGAAACTAGAACCAGTTGAGTGGGCTAGCACGGTGGTTCTCAAATGGCGGTCCGGGGACCCCCAGGGGTCCGTGGCACTTTGCCAGGGTGTCCGTGAAAAGTTTTCAGGAAAATAAAAATAAAAACTTTTTTTGTGTGTGTGCAAAAGCTTCATAGTTCAACGAAAATACTGAATGCTTTAAATCTAAAATGGTTCATGGATTACATTCTAACCTAACAAAACCTATCAATTTATAAGTCAAACATGTTACTGATGAAAAACAATTAAGCTTAGCCCAAAATCACAAATCAGAATGAGGGGGGTCCCCGGTATATTTTCTATCTTGTAAGGGGTCCTTGGCTGAAAAACATTCGAGAACCTCTGGGCTCACACACGCAGCGTGTGAGCTGCGGGCGAGGCCGAGCGGCGGCCGAGCATGCAAGCTCTGGGCGAGCACGCTCAGCGTATGATAAGAGGTAGAATGTGCGAGCACCTGTAGGAGTTGTTCATGTACCTGTTGGGGCTCTGGTACATGTCCCAGCCCTTTCCTTTGCAGCCGGTTCACTCATTTATCCCAGTGGACAAAAGTTTGAAGGAGTGAGTTTTTTTTTGTAGAGGCCACACTGCAGGGGCGTGGCCACACTGAAGGGGCGTGGCCACACTGAAGGGGCGTGGCCACACTGCGAGGCAGCGACTGGATTGGGTCAAAAGGCGCACCGTGCCAGATGTTGCTGCTGGAGCCGCTGATCACAGAGCAAGGTTAATGAGAAGATGGGTCCCTGCTGCCAGGCCTACAGTATCTCCACGGCTCCTGCTGGCTCTAGAGGGACAACAGAGACACACAGTTAGACTTCGGCTTAGAACGCTAAACAGGAACAGCCTGCGTTGTGCAAATCCATCGGCAACGGTGTCGCGGTATTAAAATGGCTCTAAAGATTTAGAGTCTAAATGAAGCATCAGGTAGGATCAGATCATCATACCATGTGGATGGATATACTTGTGCGGCAACTGTCAGTGCTAATACAACATGCTAATGTAATAATATACAGGCCTACAAGTCCTGACTCACATTTACGTTAGCTCTCTTACAATAGACTGTTGGCAGAGAGGGCTTCCTCCTCAATGTGGCTGAGGGGGAAAAAATACAGTACATCACGTCTCATTGTCAGCGCCGTGCACATAAATCTGAGTGGTGTTGACAGTACAGGGACACGTTTCCTGGAGATCCAGAGACACAGAGAGGGAGAGGTTGCTTCTCAATGTCTAAAAACTCAGAAATACTCGTGGAAGAAACGCCGGTCAGTCATTATCCACCGGGCTTACCTAAACTCTGCGGGTCAGGAACCGAAATAGATTGCAGGCTTGAATCTGGAGGGTATCCTCCATATACCGTATGACAGCATGAGTAATGTGTTTTAATGAGCCCGGGTCTCAGGGTGAACCAGAACCTCTCAGCGTGAACCAGAACCTGCTCAATTTGACTGCTGGAAAAGTTTAAAAAAAGACACACACCGTTCTACACAGTCATTTTGAGTACATCTGGCAGATGATAAGAGAAAGATGCCTTCTGCTCTCTGTTGTTGTTCAAAACCAATGATGAAATATCACTGATAAATACAGTGTATATATATATTTTTTATTATTATGTTTTCTGATTTTGTCCCCATTTTGTCCCCAATTGTACTTGGCCAATTTCCCCCTGCTGCCCCGGTCGCTGCTCCACCCCCTCTCCTGATCTGGGCAGAGCCGTAGACTAGCACCATGCTTCCTCCGACACATGCAAGGTTGCCAGAACGGGCTCCCTGACCGACCAGAGGAGGCGCTAGTGCGGCGACCAGGACACATACGTACCCTTAATCCGGCTTCCCACCCGCAGACACAGTTAATCGTGCCTGTATGGACGCCCGACCAAGCCGGAGGTGTAGTGGGGGCGCGAACCTGCGAACCTCGTGTTGGTAGGCAGGGAATCTTTAAATGAATGAGTAAAGATCTATTAAACTACAATGTACCGTAGTCGTAGTTATTATGGTGCACCCCTCATGAAAATATTCATGTAATGCTCCCTAAGGACTTGTAGCCTAGTCTGCCCTGCACACGAGTTCATAGTGACCTATAGATGGTTTCAAATCCATGAAAACCGTCTATAGTATGTGTTAATCTCATATGATATCACGCTGATAGGCTATAGTGTGATTCTAATAGTTTATTATATGTTTACTCTTATTTTTCGTACTGAGTGAATAGAAAACGGCCATATTGCCACAGTGTAGTCTGGTATCTCCCATACAGAGAGATGTAGCACCCCTACCAGCTGATCTGACCATGCAGGCCTCCCGATGCCCTGAGCCTGCAGAAAAGCAGGCGGCGTGTTGCTGCTGCTGCTGCCGTCGCCTCCTCTCGACCTGCTTGCTTTTACACCGGGAAGGCATGCTGTGTTGTTGAAGCAAAAATAGCATTTCCTCGCTATATTGCGCCGTCTCTGGCACGTATCCGTCCAGTCCTATCTAATAATATCATATCCCTGGCACTGGATCCACAGGACTCAAGGAGGGCCCACCACCCCCCCCCCCCTTCCCCACACACACACACACACACACACACACACACACACACACACACACACACACACACAAACACACCACCCCCCCCCGCAGCTCTGCGTCCCCCCCTGCACAAGGTCGACCAGTGCACCCATTTGCAAAGGTATGGTGGTGTTGTGTTGTCTGCCGGTCGTTTGCTGTGTTTGCACGGTGCCTGGCTGTGCTCACTGGTTTCCTCCACTATAGCGATTGGAAAAAGAAAGGGGGGGGGGAGCGGGGGGGTGACTATTCCTAGGGGACATTTTCAAACCGGACAGCAGCAGCAGCATACTGACTGTGCGTTGCGTTACGGCCACAAACAGTAAGAAGACATAATAATAATAATAAGCCATTCATTGTGCGCTTGTTCCAGTTATAATCAGATCTGCCCGAGGCTGTGTGAGAGGGTCGGGAACGCATCTTTTATGCCGGCTTTAGTCATCATCCAGATGATACAGATGCGAAAATAGATCAAGCAATTAAGAGGAAATCAAAGATAGAATTATGCAGCGCGCTAATTGTTGTTTATGCACGGCGGCCCGTGGTGATGAGTATGTATGGTTGGTAGGAGGCTATTTGCGATAGAGTGTCAAATCCCGTGTGAGGGCCCGCGTTCACACAGCGTAGGCTTCTTGTTACATAACACTATAGCCTATGTGACAACCATAGCAGGGACCGTTCAAAGCATTTCGCTGCCTGCGTCCGGGTGCGGGCAGCCTAAACTTATGGCTCTATGAACACAACATGGCACTGTCAACAATGAATCTGTATCAATGCCCTTCAACCGGCAGCGAGGAATAGGCCGCGAGCGTATTTATTGTATTGACAAACATGTCTCTCGAGTAAAATAAACACAGATAGGCTATAATAAACAGATTGCTGCTATTTGCACATTCCACAGCATCACCAGTCAGTGGATGATGATGGTGAACGAACGATGGTGAACACTTCACCGCCTCGTTGATAATAAACACCCCGTGTGTGCGGACGCCGCCCGGTGACAACCCTCAATTGAGATTATTTGTAGTTATTTGAAGTGTTATCCGAAATGAAATGATTGGTGCTGCTTTGCTGTGAAGCGTTTTGAACGAGCATCGGATGCGACCTGCACGCACTGTGCAGGCTACAACGAACAAGCACCTGTCTGTTAACAGCTTATACATGCAGCTTTATTGCCAGTTCTTCTAATAAAATAAACGCACGGATGTCATCCTTTTTCCAGATATGTTGTTATGGCCGCCAATGAAAAATGATGTTCTGTCCGTATCCATTTGCCATCTAAATGAAGCGCAGAGGCCTAATGCTAATGATTACAGCAGCCTTTCCACTCGAAATTGTGCGTTAACATAAAAGTAGCGCGCAGGCCTCCAACAGTTCTATGCAAGAGCATTTAAAACGGACGTGTGACAGGAGAACATATATTATATATGTCGGCCTGCAGTGTGTGTGCAGCAGTAGGCTAACGTACAGTCTGAGAGAGAGAGAGAGAGAGAGAGAGAGAGAGAGAGAGAGAGAGAGGGAGAGAGAGAGAGAGAGAGAGAGAGAGAGAGAGAGAGAGGGGGTGGGAGAGAGAGAGCGAGTGAGTGAGAGAGAGAGACGGGGGAGACAGAGAGAGAGAGAGAGAGAGAGAGAGAGAGAGAGAGAGAGAGAGAGAGAGAGAGAGAGAGAGAGAGAGAGAGAGAGAGACGGACTCACCGTGATCATCTTTCTCTGTTTCCCAGCGAGACTGCACGAGACAAATCCGATTTGGTGTCGTTGTCGTTTGGAGCGGCCAGGCGGGGGACAGGGCGGAGGACCATTTGCCTATCCAAGGATGATCCGGTTAATTTGGTCACCCTGTGGATCTCCTGTCGTCTTCTCGCTCCACTCCCTTGCCTCTCCTCCCCCTGACCCTCTCAGCTCCCAGCACCAGTGTCAAGCCGGACAGAGCAAGGAAAATTAACTTCCGGTGAGTTTTCAAAATAAAACCATGTTGCATGGTGACTACCATTATGTTGCAACGTTTTTTTTTGTAGGGTAAAGTACAGTAGGGGGAAATAAAGAAGACACAAACACAATCCATCAACTGAACATGCAAACGCCACCGACTGATGATGTCATACTCACTGATGATGTTATGCCCCACAATCGTCATGTGATGTCGAAACACCACTGACTACGGATCGGATGTCATACCCACTGATGATGTCATGCCCTACAATTGTTGAGGGATGTCATACCCACTGATGATGTCATGACCCACAAGGCCACAATCATCGAGTGGTGGCCAGATCGATTACAGCCAGATCGATTACATCATCATCGTCAAGCAGTGGCCAGTGGTGACTGATGATGTCATACCCACTGATGATGTCAACTGAGCATGCTAAGAACGTCGAGTGATGATGATACATTGTGACATCATCAGTGATGTCATAGACTGAATTGTGGTGCGGCGAGTGGTGACTGATGATATCATAGCAGCCATAAAAACTAATGATGTTGTACCTGTATGATGAACGGCACGGTGGCGCAGTCGGTAGCGATGTCGCCTCACAGCTAGAAGGTTCTGAGTTCGATTCTCGCCTGGGACACTGTGGGCACTGGAGTTGTGTCCCCCCCATATCTTCAGTGCCTACTGCCCAGGTGGGTTATCTCGTCGAAAGGGCCTTTCTGTGTGGAGTTTGCATGTTCTCCCCGTGCTCCCCAGGGGGTTCCTCCGTACATAACCCCCCACTAAAAACATGCAGAAGATCGTCATCCGACCAGTGACGACAACATCCGAAGTTGGTCCCCTGTCGCTGGAAAGAAAAAGTGACCACTGCTCCTGGCCTGCCCCCCGGAGGAAAGGACAAGCCTGGATGGGTCAAATGCAGAGGACAAATTTCACCGGTGTGTTTGTGGCCGCATGCATGTGTTGGTGTGTGACTGTGTAACAATAAAAGACGGGCTTGTCCGTCACTAACTGTGTTTTTAACTGTGAATTTAGACATGTGCTTTTCGAGAAAATGAGCTTGTTATATAATGATTTCTTTTATTTGGATGATTACAAAAACTTGAATTATGTTTTAGAAAGGGAGCATTCCACACAGCCAATTTTATTTCTAATGCCTGGGAAAAGAGAAAAAATATGCTGCATGTCTGATTTGAGTTCTATAATGTGTATGTTTGTGCATATGTATCTAGTGTGTATATGTATATATGTGCATACATACTGTGTGTATATGTATACATATGCATACATACTGTATGTTTGTGTTGAATTGTTTACACACCATGCAAGATTGTTGTCTTTAGTGTCTTATAAGCCCATGCAGGCTGGGCACCCTGTGTGCATGACACTTGAATAAAATATCTATCTATCTGTACCCACTGACTGATGATGTCATACCCACTAACTATGTCATAGGTATTGCAATCTGGGATTCCATCACATAAAAAATAAATAAATTATTTTTTGAACCTCTGGGTGCAGGTTTTGTTTCAATATACCTGAACCAGAACTCAACTCTCCCCTGTTGTGCTAATTTCACCAACTGCTTGCGCTATTATTCCGATTTTCTTCGATCATGCCAACAGATTTTCGTTAAGAGATTATATATTGTGACATCATCAAGATGTCATTAGACATAGTGACATCAGTGATGTCATAGATGAGTTTAAATAGAAAGGTGGACAAACTATCACTGCCCCTGGGCTATTTCTTTTCATGTTTTGCAGCTATTATTTAGGCCTACTCCAGTGATTCCACTGAGAATTATTTGATGTGTGTTTATGCCTTCATTTTGAAGACAAAATCGACTTAGTTCCGGTCTTGTCCGTGTTAACTCTGGCTGACTTGATGCAGCTCTTCTCAGCCCAGCAGCAGGCGCGCCGTCGCTCTGGCTCACACCACTCATTCCCACTTTTAGTAACTCGGCACTCCCTCTAGCGGTGAAGCCGTGTCTTGTCTGCAGTAGGCCCAGGCCGCTGAAACGGGACCAACACTCACAACTTGGCTGAGTTTCCCAACAAAGAAGCTTCTTAAGAGTTAAGAAGCTTCTTAAGAGTTAAGAAGGCTCCAAAGAAGTGTTTCCCAAACGCCTTCTTAACAGAAGAGAAGAAAAGAAAAGAAAAGAAGGCTCTTAAGAAGCATCTTAACTGGAGCGGCCCTAGATGGCACTCTGAGCCCACCAGTGGGCCACGACCCAGTAGTTGAGAAACACTGTTGTAGAATAACCTAATCGTGGTCATGTTAAACAAGAACTTCTTCTATTAAACATTATTTATTTCAGACATGGACTGCAGTTCAAATTGCTTTATATACACAGCATACAACAAAATTGCGAGAAACACTACAGAATTTAAGCGACCTTGGGTTCTGTGAAAGGTGCTATATAAATCCACAAGATTCTTATTATAAAAGGAATCCATTCTGATTAGAGGAATATAGCCTACTACGGTAAAACATTTAAAACACAAGTATACATACAGGGGAGATTTTCAAGTGTTCCCCAATTTTAAACACTAAAGGGTGCATGAAAGAAAGGAAAAAGGGAAAAACACAAGAGGAACAGTGGATACAAGTATCTCCTTTTGCCTGACGTGGCTGGATCTGCCAAAAAGTTAGTTAAACTTTTGGGGCAAAAAAGCTGAGAAGCTTTTGGGAAACCCAGCCCCGTTACAGTCGCACCAGGTGGAAGAAGCAGAGTTTAGGTTTAACTAAATTAGCCTAGTAGCCTATATATAGGCTTATGAATGCTTTTGTATAAAAAAAAAAGAAAGTAATTTGTGTTTGTTTTTGTGGATAATGATGACCAATTGTCTGAGTCTCACATTATATAAACTGCTTCACTGAGGAATGCTGCTATAAAATTACCATTTAAATGACTTGTTTAATTAATATAGCCTACATAACAAGATAAATAATGAATCTATTCAGTGGCATCATATTGCCAGGTAATTATAATACACAATAACTTGATTACTAAATTTTACTTTGCTTATATGAACCATATGTGATATACATTAGTGTTTCAAAACTGACCCCTGTGACTATTCGTGATATTGATCTAAACCGTATCGCCCAGCCCCTGCTCTCCCCCCTCCTTCCTTCCCATGCTCTCTTCTTCTCCCCCTTTCTCCCCTTCCACCTCCTCCTTTTCCCTGCTCTCTCCTCCACCCCCATTCTCTCCCCCTTTCTCCCCATCCCCCATCTCGCTGTCTGTTTCTAAGATTGTTCAACCATGTTACTATTATTGTTGTTGTTGTGTTCAGCTAGATTTAGCTAGACATATCCTCCTCTGAGACATGTTTGTGAATTAGGGCTATACAAATAAACTTGACTTCAACTATAGCCTAATAATCATAGTGAATCCATGAAAACGCTTACTACAGAATCGGGTTTCTAGGAGATATCCATTGATTTATTGTTACTGAATAAAGCCATGATGTATACAGAAGTGATAAGTGATAAGGCCCTTATAATGCAACTTATCACAAACTATTTTTTTGCACGATTCAGTATTAAATAAACAAAGAGTGACAGGTTATATTGCCCATTACAAATTTCAATAATACATTATATATAAACAACACATGTGTATTCTGTGATGACCCTCCCACTCTCCTGTTTCTGTGACTTGCAGGAGACTGGTGGGACTGGTGGGATTGAGTGCACCTAGGCCTGATGTAGCTACTCACTGGGTTTAAGAAGAGCTTCAAACCATGTACGGCTCTCTCCCTTAAATTGCTCCCTTCAGGCAACCAAGGTCTGCTGAGTGTAACCGAGGTGAATCAGCGCGGATTCCTCGTGAGTCCCGAGTGGTAGTGGATTGGTTAAACTCACTCCCCAGTATAAAGGCATGTTAATCAGCTTGGCACAGTGGTTAACTTGTCGGACTCGGTGGTTCGTATCTCACCCCTGGGCAAGCCCTTAACATGGGTCGCTGCAAGTACCACCTACAAGAAGCTGGCCTGAGGTGAGAAAATGAAATGTGTAGTTTGTGAACGTATTTATTTGTTTGGTGTTTCAGGGTTCACAGTTGTGCAATTGCATAACATCATTTCCAGTTGGGTGACATCACTTCACACACACACACGCACACGCACACGCACACGCACGCACGCACACACACACACACACACACACACACACACACACACACACACACACACACACACACACACACACACACACACACACACACACACACACACACAACTGCCCAAGTGACATCACTTCCAGGTGACCCCTTAGGTGACTACATCTTAGGTGACTACATCTTAGGTGACTACAGAACAACTACCTGATGACATCACACAATTGTGACATCATCATCGGACGGACGGACGGATGGACGGACAACCCAAATCCATAATGCCTCCAGCCTGGCTATCGCCGGTGGAGGCATAAAAACAAGATCTCTGGGTTCTTTGGCCCTGCTCAGATAGTTTGGAACTGGGATTAAAGGTATTACATGTTTTAATGAATTGTAGAGAGGTGATTACATTACTAAATAAAAGCCTGTCACTGCAAGTTGAAGTTTGTAGGAGGGAGGAGAAATGTTGAAAGTGGTAAAGTAATAAGAGTTTGCTTGCCCAGTGCTCACAGCCATGTTGTGCCCTCCAGCAGTCATGGTGCTCTGCCTCCGGCAGTGTCACTGCTGCCTGCAGCTGGTTAGTTAGCAGCAGCTGGTTAGTTAGCAGCTGCTGATTAGTTAGCAGCAGCTGGTTAGTTAGCAGCTGCTGGTTGTTCTGTGCTACTTGAGGCTGTTTAGCAAAGTGTGATGTGTCAGACCCAGGGCCGGACTGGGATCATAATTCAGGCCGGGCATTAGATACCAAGCAGGCCAGGCCGATATGGGCCAACGCGTGTGCCGGCGTCCGAAGGGCGGCGGTGAAAAATTTGGGCCTTTTGAATCTCAATTTGGGCCGTTTGAAGCCCAATTTGGGTCGTTTAAAGCCAGATTTGGGCCGTTTGAAGCCCGATTTGGGCCGTTTGAAGCCCGATTTGGGCCGTTTGAAGCCCAATTTGGGCCAAGTCCAATTTTACAATGAGATGCACCCACTTTAACCCTGGATAAAGTAATAAAACCACTAGTAAACCAGTAGGCGGCGCCTGGCCTGCTGTTCAGTGAGTGGCCTGACTGCAGGCACACAATTTTTTTTTTTTTTTTGCAGGCCAGGCCAGGCCAGGCCACCGGGCATTTGCCCGACATGCCCGATTATGCAGTCCGCCCCTGGTCAGACCTGCGCAGACACTAGAGGTGACATCATCACCCCATTTACACCTGGGTTTTAAAGATAAAGGGGTGATATAAAATTCACCCCCGTACAGTTGTTATGAAAGGTGAAATTATCTATATAGACCAAAACTGTGTTTTGAACCAGGCTGTAAACATGCTTAATCCTCTTGTAAAGACAATCATTTTAACATGGGGGTGAATGGGGAACAACTCCCTTTTGGAGCCAGCCTCAAGTGGCCATTCGAAGAACCAGGCCTGGTTCTACGGGGGTGCAAGAGCATGCATTGCACCCTCAGTTTAATATTTTGGACCCTCAGTTGAAATTTGCAGCAGGAAATTACAATTATATTACAATCTTTCAGAGGCTGTAGCGGGCTCATTTTTAAAGCTAAAAGATCCTGGTATGGTAGGCTATCATATGAAACTGGTATGGCCATTTTCAAAGGGGTCCCTTCTTGACCTCTCACCTCAAGATATCTGGATGAGAATGGGTTCTATGGGCACCCCATGAGTGTTTTAGCTAATAAAGATTCAGGTTTGAAATAAAATATGTAGGCCTACAGGGAATCTGGGGGGATGCTACAAAAAAGATTAATGTTGCCTATAGCCTTTAGCAATTCAAAATGAGCATGCTGTATGGATTGATGGATTGATGGAGGCTGTGCTAAATAGACAAGCTTGCATTGCACCCCCCCCCCCCCCCTCACACACACACACACACACACACACACACACACACACACACACACACACACACACAGAGGGAGAGAGGGAGGGAGAGAGAGAGGGGGAGAGAGAGAGGGAGGCAGGTCTATAGGGTTGCTCGAACGACGACGCTATTTCAGCTCCAGTATTAATCTACTCCTGCTCCTTTACATTTCCCGTGTCTGATGTAGGATAACGCATTCTTTTCAGATGGAGTATTATTATTACGCGTTATTATTATCCGAGCCTGGAGATTGTTCGCCTTTCCTCATCTTTTCGCTCCTGCACGCTCCCTCCTCTCCTCGCTCCTCCACCGCACACAGATAGATGTATTTTGTAGCGCTTGTTTCTCGCAGTAACAACCCATGTCTGTGTGCATCATCCCACCGCCGCCTCCCTGCGCTCCCAATAGATGGTGCAAGTCAAAATGTCCAAATCGCCTGTAGACCCTCTGTCTGCTGTGGAACCCGCATCTCAGTCACACTATTTCCAGGTAAGTGGTCTGCACATTTCCCTCAGCATCGCCGAGGCATAATGTCTTCTTGCTACTTGTTGTTGAAATGCGTCGCGTTGGCAAGCTACTTTTTTTTTTTTTTTTTTAACCTCCGCCTGCCATCATTGAAACTGCAGATCGATGCCAATGTCGGCATGATCGGGAGAAAGCCAACGGGCATGATGATAATATAAAGTAGGACCAAATAAAATCTCGCTACACACAGGTTGATGTTTTTGTTTCAACTCGCATCAGATCAGGCCTTATGGATTCTGCACTGACCCCCCCCCCCCCCAACGCTTTTCCCTACGCTCCGCATGATATGAATATGATACAACGGTATGGAAACCAGTGCAGATCAGCATCGTGATGGTGGGACGCGACCGGTATGCTGGTTTCCCTCTCCTGAGGTGCAGGCCGTGACTTGGACTCACCTGTAGCCCATAATTATAACGGGCCTACGAGCGCGCTAACTAGCTGTTGCAAAAATCACCTTTTTTTAATTGGCTCTGTAGTCTGTAGCAACAGGCCAGAGGAAACACAACTAGCATCACCATTTAAGGCTACATCATGCAGAGTTGTACAGACGGGATTGTCTCAATGGTCGACTGGTTAGCGTGTTCGACTTGAGTATGAAAGAGCATGTATCAGACCCGGGTTCGATTCCCCCAAATACTCAACACAAAGGACGCAAAATGATAAGGGAGGTAGTGTAACTACTACTTCGACCCGGGTTACGTATAAGGTATAAGGAGAGCACGCTGGCCCTTGGCCATTGAGATAATCCCTTTAACAAAGTTATACAGATTTTTACTGGTCTTAAATTAATTTTGATGGTAACAAAGATATTTATTTAGTCTACAGGAATTCCTTTCTCCACATCTCACTTTACGTTGCTCAAAACTGCCTCTTTGTTATCTGTTTTTAGAAATGTGTAATATCACTATTTTATGTGTTATTCCTACTGTTGTATTGGTGGAGGATCTATCTATCTATCTATCTATCTATCTATCTATCTATCTATCTATCTATCAAACACTTTCCTCCATTTCCTCCATGCAGAGAACTCTCTCTCTCTCCCTCTCCTTTCTTACCGGTGTGTGTGTGTGTCTCTCTCTCTCACCACAGCTGCCCAGGAAGTTGCCTAAACGGAAGAGTCGCTTCAAACGCTCAGATGGCAGCACATCCTCTGACACAACATCCAGCTTCATCAAGCGGCAGGTGAGCTCTCCCAGTCTTTCTTCCTCGACATGGACCTGACATTGTGTCCTGTCACATCTCCCTCACTATCTTGCAGGCGATCACGCTGATTTTGAATGAGATAATGCATGATCCAATATCATGTGCTGATTTAAAAGCTATCAGTTCTCTGAAGATGCTCCTTGAGCAAAACAGCCATGGTGCTGCGCTGTCATCTACTCTAGTTCCTATGACGTATGTTCAGTGCTGAGCACAGATTCATCTGTTGGACTCACAGAAGTTAGACAATGATATTTGTATTTGTGTCATTTCATCATCCTGATATGTTGTGATAAATACATTGACATTTCAGGCTCTACACGTCTTCATCCACATAGTTGTAATTGCCCCTTTGCCCAGTAGAGTGCAGCAATAACCTTGAAAGTGACAGTGTGTTACAACCAAATCCCAACACAGCCCAGTTTTTTTAATTAATGTTTTCAGGTCAAGCAGGCGCGAAAGGCTGGGGCGGAGATTTGGTGTTATTTATGAAAATCTCTGCCACTGAGAAAGAGAAGGGGAGGGAAGTTTCCAGGCTAAGATGAACT
>NC_139629.1:35610303-35612803 GCF_964638095.1 Poromitra crassiceps
GTGTGTGTGTGTGTGTGTGTGTGTGTGTGTGTGTGTGTGTGTGTGTGTGTGTGTGTGTATAGGATGACTTGGCCCTCGTGAGGACTTAGTTGGATGACACACTTTGTCCTCCCTCCCTGTAGATTTGGGGTCATCAGCGTTTCAGTGTGAAGAATAATCACAGAATGGAATAAGAGCAGCGGTTAAATTTAGGCCCAGACAGAGACAGACATTAGCATTGTCAGTTTGTCACAGCCCAGACAGAGACATTAGCATTGAAAAACAAGGCAGTGTCAGTTTGTCACAGTCCAGACAGAGACATTAGCATTGAAAAACAAGGCAGTGTCAGTTTGTCACAGCCCAGACAGAGACATTAGCAGTGAAAAACAAGGCAGTGTCAGTTTGTCACAGCCCAGACAGAGACATTAGCATTGAAAAACAAGGCAGTGTCAGTTTGTCACAGTCCAGACAGAGACATTAGCATTGAAAAACAAGGCAGTGTCAGTTTGTCACAGCCCAGACAGAGACATTAGCATTGAAAAACAAGGCAGTGTCAGTTTGTCACAGCCCAGACAGAGACATTAGCAGTGAAAAACAAGGCAGTGTCAGTTTGTCACAGTCCAGACAGAGACATTAGCAGTGAAAAACAAGGCAGTGTCAGTTTGTCACAGCCCAGACAGAGACATTAGCAGTGAAAAACAAGGCAGTGTCAGTTTGTCACAGTCCAGACAGAGACATTAGCATTGAAAAACAAGGCAGTGTCAGTTTGTCACAGCCCAGACAGAGACATTAGCAGTGAAAAACAAGGCAGTGTCAGTTTGTCACAGTCCAGACAGAGACATTAGCAGTGAAAAACAAGGCAGTGTCAGTTTGTCACAGTCCAGACAGAGACATTAGCATTGAAAAACAAGGCAGTGTCAGTTTGTCACAGTCCAGACAGAGACATTAGCATTGAAAAACAAGGCAGTGTCAGTTTGTCACAGTCCAGACAGAGACATTAGCAGTGAAAAACAAGGCAGTGTCAGTTTGTCACAGCCCAGACAGAGACATTAGCAGTGAAAAACAAGGCAGTGTCAGTTTGTCACAGCCCAGACAGCAGGCATTAGCAGTGAAAAACAAGGCAGTGTCAGTTTGTCACAGCCCAGACAGAGACATTAGCATTGAAAAACAAGGCATTGTCAGTTTGTCACAGTCCAGACAGAGACATTAGCATTGAAAAACAAGGCATTGTCAGTTTGTCACAGCCCAGACAGAGACATTAGCATTGAAAAACAAGGCAGTGTCAGTTTGTCACAGCCCAGACAGAGACATTAGCATTGAAAAACAAGGCAGTGTCAGTTTGTCACAGCCCAGACAGAGACATTAGCATTGAAAAACAAGGCAGTGTCAGTTTGTCACAGCCCAGACAGAGACATTAGCATTGAAAAACAAGGCAGTGTCAGTTTGTCACAGTCCAGACAGAGACATTAGCATTGAAAAACAAGGCAGTGTCAGTTTGTCACAGCCCAGACAGAGACATTAGCATTGAAAAACAAGGCAGTGTCAGTTTGTCACAGTCCAGACAGAGACATTAGCATTGAAAAACAAGGCAGTGTCAGTTTGTCACAGTCCAGACAGCAGGCGCAGACTGCATAATCGGGCACGTCGGGTAAATGTCCGGTGGCCTGGCCTGCCCTGGCCTGGCCTGCAAATAAAAAACTACTACTCTACTTCCGTGTTTAAAACCGGAAAGACGATTACGAAATGACGTCATGCAGAAGCGTCCTTGTATGGGCAAAGAATAAGGTGATCACACTGCCACCTAGCGACCTGGCATGTACATTACGGCGTTTTAAAAATTCAACAGCGCTCATGTAAACAGGGAGAAGGTGTGAAGGAAAAGGTGTGAAGGAAACGCTATTGTGTCGTTTCTTCCAGAAACTGTCCTCGTGTAAAGGTGACGTAAGAAAGCTGATCATATCACTCCAGTCCTTAAGTCCTTACACTGGTTGCCAGTGTGTCATAGAATAGATTTTAAAATACTGTTATTAGTCTATAAATCACTTAATGGCCTAGGCCAAAATACATCGCTAAATTGCTCCCACGCTACGAACCGTCTAGACCTCTCAGGTCAGCAGGGTCCAGCTTATTAACTGTCCCTAGGATCAAATCAAATCATGGGAAGGCCGCATTTACCCACTATGCTTCTGCTAGCTGGAACAAATTGCCTGAAGACCTCAGATCTGCCCCAACTTTACTTACTTTTAAAAATAGACTAAATACTTTTATGTTTACCATCGCTTTTAACTGCTGACAGCTGTTCTATTGTAATTACTGCTAAAAACTGCAGGTCGGGGAGATGGTTCCGTAATACGGATATACTCACAAGAGGGTGAGGTGATGCGTCAGGAGGGACGTACGCGTAAGGGGAGCTTACTTGAGCCATACTCGTTTTAAGCAAGGTTTAGAGATAGTCATGATGTCGGGGGACTCAATATAGATAAATTGATTTATTCTATTATGCAAACCCAATGAGTCCTCT